>NW_006210031.1:621718-642506 GCF_000334495.1 Tupaia belangeri chinensis | reverse complement strand
TCCCTTTCTATCTCTCTGTCTCTGTCTTTCTGGCAAGCACATGAGCCCTGTAGCAAAAACCCCTCCAAAAAAAAAAAAAAAAAAGAATAGTCTGACTTTTAAAACAATAAGTTTTCTATTGGTTATTTGAAAAACACAGACATAAATGTATCTTTACTCACATAGAAATATTTACAATATAAATAAAAATATATATGCACATGCACACACATTTATAAATACTACCACATATATTTGTACAGACAAAGTCTAAAAAATTCAACACTAAATTGTTAAGAATGAAGGGCCAGCAGGTTGCACAGTGGTTAAGTGCTGGACTCCCACATGGCTGACCACAGTTTGAGTTCTGGACCTGGTGACTTGCTTTCTCATTCTCCCCCCCGCCCCCACCTCTCTCTGGTGACCACATGTGCCCTATAGCAAATTTAAAATAATAATAATAAGTAAAGTTAAATAAATAGTTCCTTTAGAAAATGCGAAGGAGGCAGGGTCAGATGGTGGCGTAGTGGTAAATCATGATGCTCTGTGAGGCTGACCCACATGGGAAGGTTCTGGGTCCGTGTCTGGAGACCTCCCTGGGTGTGCTAGGCGTGTACATGCCCACGATTCAGAGCTGAAGCTCCTGAAGCTGGAGGTGGATCATGGTGCAAGGCCTTGTTGAGGGTGTTCTGTCTTTTTCTCTCATGGCAGAAATTAAAAATAAATAAACTTAAAAAAATGTTATAAGGCAAAAATTTTTTGGCTTATTCATATTTTGTAGTTTCCATAAGGAGTATTACCTGCCTAATACATGTTTTAAATGAAACAAAAACCAGAATTGGGAGAATGCATTAAACAGTATTTGGAGAACAGTCTCCTGTTCTGTCTCAGGAGTCTCTTTTTTTCCTGTGGGTCAAGCCAGAAGCGTGGTATCATTCTTACCTCTTTCCATTTCTCATTCATTTCAGCCTGTCACAAGTGTCCTAATGCCGCCTCTAGCAATCTCGTCCTTTCAGTTCTCTGAATCTCCACTGCCATTTTAGGCTGCCTACTTCAAGTTGTTATTCACTGGTCTGCACTTCTACAAAAATCCTCCAGAAAATTTTCCTGCTCCAGGCCCCCCTCTCCGATTCTCCACATCAGCTCGATAAATTTTTCTAAACTGAAAATCTGATTGATCATGTCACTGGCTGCATAAATTCTCCAGTAGTCACCCAGGATGGTGGGATCGATGGGGCTGCTTTCCCCGTCCTGTAAAACCCTGCATGTGTACTCTCCGTCCCCTCTGGACTCATCTCGCCTCTCGCCTCCCTCAGTATTCCCAACCCGACTGGCGTTTATCCACCAAGATCTTCCCTGCCTCAGAGTGTTTGAACATGTTATTCTCTCAGCCTGACCACTTCCACTAGCAGTTCCTTCCCTGTGACACACATACTTGTGAGCAAACAGTCTCATTTATCTTGCAGTTGTCAACATAAATGTCTTTTTTTTTTTCAAAGAGGTCTTCTTTTGGCCTTCAATCTCACTTAGACCCCACCCTTTATTCTTTCTCTTAGCAACTTACAATTTTTTACACCAGCTGTACAATTTTAATTGTATATTTATTTATGTGACTAATTCTTATTTCTCCTCTTTCTGATTGAAATGTCAGGGATTGTTTATCTCTCTCTTGCTTATCTCTTCATTCCCAGTGCTTGTCACCATGCCTGACAGGTGGTAGGCCCTGTATACATGCCCAACAAATGAAGCAAAGAAATGAATAATCAATATACTTTGTGCACAATTCCAGGTCAATACGTACAGATCCACCATATTCTTTTAAATCACTATTGCGTGTTCCTCCATCTGATCTTGTCTTACTTTTTCATCTAATCAGACAATTTCTGCCATAATATATTAGATTTTTTTATTTTAAAGAATTATTTATTTAATTTTATTTATTCAGTTTGACTGGCGAGAGGGACAGAGAGAGAGAGAAAGCAAGCCACAGGTCTGGGATTCAAATTGTGGTCAGCCATGTAAGAGTCCAGCATCTTAACTACCACTCCACCTGCTGGGCCATTTTTTTTTTAATAGGTTTTTGCTATAGGGAATATGCACTAACCAGAGAAAGACAGGGTAAGAGACAGTAAGAGGGAAAGTAATAAATCACCCCCCTAACTCCCGAAGAGGATGGCCATGCCACAATCCCTTCTCCTCTATTCTCCTCCTGGGATTTTAGGCATTAATGCATATATGCCCAGCATGAATTTCAGGCTGCCAGGTCAGAAACTCAAAACACAGTTGCCTGTATAGGAGACTCAGTACCATCATGTCACCTGCTGGTCCCAACAATCTCTGCCTTTTAATCAGTGTGTGTAGTTCATTTATACTTAATGTGATTATTGATATAGCTATATTTTCCTGTTTCTGTTCATTTACCTTTAACCTGTTTGTGTCTTTCTATGTAAGTGTGATTCTTGGAAATAGTATTTCGTATTTTAGTGGTTTGTTTAGAGATACACATACACACACACACATATATATATATCTGGGCTAGCTGGTAGTTTACTTAACCCAAATTCATGTCCTTGAGACCTACCTATATATGCCTCCATGCCTGTGATCCAGGATGGGTGAGGCTGGCAATAGAACATTGTATGAATACCCTATTGGAGGTGCCTGTCTCTGTCTGACTCTCTTTCTTTCATGGAAGAAATAGATAAATACACTTTTAAAAAAAGAGCTCTGGAAGATGTGCCTCTTGAAGTAATATTATGTCACTTTGCATATAGTATGGTAGTCTTGGGACTAGCTCAGTGGCATAGTTGTAATTCACTTCTCACGCAATGCTGGATCCACATGGAGATCCTGAGTTCAGTTTCACAGTTGACCTGTCAGACTGAACAGGCATACCTGTAATTCTGGCTGGGGATGAGGAATAAGGAGACAGGAATCAGAGCAATACCTTTTTGAGGTTGCTTATCTTTATCTCCCTCATAAGAAAAAAAGAAACCTTAAACAAAAACTTACAAGACTGTGCTTATATTTCTTCTCTTCCTTTTTTTATGCTATTACTTTAATACATTTTATTTACACATATATTGCAAACCCTACAATACTATAATACATTGCTATGACTTTTGTTTAACAATCCATCTTTTATTTATTTATTTATTTATTTAGATTTGCCAAAGGACACATGCACTTGCCAGATAGAGCAAGAGAGAGAAAGTGAGAAAGCAAGAAAGCACACTCCATGGTACATGATCACGCTGCAATTCCTTCTCCATCTGTGGCTCCTTTTGGGATTGTAGGCATGTGTG
Source organism: Tupaia belangeri chinensis (assembly GCF_000334495.1). NCBI lineage: Eukaryota > Metazoa > Chordata > Mammalia > Scandentia > Tupaiidae > Tupaia > Tupaia belangeri. The sequence continues at coordinate 639,222 of NW_006210031.1, read as the reverse complement.
CACATGCAACTGGTGTGTTTCTCAAGCCACTGAGTTCAGGACTCAAACCACACAGCCATATGAAATCCAGCAGCCTTAACCACTACATTGTGGGCTGGTCCCAGTCATCTTTCTTTTAAGGCTACTTAAATAATAAAAATGTCTTATATATTTATGCATTTACCATTTTTAAGTGATATTCCTTTCTTTGTGCAGATGCATATTTCTGTCTAATATATTTTTCTTTTTTTCTTCCTGCACCTGGAGGGTTTTCTTTACACTTCTTCTTTTTTACTTTATTAAAATACTGAGTTATTTCACATGTACATATTTGTCTCCCCACCATTTCCATGTCTGACCACCACTGCACTGTCCTGTCACAACATTCCATATATACTTAAAACCAAGCAAAGAGTGGAGAGCCATCTTTAAAAACTAAAGAGGCATTTTGGACAACACATTCATAGCAATGGAACCTGGAACACATTTATCAAACACGGTAGGGAGAGTTCTCACTCTGCATTATAAAAAGGACAACCAGATATCAACTGTTACAGAAATGAAATAAGATGGAAAATTTTAACAAACTTTTCTTTTTTTTTTGAAAGGTTTTCGCTATGGGGTGCATGCGCTCGCCAGACAGACAGACAGAGACAGAGAGACAGAAAGCGAGAAATCACCCCCCCCAGGGGGGATGGCCACGCCGCAATCCCTTCTCCTCCATTCTCCTCTTGGGATCTTGGGCACCCACGCACACGTGACCAGCATGAGTTTTAAGCCACCAGGTCCGGGACACGAACCGCAGTCAACTACATGGGAGTCCAGCAACATAGCCATTACGCTAACTGCTGGTCCCAATTTTAACAAACTTTTTAAAGTATTTTCTTAAAGAGATTTCCTCCCCTGCCAGAGATCTTGAATAGCCTCCTGGTCAGTCATCCGTAAGCAATTTTTTTTTTTTTGGAGAGTTTTTTTTCGCTATAGGGCATGTGCGCTTGCCAGAGAGACAGAGACAGAGAGACAGAAAGCGAGACATCACCCCCCCTTGTAATTTTAAGAGATATTTTCATTGGGTATAGAATTCTAGGGTGACAGGTTCTTTTCTTTTTCTTTCAGTTATTTATTTGTTTGTTTATTTTTTTAAGACAAGGTCTTGTGATGTCACTGCAGGCATACTCCACCAATTCCGGCTTCTCTGTAGACAGCTTTCTCTGTGTTGCCCAGGCCAACTTTGAGCTTGCAGTTCTCCTGCTTTAACTTCCCAATCTACTGAGATTGCAGTCAGACCTGGCCTTTTAGGTTAGGACTGGAATCAAACCTGGACCTCCCATGTGGTCCCTGTCTGGGAAGTACAGCATCTTAGCCATGTACCCTGCCATAGCCAGGCCATTCAGTACCTTAAAGAAGATTTGTTTTCATTGTTTTCATTGAGAAGCTTTGTATGCACAAAGCTTTTGTGTGTGTGTCTTCCTTTTATATTTTCTCATTATGACTGGTTTTGCACAATTTTAATCACAATAATGCCTTGGTGTAGTTTCTTCCAATTTCTTGTATTGGGGTTTATTCAACTTCTAGGATCTGTAGGTTCATAGTGTACACCAAATGTGAAAAGTTTTCAGTTACTCTTTTTGGAGATTTATTGTTTGTTCCTGTTTGTCTTCTCCTTTAGTGTTGTGATGATAGGTATATTGGCCTCTTAGAGTTGTGCTCCATGTCACTAATGATTTGTTTATTTATATGGGCACTCTCTGTGTGTCTTATTCTGTGCAGTCTTTCCTGCTATTCTTAGAGTTCACTGCTTTTTTCTTTGTCAGTATCTACCATTAATATCATCCAGTATTTTTTTTTTTTGTAAATCTTAGACATTGTAGTTTTCCTAGACATTTGATGTGGGTCTTCTTTTTATATAGTCTATGATTCTATTAATTTTTTGATCCTATGGTTTACAGTTACTACTGTTTTCAAGTTCTTGTCTACTTACTCAAACACCTATCAGTTCTGAATCAGTTTCAACTGATTGTTCTCTTTATTATTTTCCTACTTCTTTTCATGCCTTATAATATTGTTTTGTTGCCTTTTTTGGAGGGGGGTAGGGCACATGAACTCACCTTAGACATAGAGAAAGAGTGAGAGAAAGTACTGCCCCCCTGGGGGGGAAGGGGGGATGGCCACGCCACAACATCTTCTCCTCCATTCTTGTCTCGGAATTTTTGGCCTGCACACGCATGTGCCCTGTGGTTCTCAAGCCACCAGATCCAGGTCTCAAGCCTTGTAGTCAACCATGTGGGATCCAGCCACTTTAACCATGATGCTGCTAGCTGGTCCACCTTACTCTTGACTGAATGCAGACATTGTGAAATTTTTCTTGCTGAATGCTGGTTATCCTCGAATTCCTGTAATAGCCCTGAGCTTTATTATGGGGCATTCAGGCTACTTGGAAGCAGTGTGGTCCTTTTTGGTCCTGCTGCTAAGATTTTGTGGTGGGATCAGAACCATGTTTAGTCTAGTTCCAATTTTTCCCCACTATGGAGGCAAAATCCTCCTGAGCACATTACCTGAAGAATGATGTGGATTTTCCAGTCTGGCTGATAGGAACGGGCGTGATCCTTAGCCTTGTATGTGCACCTTACCTCCTATTCAGTGTTCCCTGAAAGGGGCAGCTTTGCCCCCCAGGGACATCTGGTTGTATCTAGAAGTATTTTTGATTGTTAAGACTGCAGGTCCATCTTACTAACCTCTAGTGGGTAGATTCCAAAATGTCAGTAGTAGTACTGAGGTTGACAAGCCCTGCTCTAATCCTTTCAGGTTACGAGTAGATCATTCGTGGCCACTCTCGGCTCTGGCCTTCACTGGGACTATCACACACAAGTGCCGGTCAGCAGTCTGCTTTGTGGTCCTAGGGAGCCTAGGCCTGCCCTGGTTCCTTCTCCAGGAGGCTGTCTTCTCTCCAACACTTTGTCTTGCAAATCATTTCCGCCTGATTGCCCAGACTCAGCCCTACCTACCTCTGTAAGCCAGAGATCTTGCTGGGCTCTCCCTGGAGCCCTTCCCTAGGCTGACACCTGGAAATTCTCAAGGTAGTAAGTAGGAGTAATAAAGGGCTCAATTTATTTGTTTCTTTTTCTCAGGATTCCCTGTCCTTCACTGCTTGACATCAATGGCTGGAGAAGTTGTCTCTGATATTTGTCTATTTTATTGTTGCTGTTATTTTAGACAAGAGGGTAAATCTAGTTCCTGTTACTCTAGTCTTGGCTGGAAGCAGAGTTGACTTCATATTTATTATTACTGTCAGATGTTCTCTGTATTTCTTGTCATGTTTAAAGAAAGCAACGTGCCTAGCTTTAACCTTCTCACCCACTAATTATCATTATGTTTCTTTTTCCTCTGCTCCTGTATCTTCTCAGCCAGCATCACTTTTGCTACTCATAGATAGATTTCCCCCTCCCCCATATTTCCTTTCCCACGTTTGTTGGTGACTTAACATTGTACCACAAGCATGATAGTTAGATCCTCTTGCATTCTACTATATGAAAGTGTAGGCTCAAAGCCTGGTTATGCCTGGGTTAACACTACAAAAAAAAAAAAAATCACCGTAATTTGATTTGATTTTTGTATTCAATCATTTCAATTCTTTGATTTGTAAATTTCCCTTGGAAACCACAATTTCCTCTATAATGAACAATAGCAATTGATTTTATCTTGTGTTCAATTGACATTTATCTAACTATTCAGTGCAGAAACTGCTTTGAAATTCTTCTGGTCTGTATTTACTGTTGATTACCATAACGAGTAATAAATCATAAATACTAACTTATTAGGGAAAACATGAATTGTGAATAACGAAAGGAAAAAGTTGTTGGTACTGTGTATAGGAACTTAATTTAGATCTTTAAAATGGTTTGGGGTAAATCGGTGTTTCTCTCAAGTCTGCTTATTTTGGGGGCGAGCTTTTTCTCACTATGCGACAGAAGATAATGACGGTAATTCAAGAATTTGTAGTTCTAACAGAAAACAGATCACAATGAAAATATGAGTTTGACCAACGGGTTCTTTAATCTTTTGGGCTTGAATGTGTTTATTTTAGTCACTTCATAGACACATAAGCTCTTGGGCTTTTAGAGCTATAATATAATTGATGTTAAGATTTTTTCTTACTGGCTCAGTCAGTTGTCGTCATTGACATGAAGGATTATAAAGATGTACGCACTCCAGTTAAAATCAGATTACTTTGGGCCAGCATGCGGTGTGGCGGTTAAGGTGGCTAGATCCCATACGGCCTGTTGTGCAATCGAAGTGTTAGACTCAGCAGCTTGAGAAGCACGTGGCATGTGTGTGTGCATGCTCCCAGTCCCGAAGGGAGAGAGATGCAGGAAATGTGACCATTCCCCATGGTGATTGCTCGCTCTCGCTCTCGCTCTCGCTCTCTTTCTCTCTCTGGCAAGTATATACACCCTCTGGCAAAACTTTTTTTTCCTATTTTATTTTTTAATTGTTTTTTTTTTTTTTTGAGAGATATTTGCTATAGGGTGTGTGTGCTCGCCAGACAGAGACAGAGAGATAGAAAGCGAGAAATCACCCCCCAGGGGGGATGGCCATGCCACAATCCCTTCTCCTCCATTCTCCTCTCTGGATCTTGGGCATGCATGCACACGCGCCTGGCGTGAGTTTAAGCCACTGGGTCCGGGACTCGAACCGCGGTTGACTACGTGGGAGTCCAGTGACATGACCATTATGCTAACTGCTGGTCCCATATTTTTAAATTGTTTTTTAATACAGTCAGTCACTGTATATCATTATAGCTTACAGCATAAATACACTGTATATTAGTCCACTTAAAGATATCATACACATTATCATTAACGGATATTTTCCATTTTTGTGTCCCCCCTTATTTTTGCCTTAGGGTGCATGAACTTGCTAGAGAGAGAGACCAACAGTGAGAGAGAACATGAGAAATCACACCCAGGGAGGATGGCCATCCTGGAATCCCTTTTCCTCCATTTTCCTCCTGGGATCTTAGGCACACATGCACATAAGCCTGGTGTGATTTTCAAGCACCAGGTCCTGACTCGAACTGTGGTTAGCCATGTAGAAGTCCAGCAATGTAACCACTTTTGTCCCTTAAATGTTTTGCCTCCTTCTTTTCCCCCTTTAAGTCTCTTCTTCTGGCAAAGTATTTTTAATAAGAATGCAACCTTTTAAAAAATTAGGTTACTTTCTAAGTGTATAATTATAAAATGTTTCTTTGGGATTAGTAACATTTTATGAGTCAGTGTAACAATGTTGTTGAGTTGGGGGTGGGGGGCAAGATTCAAAGTGCATTTGAATAATGTACCTGAAATTGAGGGTGTGATCTCTATAAGTCTATTGTCCCTAGTTCGAAATTGCCTGCCTGTTTATTCATGCAGTCAAATACTTTGCAAAGTACTGAGGAAAACCAAATAGCCAAGTAATGCAATTGGCTTTAAGGCCAGCTGTGATTTCCAAAGGAGTGGTGTGGTTAGTAGCTGAATTGTTTTTCAAGGAGCTAATGAAAATTAATTAAATCAGTTTGATATTATTGTATACTTGCAGTAGCTAGTTCAATCAGAAAAGTTGGTCAACTTTCTTTCTGATATGTTTCTTTATTTTTTAAACATTTTGCCCACTGATGTAGCTAAGGCCCCCAGTTCATTAAATGCTGTGTGCTGAATATGCATATGGTGACCCTCTTCCCTGCCTAGGCCTGGGAAGTCACCATCAAAGCCTTCAACAATTTAGCATTAGTTAAGTAGTTGCATTCTTAACCTTCTTATCCTCGGCCTTGAGTGGGAGAGATAACACAGAAAACCGCCTTCTGAAGTCCTGTTGAACACTTTGACTTCCACCAGAAACATATCGCTAGTTGCAAACATTGCAGTGTAGATTAATTTTATGAAGAGCTTGAACTATGCACAAAAATGGGGAGATAGATACAAGGGACCTTTTTATTGTTTCGAGTCTCTAAGATCAAATTGCCTTTGCCTTTGATGGCATATTTCAAATACAATATTTTGATTGATCATAGCACTTTAGAATTGCTTCCCACATAAAGAAAACTTGGCTGTTTGATGCTAGAGATGGTCTGTAAAGCTACAGAAAGAATAAAATGATCTTTTTGTTACTCACTTATTAACACGGAACTTATTAATTTATAAACCTTGATAGCATTACCACGAGGTTGCATCTTTGTAATGATATACCTATACGTGTTCATAGTACCATATTCAGGAAATTCATCGTTATCTCATTTGCAAGATTGTGAAACTGCGTCATGAAAACTGAACAGTATGTAGCTAGACGGTGGCTCATCAATAAAACTCCATGCTCTGGGAAGCGGTCCTATGTAACATTGCTGGTTCAAGTCTGGACTCCTCCATGAGCACACCTGATACACAAGTACCCATGACCCAGTGCTGGCTGAGGCTGGTGTGGATTGCAGTATCAGGATCCTGTTGGGGGATGACTGTATCTCTGTCTGTGTCTCTCTATCCTTCCCTTCTCTTGCTGTCTCTCTTGCACATGGAGGAAATAAACGGTAGAACTTTAAAAAGAAAAGAAACAAAAACAAAAACATTATATATTAGGTCGTCGGGAAAGTCATGACGTATTTCACTTTGACTTCCACCAGAAACATATCGCTAGTTGCAAACATTGCAGTGTAGATTAATTTTATGAAGAGCTTGAACTATGCACAAAAATGGGGAGATAGATACAAGGGACCTTTTTATTGTTTCGAGTCTCTAAGATCAAATTGCCTTTGCCTTTGATGGCATATTTCAAATACAATATTTTGATTGATCATAGCACTTTAGAATTGCTTCCCACATAAAGAAAACTTGGCTGTTTGATGCTAGAGATGGTCTGTAAAGCTACAGAAAGAATAAAATGATCTTTTTGTTACTCACTTATTAACACGGAACTTATTAATTTATAAACCTTGATAGCATTACCACGAGGTTGCATCTTTGTAATGATATACCTATACGTGTTCATAGTACCATATTCAGGAAATTCATCGTTATCTCATTTGCAAGATTGTGAAACTGCGTCATGAAAACTGAACAGTATGTAGCTAGACGGTGGCTCATCAATAAAACTCCATGCTCTGGGAAGCGGTCCTATGTAACATTGCTGGTTCAAGTCTGGACTCCTCCATGAGCACACCTGATACACAAGTACCCATGACCCAGTGCTGGCTGAGGCTGGTGTGGATTGCAGTATCAGGATCCTGTTGGGGGATGACTGTATCTCTGTCTGTGTCTCTCTATCCTTCCCTTCTCTTGCTGTCTCTCTTGCACATGGAGGAAATAAACGGTAGAACTTTAAAAAGAAAAGAAACAAAAACAAAAACATTATATATTAGGTCGTCGGGAAAGTCATGACGTATTTTTTTCTATGCAAAAATGCGTCATGAGTTTCCTGACAACCCAATAGTAGAGAGAATACATTTTACATCGAAAGACTCAATGGGACAAAGAAAGAGAATGGAAAGGTGTATGGCTTAACTCACAAGTTCTCCATTGTTCTTTTTTCTCAAAGGAAATAGTTTCCGACTTCATAGGCTAGTTTCCTGTGGCTCCAGTAACAAAGTAGCACATACTTGGTGGCTTAACACAACAGATATTTATCACCCAGTTCTGGAGGCCTGAAGTGTGAAGTCAAGGTGTTGGCAGGGCAGGCTCCTCTGAGGTTACAGGAAGGCTCTGTCCCCAGCCTCTTTCCTCGCTGCTAGTGGTCCTGGCAGCCCTTGGTGCACCTTGCCAGGAGCTCCATCACCCCCGTCTCTGCTTTCATCCTCCCGTGGCCTTCTTTCCTGCGTCTTGTCTTGTATAAAGACACTAGTCGGGACCAGCAGATGGCATAATGGTTACATCGCTGGACTCCCACATAGTTGACCACCTGTTCAAGTATCAGACTCAGCAACTGAAAAAAACTCACACCAGGCATATGTGCATGTGCGCCCAAGATTCTGAGAGGACATTAGAAGAGAAGAGATTGTGGTGTGGCCACTGCCCACCCCCAAGGGGTGATTTCTGGCTTTCTGTCTCTCTGTCTCTCTCTGTCTCTCTGGCAAGCACATGCATCCTATAACAAAAATCTTTCTTTAAAAACTGCACTAGTCAATGACTTAGTGCCTACCCAAATACACCATGGCCTGACCTTAACTTGGATCCTGATTACATTTAAAAAGACCCTATTTCCCTTTTTCTTCTCTTTGTCTTTTTTTTTTTTTTTTTTTTAAGTTTTTGCCATAGAGTGCTTATACTTGCCAGAGAGAGACAGAGAAAAAGTTAGAAATCACCTCCAAGGGGGATGGCCATGCCACAATCCCTTCTCTTCTAATCTCTTCTCTACCTGGGATTTTGGGCACGCACATACACGTACCCGGAGTGATTTTCAAGATGCCAGGATCGAGACTCTAACTGCAGTCGGTCATGCGGGAGTCCAGCACTTCAACCACTACACCTCTGCTACCCAGAGACCCGGTTTTCAGATGAGTTTGCACTCACAGGTACCAGAGACTAGGACTTACACGTAACTTTTTGGGAGACACAATTCAGCATTTGACGGTCTGTGTTGCAGCCATCAACTGGGTCTTTGAGGCATGAACATGGCCATGGATGGCGTGTAAGCAAATATGTGTGCCGTGTTCAGTAAAAGCTCATTGACACAACCAGTTAGTGTGTCGTATTTGGTGAGTAGACCAGAGTTTGCCAGTCAATACTTAGTCTATTTGAATAATCAGTATTTAAAAGTACATATATATGTGTTGTATAGTAATACTTTTTTTTTTTTTTTTTGGCTATAGGGTCCATGCACTCACCAGGGAGAGAGCGAGAAAGTGATAAGTCACCCCCCAACCCCAGGGGAGATGGCCAAGCCACACTCCTTTCTCCATTTTCCTCTCAGGGTCTGGGGCTCGAACTGTGCACTTGGCCATGTGGGATCCAGTGCCTTAACCTCCATGCCATCTGCGGGCCCCAGCAATACTTTAAAGTGTATGTCAACTTAGAGCAAGACATCAAACTTTCATGACTTCAAACTCAAATCTCCATTACTGAAAGTTCTCAAACTGTATTTTTCTGGCTAGGTGAAAGCGTTTTAATCATTAGTTTTGAGAGACTATATAGTCTTTTTTTTTCCAAAGAGGTCAAGAATATTTTGGAAACAAAATTTCCCATGAACTCAGACATATTTAGTCACTTTATTAGACAGATAATAACTGATACCCAGACCACATGTATGCTCCACGGAGACAGGGACGCTGTATTACTCCCGCCCGTGTCCCCAGCACCTAACACATAGTAGTCAGTCAGTAAATATTTATCTGAAGTAGTTTATTATCTGCTAGAATAAAAACCAGATTGATGTGTTACTGTTTTAATCCTGCTTTTTAAAAAAATTGTCTCTGTCACCCTACCTTGAAAGTATTTATTATCTTAGGCTGAAATAAAAGCTTCAATAAGAGAAATATGATTTATTTTTTGTTTCCTTTTTTTTTTCTTCAAAAAATGAGAGTATCTTTTTTAAGTTTTTTTTTCCCCTCATGTGAAGGAGAGAAAGTAGAGAAACAAGAGACTCAGCACCCCCAGTCATGGATGCGATGATCCACGATCCAGCCAGACAGCCATAGACCACACGTGTGCCCCAAGGGCTCGGGAGGGTCTCCCGTTGCAAATGCGGAACCTTTCTGTGGAGGTCAGCCTCACCAGTGGCTTGTTTTACTGCTGTGCCACTGTCAGACCTCAAGGAACACAATAACCATTATGGGCTATTGGGGGGCAGTGGGTGGAGTAGTGGATGAGACACTGGACTCCCATATGACTGACTCCAGTTCGAGTCCTGGACCTGGTGACTTGCTTTCTGACTTTTCCTTTCTCCCTCTCTCTCTCTCTCTGTTGAGCGCACTTGGTCTATAGCAAAAATTTTAAATAATATTAAATGGTTATCATTCAAAAAGAGCTATTAGAAGATTTTGTAAAGAGAATGAAGAATCATAAGAAGTCAGGGGAAAAATATTGGTTTGTTGTTGTTTTTGTTTAAATCAGATTTAAGGAAAGGAAGAAAAAGGTAGAGACATCCACATACATTTCAACAGCAAACTGAAATATTAGCAAGTACTTTAAATAGTGAGCTCAGTTCGGTAGCAGAGCAGTATGGAGCCCCCTGGGCGGGAACCCCATATTGATGGGATGAACAGGGAGATGCAGTCTGGTTGAAGACGCGGGTGGGAGAAGCCATCCAGTGTTTCCAGGAGTAGCCTCTGGAGCTCTGTGATCATTCCAGCCCAGAGATCCTTGCCTTTCTTCGCATAGCAGAAGGGAGGGAAGCGTGGAGAAGTGACAGGTGTAGTTGTGCCGCTGTGTAGAAAGCAGCAAGACTTGTTGCCAACGTCCATGTCAGCTGAGTCGGCATGGGAGAATGAGAGACTCCAAGTTGCAATCACATTAAAGAGCTATAGGGACCAGCTGTAATGGTTATGTCACTGGGCTCCCACGTGGCCAACCGTGGTTCAAGTCCCGGACTTAGTAGCTTGAAACTCACACCTGGTGCATGTGCGTGCATGCCCAAAATCCTGAGGGGAGAATGGAGGAGAAAGGATTGTGGCATGGCCATCCCCCACCCCCCTCAGCAAGAGTGATTTCTCACTTTCTGTCTCGCTGTCTCTCCAACAAGCACACATGCCTTGTAGCAAAAATCTCTCTCAAGTCAATAAATAAATAAACTACCCTAAAAAATAAAAAAGAGCTATGTGCAATGATAGTGAATGACCAAGAAGGGAAGAGAGCTGGTCCTGGAGAGGCACGCAGTGTGGGGAAACTTTATCTACACTGGAGCTCTAGCCCTGAGGATGTAGAACCAAGCAGAAGACCTGGGGCGAGCTGGGGCGCCTTTATTTCCTGTCAGTTATGGGATCACTGAAATGAAAAGTCCATTTAGAGAAGGGGGGGCGGGAACACCGAGGGCTGCATGCCAAGCGTTAAGGGACCTTCAGATGAAAAGGAAGGGCACAGTGAGAAAGAGCACAGACACAGGAGGACCGGTTAAGATGTGGACAGGCCCTGAGCAGCTCTGCCTCCTCCGGGCCCTGCCTCTCGGGCCCTTTCTGCCCGCCTTCCCACTGCCGGGTCAGCAAGAAGAGCCGCTGAGCAAAGACTCGCAACTCGCCCTGCTCCCTCTTTCTTCTACCTGCTGGCCATGCAGGAACCACCCCATCAGATATGCCACTCAAATTCCCTTAAATATCAGGACAGGGTGGATTCCGTTCTTTTGCTAGAGAGGACAATGCATTTTAAGGAAAGGGGTATGAGATGAGAAACGGCTTTTTCTTTAATTTGAGATATTTAGACCCTCAGCACATGAAAATCATGCCCTCTGCAAGAAAAGTCCTTATAAAAAGTAATGAAATACTCAGTGCATTTGACAAAGTTTCCATTGTAAGAAGTTGCTAATTTGTTCCTCTGCTTTGAAAAAGAATTGAAAATGTTGAAGAAAAAAGTATATACTTTTTGGTCAGAAATGGAATTTATTTATGAATGGAGAAAATTCTTCACGAGAAAACTTTTCCATTGTGGAAAATGTAACCAACTATTGAAGCCAAATTTTAGCTGGCTTCTATAGGGAAATTTGATCTTGAGCTTACATTTTTTTTTCCCTTGCATTAATGTGAGAACTCGGATATGATAGCTTAAACCCATACCCAGAGCTCTCATTAGCAGAAAGTGTGGTTCACCTCTTGGTGATACAAAATATTTTTACACTGATTTCACAAATATTAGTTTCTCGTTGAAAGGACATTTTCTAGATAGGCAATCGTATTGTTTTCCCTCCTTCTCCAGACCGAGAAGAATAAGAACAGTCTGTTTTTAGAGGACGGTTCCGCTGACACCGGGGCAACCCTTTTATCTTTACAGAGAGGCCGATGAGAATCGAACCCTGAGCACACTTTGCAGGAAGCAGGACTGATGTGCGCACAGAAGGAATGAAGTATGGATGTGAAAGAACGTAGGCCTTACTGTTCCCTGACCAAGAGCCGGCGAGAGAAAGAACGGCGGTATACGAATTCCTCGGCAGACAATGAGGAGTGCAGGGTGCCCACGCAGAAGTCTTACAGTTCCAGTGAAACCTTGAAAGCTTTTGATCATGATTCCTCGCGGCTGCTCTATGGAAACAGAGTAAAGGATTTGGTTCACAGAGAAGCAGACGAGTACACTCGACAAGGTAGGTGATTGTTCTAGTAAGACAAGGCATGCTCGGTGCCGCTCACTTGTACGCATCCCATTCTTTCCCCCAAGGGGACATGATTGGTTTATGATTTTGATGTCCTATCTACTGGTTCCGATTTTGACACTGGAGAGATCACACGGTGTTCCAGAGAAGAGGGGGAAAGCCACCTAGAGGCACACGGGCCCCCGGACACAGGGACTGACACGTAGCGACGATAATGCCAGAGTACCACGTTTTATACGCGAGGCTTAGGGTTCTGCGCAGGGCCTCGGTGTGCATAAACTTGAAACTCGAGTCTCTAGGGCTCCCTTGCAGTTGAATGAAGGTGCTCGTGTAGTTTTTGTAGTTAGAACTGGTACAGGGAGAACAGCAGCTGTCAGAAGGGAAACGTATCTTTCTCTCCTCTGAAGGTAGGAGTTATCCTGGATCATCTCCTGAGCCATCCAGCCCTGCTGTTCGTCTGTTTTACATAAGAGCTTGCCACAGAAGAGTTCCATTTGCTTCCTCCCAGGCAAACCAGTCCATTAAAGTGGCACCTTAAAGCATTGTAGGTTCCCATGATATGGGGAGACTTCAAAAAGTTCATAGGAAAAAGTGGAGTAAAAGTAAGTTTAGGGTTGGCCAGTGGCGTGGTGGTTAAGGCAGCTGGATCCCACATGGCTGCCTGCGTGGTTCACGTTCCAGACCCAGGAGCTTGAAAAACATGCCAGGAGTGTGTTTGTGCATGGCCAAAATCCCAAGAGACAAATGGAGGAGAAGGGATTGGAGCATAGCCATGCCCCCTGGGAGGGATGCCTCCTCACTTTCTCTCCTTCTGGCTTTCTCCCTCGTCTCCCTCATGAGTTTACATACCCTATAGAAAAAATTTAAAAATATTTTTGGTGCAAAGAATTTTTGAAATCTATGCATATTTTGAAATAATAATAATACATACATACATACACATAATTATACACCTATCCTATGAACTTTCTGAAGGCCCCCTCATACAACCCATTATTGCTTGGTAATTTGAATACATTTGTGGAACATTTTACACTCTGTTTTATGCCTGCATATTCTTTCAGTGGAATAATCAATTCTGTAACTTTAATTCATAATCCTAAAACTACCAATTTTCCACACTGCAAACAGTAGCTTATTTTAAATTAGGCATATGTAATTACATTTTGTTTCTTCCAATACAGTCTTGAGATGTGGGCAAGGTTACTACTAATAAAAATAAAATCTTTGGGGTCGGCAGGTGGTATGGTGGTTAGGGTTGCTGGACTCCCACATGGCCAACCATGGTCCGAGTTCCAGACCTGGTGGCTTGCTTTCTCACTTTCTCTCTCTCTCTCTCTCTCTCTCTCTCTCTCTCTTTCTCTCTCTCACTCTCTCTCTCTCTCTCTCTCTCTCTCTCTCTCTCTCTTTCTCTCATTCTCACTCTCTCTCTCTCACTCTGCTCCTCTGTGGTCAAATTAAAATGATTAATACGTAAATAAATAAAGTTAAATAAAAGAATCAAAAAAAGAAGAAAGGAATGAAATCTTCTAATGTTTGTAACACACAATACAATTTACATAGAATTGAGCATCCCTTAGCTAATTTAATCAAGAAACAAGAAAAAAATCAATTAAACTTCAATAATAAAGAATATATTCATAATTTCCCAGTCACCTTACAAACCGTGTGACTAAGAGGTACTGGGCAGGAATACATTTAAGAAAAGTAATAATGCATTAAATTATTCACAAGTTTGAAAATGTTCCATGGTTCTTTTCTCCCCTGCATCATGCAAAGAGCCATCTAGATTGAAATAGCCTTCACTCGCTCAAACAAGTTGACATTAAAAAAAAACTCATCTGATTTGCTAAGGAGAGATTTTTTTTTTCCCTCCCTACAGCATGCCTTACTAATTAGTGGTATAAAATTTTATGAAAAGCAAAGTAGTTAAACATTTTTAGCCTGTTTTTTAAAGGGGAGATATAGAACAGATATTTAAGATATGTACTCTCGGTGAGTCAAGGGGGGTTAGTTCATTGAATAATGTATTATAATTCTAAACTCCATTTTTTTCACTTTCTGCACAGCTGACATAGATTATCAGTGTACATTTTTCACCAATTAAAAAAAATAGAAGGTAGTGTGGAAATGTATGCACTCTGAATCCACTGTGAAATCTTTGTAACAAAAATAACTATTTAGTACCCTATTGAGGGAATAAAAAGAGAAAGAAAAAAAGAAAAAAAAAAAAGTCTGCATTGTGGCGTAGTATTAGAAGGAAAAAAGCCGCACATGTGGCTCGATGCGTTGGGGAGGCACATCTCCACCCCTGAGCAAGCATTTCGTCCTGGCAGAGCGGAGGATGCTTAAACAGGTTAAAAATAGCACACTGAAATTTTCACCTCCTAGGCAGCACTAATCCAGTGCAGGCTGTTGTTGACGACTCGGAGAGACCATCTGCAGAAACCCTGGATGTTCTTAGGGAAGCAAACTGTACGATTCACTCAGCTCCTCGCCAGCCAAGGACTGGGGAATCAGCAAGGGCAGAGGAGAAAGACAAGGGGCAAGGCGTCGTGTCAGGAGCTGACGGAGGGGTGGGAAGAGGTTTAAGGATAGGAGGGAAAGAAAAGGCAAAGAGGCAGAGCGTGATGGCGCTACCCTTCACGTGGCGTGTTCATGAGTCGGACGGATTGAAAACATGATGGGAGGTACTGCCCGTGCTGCTCATGCGCACTGATGCCTCACTGTGCGTCAGCCAATGTGCTGAGCGGAGTGCACGTTCAGTCTCCTGGTAGGTAGGTCCAGACAGTGTCCTTGTATTTATTTACTTATTTATTGGAGAGGTTTTTGCTATAGGGCTCATGCGCTCGCCAGCCAGACAGAGAGAGACAGAGAGACAGAAAGCGAGAAATCACCCCCCTGGGGGGATAGCCACACCGCAATCCCTTCTCCTCCATTCTCCTCTCAGGATCTTGGGCATGCACGCACACGTGCCCAGCGTGAGTTTAAGCCACCAGGTCCGGGACACGAACCGCGGTCGACTACATGGGAGTCCAGCGACATAGCCATTACGCCAACTGCTGGTCCCCAGACAGTGTCCTTTTACAGACTGAGACATGCGAGGCTGGAGAGGCTCACAGCCCGTTAGCCAGAGCTGAGCTGGAATCTCAACCCACTAGCCATCAGCCTTCTAATCCCTGTGAGGGTGCCAAAGCAGGAACCAGGCAGTTGAGTGTCCTATGGATTATTGGAGCCTATTTTAGTCGATTCTGAATTAAACCGGTGATGATAGAGATGGTGAGCAGTGAGCAAGCGTCAGCCATATTTAGGAAATACAATTGACATGACTTAGTAATTGGCTGGATGTGGATAGGGCAAGGGAGACGTGGCAAGTACTTTTTCTTCCCTGTGGTTTGCTGCGGGGAGTGTTTGTAGCAGGAGCCGTAGGTGTAGGAGAGAGATGAATAAGGGAAGTCTGCTATCAGATTATGTTTTTCTTGAGCAAGCGTGATGAAAAATCCTCCCAGGCTTTCATTTTCTTTGAACCTGACAAATGTCAATTTTTCCTCACTGACTATTATGCTGAGGGATTAATTATTTAATTGACAAAATGTGCTTCCTGCCACGGCTCCTGACATCATATACATAATAAAAATGAAAGATTAAAAATATTAATAGTAGCCAAAGATCTTTGAAACAATTCCAAAGAATCATGCTAATTTAGCTTACCCGTGGTGCGTTCAAGCAGCTTGCAAGTCCCGTGTCCGCTTCTTAAACCACGCAGGACAATGCAGTTTCAGCTGGAAGCAGGAATAGATAGAGACCTTGTTAATACATTTACACAGACCATTCGAATTTAGAAATATGTTTTTATTTGTATTGGCCGGTTTTATGGCCTATTCCCATTTCTAATCCATTTCTATGGCGTTACTGACTGGCAGGTGACTACTGTTAATTACATGTTATATTTAGATGGTCTAGAGCTGGGATGATTTCATTTTCAGTCACGTGCCGTGATCCGACTGGGTCACACACAGATCTCTTCTGCTGTCTCTTCTGAGATCTCTTCATGCAGTTTATTGGTGAGGGAAATAGCTGCTCTTTCCGCAGCCGTGGAGGTCTCCGTAGGTGTGATGGGGTGAGGGTAACAGTGGCTCATTTTGCATTCTGAGATACCGTTTGCTTGGATTCCTCTCTGAAGAGACTTTGTGCCGTCAGGTCTGAGACACATTTTTTAATGAAACAGCTGCATAAAATCATCCCACAGTTTTGGAGAAGTGATAGAAGACCCCGTTTTCTCTGCCGCAGTTCTGTGTTATGCACGTTGGCTGTAGTATTTTGGTCACACCAGAACACTTATCAGCTGAGAAAGAATGCTGGCCATGAGGGTGAGGTTTGAAAAGAGGTGATGGCTGGGAAGAAGACTTTTGTTCCACTGAACTTATCATAAGCCTGAAAAGAACTGCCTTTGAGACCGTCTTAACCTAAAGTGTCTAATAGTTTGTTGGGATATGAGTTGCAGACTTTTACAATGGAAAGACACCATTTATTTTTCATTTATAGAATGGCAACGGGGAGAAAAACATATGTTTTTAAATTTGAGAAACGGCATTATATACAGAGAGAGAGATTCTGTATGTAACTGAAAAAAAAAAAGAAAATAACTTTGCTGAGAAGGGAAGGGAAGGCAAAAGGCAGATTGGCAAAGACAGGCGCTCTCTGACTGGGAAGTGTAACTCACTCTGCTCTTCTCTGAGCGTGGTTCTCCTAGACACGCCTCTCCTTGGGACTCTCTACTCTGACTACCAGCAGTAGCGCCCCACAGCCCAGGGTACCCACTCGCCTACTTCTGACTTGGCTCCTCCTGACGCTGCTGGTCCAGGGCCAGCTCAAGTGTAGCCTGGGCGTTTGTCTGGGAGGAAAGAAAGAGAAGAGGGAAAGTAGGTCCCACAGGCCCAGGTTTCCCACCACCGTACCTCCCTAGTGCGCTGAGTCCTGAGCCCCAGCCGGTCTGCTATACAAATGTTCCAGATGCCAGCCTTGGCCTTACTGATGGCACGCACTGCTGCTCGAAGGTCTTTTTTGCTTCTTCACCCTCTAGCACAAAGAAGCAAAAGGGCCCTCGAGCAGCCGTGTGTGTTTTCTTGTAAATATGACTGCAGGATTCCTTTTCTTTTTAGAGAGATTTTTGCTATAGGGCGCTTGCCCTCACTGAGACAGAGACAGAAAGTGAGAAATCAACCCCCCCCCCCAGCGGGGGGGGCCACAACACAGCCCCTTCCCCTCCACCC
>NW_006210031.1:548501-621251 GCF_000334495.1 Tupaia belangeri chinensis | reverse complement strand
ATCCCATCCCCGAAGCGAGGGGAGTCTTAAGGAGATGCGTTTCTCCACTCTGCTCTTATAAGAAGGCCTGCTACAGAAACCAGAGAAGCAGGAACCAGGCAGTTGAGTGTCCTATGGATTATTGGAGCCTATTTTAGTCGATTCTGAATTAAACCGGTGATGATAGAGATGGTGAGCAGTGAGCAAGCGTCAGCCATATTTAGGAAATACAATTGACATGACTTAGTAATTGGCTGGATGTGGATAGGGCAAGGGAGACGTGGCAAGTACTTTTTCTTCCCTGTGGTTTGCTGCGGGGAGTGTTTGTAGCAGGAGCCGTAGGTGTAGGAGAGAGATGAATAAGGGAAGTCTGCTATCAGATTATGTTTTTCTTGAGCAAGCGTGATGAAAAATCCTCCCAGGCTTTCATTTTCTTTGAACCTGACAAATGTCAATTTTTCCTCACTGACTATTATGCTGAGGGATTAATTATTTAATTGACAAAATGTGCTTCCTGCCACGGCTCCTGACATCATATACATAATAAAAATGAAAGATTAAAAATATTAATAGTAGCCAAAGATCTTTGAAACAATTCCAAAGAATCATGCTAATTTAGCTTACCCGTGGTGCGTTCAAGCAGCTTGCAAGTCCCGTGTCCGCTTCTTAAACCACGCAGGACAATGCAGTTTCAGCTGGAAGCAGGAATAGATAGAGACCTTGTTAATACATTTACACAGACCATTCGAATTTAGAAATATGTTTTTATTTGTATTGGCCGGTTTTATGGCCTATTCCCATTTCTAATCCATTTCTATGGCGTTACTGACTGGCAGGTGACTACTGTTAATTACATGTTATATTTAGATGGTCTAGAGCTGGGATGATTTCATTTTCAGTCACGTGCCGTGATCCGACTGGGTCACACACAGATCTCTTCTGCTGTCTCTTCTGAGATCTCTTCATGCAGTTTATTGGTGAGGGAAATAGCTGCTCTTTCCGCAGCCGTGGAGGTCTCCGTAGGTGTGATGGGGTGAGGGTAACAGTGGCTCATTTTGCATTCTGAGATACCGTTTGCTTGGATTCCTCTCTGAAGAGACTTTGTGCCGTCAGGTCTGAGACACATTTTTTAATGAAACAGCTGCATAAAATCATCCCACAGTTTTGGAGAAGTGATAGAAGACCCCGTTTTCTCTGCCGCAGTTCTGTGTTATGCACGTTGGCTGTAGTATTTTGGTCACACCAGAACACTTATCAGCTGAGAAAGAATGCTGGCCATGAGGGTGAGGTTTGAAAAGAGGTGATGGCTGGGAAGAAGACTTTTGTTCCACTGAACTTATCATAAGCCTGAAAAGAACTGCCTTTGAGACCGTCTTAACCTAAAGTGTCTAATAGTTTGTTGGGATATGAGTTGCAGACTTTTACAATGGAAAGACACCATTTATTTTTCATTTATAGAATGGCAACGGGGAGAAAAACATATGTTTTTAAATTTGAGAAACGGCATTATATACAGAGAGAGAGATTCTGTATGTAACTGAAAAAAAAAAAGAAAATAACTTTGCTGAGAAGGGAAGGGAAGGCAAAAGGCAGATTGGCAAAGACAGGCGCTCTCTGACTGGGAAGTGTAACTCACTCTGCTCTTCTCTGAGCGTGGTTCTCCTAGACACGCCTCTCCTTGGGACTCTCTACTCTGACTACCAGCAGTAGCGCCCCACAGCCCAGGGTACCCACTCGCCTACTTCTGACTTGGCTCCTCCTGACGCTGCTGGTCCAGGGCCAGCTCAAGTGTAGCCTGGGCGTTTGTCTGGGAGGAAAGAAAGAGAAGAGGGAAAGTAGGTCCCACAGGCCCAGGTTTCCCACCACCGTACCTCCCTAGTGCGCTGAGTCCTGAGCCCCAGCCGGTCTGCTATACAAATGTTCCAGATGCCAGCCTTGGCCTTACTGATGGCACGCACTGCTGCTCGAAGGTCTTTTTTGCTTCTTCACCCTCTAGCACAAAGAAGCAAAAGGGCCCTCGAGCAGCCGTGTGTGTTTTCTTGTAAATATGACTGCAGGATTCCTTTTCTTTTTAGAGAGATTTTTGCTATAGGGCGCTTGCCCTCACTGAGACAGAGACAGAAAGTGAGAAATCAACCCCCCCCCCCCAGCGGGGGGGGCCACAACACAATCCCTTCTCCTCCAGCCTCTTCTCAGGATATTGAGCGTGCAGACACATGTGCCCAGGATGAGTGTTGAGCTGCCAGGTCTGGGACTCAAACCACGGTTGACTATGTGGGAGCCCAGCGACGTAACCATCACACTATCTGCTGGTCGCAGCCTTCAGGATTCCTGAATGAGAGTGGCTGGAACGGTGCCTCACTCACCTTCCTCACAGCTGACTCTCACCTCCTCTGTCTTTAGTAGTGATCAAGGGTGCAAGAGAGATCTTTAACTCTCTTGGGATCCTGAAGGACCAAACTGATAGAGGTACTTCTTCCTAGGCTAGTGAGAGCTCAGAATAGGGTGAAGATCAAAAAGAATGCTGTGGTTTTGTGGCTTCAAAGAAGGACTGTCCTACTTCTCCCACGGGCCCTAGTCAAGTGAGCGCTGCCTGCAGGAGCAGCTGGTTTCATTGCCTCCACCCCACCCCGTCCCATCCCATCCCATCCCATCCCCGAAGCTAGGGGAGTCTTAAGGAGATGCGTTTCTCCACTCTGCTCTTATAAGAAGGCCTGCTACAGAAACCAGAGTAGAAAGGCTTACCCTGACAGTCTCAATAAAACTTCCCACCCTTTCTCTTGTCATTTTAAAATTTTATTTATTTATTTTTAATTTGAGCAGAGAGAGTCAGAGAAAAAGAGAGTGAGAAAACAAGCCCCAAGTCTGGGACTCGAGCCACAGTGGGCCATTTGGGACTTTTCCACCATGATAGCTGCTAGCCTCATTCCCACTTGTTCTTAAGGTCCCCCTGGAAACATGTGTAATAGTACCCAAGACACACGAAGCAGATAGGATGCAAGACAGGAAGCTCTTAACAAAAATAAAGACAGAAATGAGAAAGTGGAAATGAGAGAAGACAACGTGACCCAGATTCACAACTGTAATAAGAAGTCAGCAGGTGGTGTAGTAATTAAGGCTCTGGCCTCCCACATAGTCAACCATGCATGGTTCAAGTCCTGGACCTGGTGGCTTGAAACTCACATTGGGTCCACATCCACACATGCCCATAATTTGAAAAGGAGAATGGAGGAGAAGAACTTACAGCATGGCCATTCCTCCTTGGGGGATTATTTCTCACTCTCCTGCTCACTGTCTCTCCAGTGAGCACACATGCCCTATGGCAAAACCTAAACATAAATGAATAGCTAGCTACCTAGCTTGCTAAAAGAAAAATAAAAACAATTTTCCCCCAAGGATTATGATGTCCCTTGACTATGATAGAAGTCAATGAAAAGAAAATAGTACTTTCAGATTTATGGGAGATAGAGAAAGCCATAATCACAGGGAAAATGAGGCAAATATTTACAGAATAAAGACCAACTGAAAATAAATTTACTGTACATCTTAAGAAATAAGTAAAATATCAGGAAAGTAAAACAAAGAAGGCCAGCCATGATGGCACAGGAGCAAGGCAATGCTTCATGATGCCAAAGCCATGTGAGAAGGTCTCAGGTTCACATCCCAGAGTCCCCAGTACCCGCTGGGGGTATATCTGGCTAACCGAGACTTAGAGGAGGACCGCTGCATGAAGACCCTACTGAGTGTCTGTCTCTCTCTCTGTCTGCCTCCCTCTGTCATGGAAGAATAAGTAAACTTGAAAGAAAAAAGGAAATAGGAAGAGACAGATAATCAATATAAAACTGAATTAACAAAAAAAAAAATGAATTCCTTACAAAGGCTAATGAAATAACCCATCCTGATCTCAATTAAGAAATACAAGGGGGTCTTCAAACAGTTCATGAAAAATGCATATGATAAAACTATGTATAGATTTCAAAATTTTTTGCACCAAATCAAGCTCATACTTTAAATCCTTTTTTTTTTTTTTTGAGAGGTTTTTGCTATAGGGCGCGTGCACTCGCCAGAAAGATAGAGAGAGACAGAGAGACAGAAAGCGAGAAATCACCCCCCAGGGGGGATGGCCACACCACAGTCCCTTCCCCTCCATTCTGCTCTTGGGATCTTGGACACACACGCACATGCGCCTGGCATGAGTTTAAGCCACTGAGTCCAGGACTCAAACCACGGTCAGCCACATGGGAGTCCAGTGACATAGCCATTCTGCCAACTGTTGGTCCCTAAATCCATTTTTTCTATAAACTTATGGAAGTCCTCTTCCAATGAGAACAAACATAAAGAAAAGTGCTGAAAAGACCATGACAACTAAAAGGGACTATTTCAAGCAATGAATCTGAAAAATCTAGAGGAGTTTATTATTTTTCAGAAAATATGATTATCTAAAGAGTTCAGAACATGACAAAAACTTGTTAAAACAAATTATCTCAAAAGAGTTTAGAAGGGATTTTAAAAGAGGTGCCATTACAATAGGTCAGATAGGTTCCTAGGTAAATGTTGTATATCCCTCAAAGGACAATTTGGACCATTCTTCAGAAGACTGTTTAGCACTCATCCTCACAAACAAAACAGATAGAAGGCACCAAAATTTATATTATAAAATTGTTATAACCTTAATTTTAAAAAACTTGATTAAAATAGTATTAAAACAAGTAGCCTTAGAGATGAAAATTTCTTCTCAATGTGTACATAAAAATTTTAAACAACTATTTGTACTTAAAAATTCAGCAATACATAAAAGGATTATACTAAACCATATTAATAATGAAGTGGTTACTCATCCTTGCCAATGATATTTTAATTTTATAAAACCTTTTCAAATTTAGATTGATAAAGTAGAATGGCATGATCTTATCAATAGATAATGAAAAAGTTTTAGATGAAATTTAGAAACCATTCTCTCTTAAAATAAAACTCAGTAAGTAGGGGCCAGCAGGTGGTGTAGCAGTTGAGGTGCTGGACTCCCACACAGCCAACCGTGGTTGAAGTCACCGACCCAGAGACTTGAAACTCACACCAGGGGTGTGTGTGTGTGTGTGTGTGTGTGTGTGTGTGTGTCCGAAAATCCAGGGAAAATAGAGGAGAAGGGATTGCGGTGTGTCCATCTTTCCTAGGAGGTGATTTCTCACTTTCCCTTTCTCTCTCTCTCTCTCTCTGTCTCTCCGGGAAGTGCACAAGACCCGTGACAAAAACTTAAAAACAACAACAACAACAAACTCACTAAGTAAAATAAGAAGGAAGATATTTAAATATGATTGTCATAGTTAAAATTATTATTCCAAAATATTAGAATTATTTAATTTTAAAATTATCATTATTATTTTTAATTTACTATAGGACACTTGTGCTCACCAGAGAGAGAAAGAAATAGAAAGAGAGAGGGAAAGTAAGAATACAAGCCGCCATATCTGGAACTCGAACAGTAGTAGGCCATGTGAGAGTCCAGTGCCTTAACTACCACACCACCCACTAGCCCCAACTATTCCAAAATATTAAACAGCATTCTAAATGGTAAGATTCTAGGACATTTCAATGAAATCAGGAACATAAAAAATATTTACTTACTCTCACAATTATTATTCAAAATTGTTTTAGATGTTTTAGCACTTGCAATAAGAGAAGAAAATTAAACAATTGATATATATTTTGGAAAAAGTTAAAATCAGCAATTTTGTTAAATATATGATCATATACACATAAAAATCATCTCTCTATAAACAAAAAATAGTATTTAAAGTACTTGGATGACTCCAGTATAAAATTATAGACATTATACATAGTATATTGTAATAGGTAAGAAGGTTCTGGATCCACATGACCTGTGTTTGCATCCCAGCTCTGCCCTCATTAGCTTAGTAGCAGTTTATCCAATCTTAGTCAAATAATTTACTTGAATGAATTACTTAATTTCTTTGTGCCTTGATTTTTTTTTTTAAATAAATAGATAGCCTTGTAGCTTATTTAGGATAAGATGAGTTAATACTTGTAAACTGCTTAGAATATTGTCTGATGCAAGGTATAAACTATTTTTAAGCAATTATTGTAATTATTGAACAATAACTGGCTCAATTTGGAAGTCAGAAAAAATATTTTACCACAAAGGCAACAAACACTATAAAATTCTTTGGAATAAATTTTATACACATAAGAAGTTGAAAGGCATAAAACAAGATCTGAATTAATGGAAAGACAGTATTTTGGGATGCGAAGACTCGATATCATACATATGTCAATTCTCCCAAGAGGAATGCACAAGTCTATCAAATAAAATCCTAATTGTTTAGGGTCAATTTTAGTTGAAGTGCACGATCTTAAAATTCATGTGGAAAAATAAATGTCTGAGAACATAGCCAAAAACATTTTTTAAAGGCAAGTAAGAAAAAATGGTCTTAATATATATTTTCTAAAAAATCATCAAGCTGTTGTATCACATGTATAAGATAGTGACATAAATAAAGACAAGTAGATCGGTTGAATAGAATAAAATTTCAGAAATAGATCCGAGTTTATAAGGAAATTTAATATAAAACAAGGAATGATTTTTCTATTCAGTGGGATTTGATAAATGGTGCTGGCACAACTGGTTATCCATCTGGAAGAATGTAAAATTGGATCCATATCTCTCAGCATATTCAAAAATAAATTAAGATGGATTAAAGACAAATGTAAAAAATAAAGCAATAAGAATTCTGGAAGTTAATTTGGGAGACTGAATAAGATAGGAATGACTGGAGCCATGAGAAGCGGAAAGTTCCAGAATCAGTGGCTTAAACACCTAAGAGAATTATTTTCTTACAAAATAAGAAGTTCTTACGTACACTGTTCAGGGTTCCAGGACCCAGGTTCTTCTGTCTTTTTTTGCACGGGATAAAAGCATGTGGCTTTTGTCCCGTGGATCCCCAGGTGGTTGCCACGCTTTCAGATTCCTGTTGAAATACGAATGAACACAAAGGTGAGAAGGCCTTCTCTATATTGGACTGTTTTCCTCCCCTGAGATTTCTTCCTACATCTTTTTTTTTCAGAACTGTTATATCTGGCCATACTTAGCTGCAGGCGAAGAGGAAACATTTACTATTTTTGCTCTCTTTATAACAGAAGGTGGCAAGGAGAAAGTGGTTGTGAATCCACACAGCTTGTCCAGGGACTAGGTGTATACCCTAAGGGTAGGGGACCATCCTGATGGAAACAAAAAGCCCAGAGGGAAAGATAGGTTTAAATGATTTTTTAAAATGTAAAACCTTGTATATGTAAATTAAAATATAAATATAATAAAACTATTATATTAGAATATATATTTCTAATACAGGAGACATATATGAGATTTATATCTATAATATAGTGAGTGACTTTTACAAATTGAAAACAGAGAAGCGGCATAATGGGAAAATGGTATGAACAGGCAATTCACAAAAGAGAAATTCAAATGATCGATAAGCATATGAAAAAGTGGGCCAGCAGGTGGTATGATGGTTAGGGTGCTGGGCTTCCACATGGTGGACCACTGGTGGAGTCCCAGAATGTTGACCACTGGTGGAGTCCCAGAATTGGCGACTCGCTTTTCTTACTTTCTCTCTCTCTCTCTGTCTCTCTCTCTCTGGTGAGCACATGTGCCCTTTAGCAAATTTTAAAATAATAATAGTAGGGGTCTGCAGGTGGCATAGAGGCTAAGGGTGCTGGACTCCCATATGGCTGACCACAGTTCAAGTCCTGGACCTGGCGGCTTGCTTTCTCACTTTCCTTCTCTCTACCTCTCTCACTCTGTGCCTCACTGGTCAAATTTAAATAAATAAATAATAAAATTTTAAAATAATTGATTTTAAAAACATATGAAAAGGCAAATTCATCTTATTAGTCTGGGAAAGGCGGTAGCTTATCCCACGTCTTACATGATATCCCCCTGCGCAACTCCTGTCCTGACACCCTTCCCTAAGTACGCATGTGCTCAACTGGTCGCAAGTGAGTGGCTTAGGAAGTTCTCAGCTTGGCAAGCAGAAGATTCATGGAAGAGGCTATGGAGGAGAGGTCTTCCTGATTAGAATTCTGAGCGTAGTTTTCAAAGAGGCAGTCTCATCTTTGGAAGCCGAGCACTATCTGGAGTGCTGTTAATCGGTTCTTCCGATACAGATAACTTCTTAGACCCTGGCATCCTACATGTTTCACAGGGAAAACATGCTCTGATCCCCGTGGGTGTGAGAGAGATGTGCCATGACTTCTTTGGGTTGTGGTGGGCACATTTGTTAAAAATTCATGCAAGTGTCTACTTAAGATAAGTGTGTGTCACTGTAGATCAAATTTACCTAAATGGTAATAGTGAAAATGAAAACGAAAACCCAAGTGGGGTATGTTCAAACATATAATTGAATATGGAAAGTTCGGGATTTGTCTTTCTCCTCTCGTCCCGCTTCGGCCACAATGAGGTTTCCTCTGGTGCTGGAAGCAGAGTCAACTGTCTTCACTGAACCCTAACCACAATCTTCTCTTACACACAACCTCTGCTGCCTTTGCACTGCAGTGTTTTGCTACATAAAGACATTTTGCCCATTAAGCTAATAGCACATTCCATATTCGTGATTGTGCTGAGAGTCGGGAGTTGATGGCATATAGCTGGGACCATGCCTTTCAAAAGTTTTTGTCAATTTTCAAATAGAAAAAGGCCTGTATTAAACTCTTAGATAAAGATTACTTTGGGGGCAGTTATATTACTAGAATATTAATAACATAAGTAATTTTTAACACTGCTATATACTGTATATTTCAGACACGAACTCAAAAAAATTGAGTTCATATTTCTTAAATGTAGGACATGAAGGCTATACATATAATTTTAGAATGTCACTAATAGCATTATGCAGATGTAAAAATTGTATTAATAACTTTTGATAAAGGTGCTGGTTATGTGTCTGTACCATTTTGTCCTCCTTTGGAAGCAAATTGGAATACATGATTTTTTTTTTACTCTTATTATTTTATTTTATTTGTATTTCTGCATTATCAAAATATATTAAATATTCAGACGTGTTGGAAATTGTCAAAGAGGAAGATTCAAGAGCCAAGAAGAAAATGCTTTTAATTTTAAAGACTGAGATTTAGTTTAGTCTTGGATGCCATTATAGTGAATAATGGGAACTGATCCTAGACTTCAAAAGAAATATGACCATATGGTCTTACCATTCAGCACTTAATGCTGCTATGAATTCCCAGTTAGACCCCAAACTTTTCATTTCCCCAGTGTTCCCCCTCACCTCTGTCATCCTGCAAAAATGAAAGGAATGTGAAACCCTTTTTCATGCTTTCTGAAATACTTGTGCTGAAGAAAACATTTTTTTCCTTTTTTTGAGACTAGGGTTTTATAAAGAGACAAAACCCTGAAACATTAATCAGATCCACTAGGCTAATTACTGCAACTCCAAAGTTTATTACTTTTAAATATTAACTGCTTAAAATGATTCATTTAGAGATCAAAATGATTAATCCTTCTCAGTCACTATAAATGTCAGCGGCAGGATTAAAGGATTTAGATGGTCATGTTTACTCAACCTTAAATTTCTGTACTTAAAGACACAAGTTAAATAGCTCCAGTTTATCATTATTTCATGTTAATGTTTTCCTCTTAGCTCCCTCTTTTAGCTCCCCTGCCTAACTGATTGTTAACTAATTTTGGTTGTTAAGTAGGCAAGTGCGTCTTTCAGGCTTGGAGACCAACCTGCTTTGTAGATTACCTACCAGAAGGTGTGAGTAGATAGATGTAGCTTACAGCCCTCCTCAGGACGCAGTGGGGGTAATCCTTTCCCCCTGCTTCGGCCTTTATTGGTCTCATGTTTTGAGCCCCCAGCTTACTGCTGAACTTGTATCTGGTTCCTGGCCACGTTGCCAATTTTAGATCCACAACGTGAATCACTGTGGTGCCGCTTCAGTCGTAATTATTAAACACCTGCTGCTTTCAGCCAAACCATACGCGTATTTACACCAATACCTACTGCAGTTTGACTATCAGATACCAGCAGATATGTTGTAGGCATATTATCATCACCGGGTCTTGGATTGTTCTAAAGAAATCATTATTAACTGAAAATAAGAAGCGAATTCATTTTTAGGATTCTTTTGATTAAAAACCATTTTAAAGTTACTTCTCTGGTTACAAATGGTTGCTAAAATCACTTTGTCACGGTTGGGTATATAAATCGTTCATGATACAGGCTTCAGAGGTGCTCTTTCTTTTCCAAGTCAGCAGACTCATGACCTAATTTTTCTCCTTTGGGCCACTAGACCTCTCATTCAATAACCATATGTCCATCCTCCCCTGGAGGCCTCACAAATCTTATCTCGAAGAAAACGCATGTTCTCAGGGGCCATTCATTCTAATCCTGCTTTCTCTTCTTGCAAATATACCCAGGGTTTTCTTTTCTCAGCCACAAGTTCACCTTAGTGTTCAGCCTTGAGTTTTCATTGACCAAGGTACCCTTCACCCCTGTATCCACAAGGATGGCTGTCATGACTTCCACTACACATGTGCTTTTAGTTTCTTTTTTTACTTTTTAGTTTATAATGTCATGTTTACAATTAACTGCTTTACCTCTTTATGGCATATATTGCAGCATTGTGTTTTGAATAATATATTGGATTTTAAGTATGAGATACAGTAGGCATTTTCGATGTCCTCTGGAAATCTGAGATTATGTGGTTATGGATGTTAATAACTTACTGATGGTGTGGGCTGGCAGGTGATAGGGTGGTTAAGGATGTTGGATTCCCACATGGCTGACCACAGTTCAAATCCCAAACCTGGCAGCTTGCTTTCTCATTCCCTCCCCACCCCCCTGTCCCTCTCTGGTTAAATTTAAATAAATAAATAAATAAAGTTAAATCAAGTAATTCTTTTTTAAAAAATAAATAGCTTTCTAACAGGTAAACTGTGCAAGTAGTGGAAGATATTTACATTTTTCTTTTTTTCTTTTTTCTTTTTTTTTTTAGTAGAGGTTTTTGCTATAGGGTGTGTGCGCTCGCCAGACAGACAGAGAGAGACATAGAGACAGAAAGCGAGAAATCACCCCCCAGGAGGGATGGTCACGCCGCAATCCCTTCTCCTCCATTCTCCTCTTGGGATCTTGGGCACGCATGCACACGTGCCCGGCGTGAGTTTTAAGCCACCGGGTCTGGGACGTGAACCACAGTCAACTACGTGGGAGTCCAGTGACATAGCCATTACGCTAACTGCTGGATCCCGAAGATATTTACATTTTACAGAATAAAACAGAGTGGAGAAGCTAGGGTGTTCAGTGAAATTTCAAGTTAATGTTTTTAATGTACTATTTTTGTGTGTGTGTATGTGTGTGTGTGTGTGTGTGTTTGTGTGTATTTGTGTGTTTAGTTTAGTTCTTCTATGAAGGAGACAGAGAGACACGCACTTCCACCAGGGGCTGTATACTGTAATTCTCTCGCAGTCTCTACCTGCAGACCATGGGCATGTGCACGCCTGGCATGTACAGAGGGGTTCCCAGGAATTTCCCCTAATGCCCAGTTGCATCACTGCCGCACCACTGCCTGGCCCTTACTTAGTTTTGTGGCATTTCTATCGCGTGTTCAAGGATGAGTATTCTGTTCAAAAGGTGACAAATTTAACATCAGAAGGTTAAAGAGTTTGAAGGGTCACATAAAGCATGCACTAGAAAACAAAGTTAATACGTTTCTATTGCTATGTAATCTTCTTACTGTTTTGCAAACACAACAAAAGAGGGAACTCTAATATTTGGGTGACACTGATTTCACATGAACCTAATCAGGATTTGTAGTCCTGGGTTACACTTGACCCATAGAAGAAAATCACTCCCTGCCCGAGAATAAATAGTCCATTCAAGCTCACGACAACCAGGAGAAATAATTAAAAACAGTTATAGATTATTGTATTTGTGTGTATTAAATTTATATTGATTCATTGACCCGTTTCCCATACTCAGTTTGGAGGATTGTTACTGAAGTAGAAGTTAATGGTTATTGTTTAAAATAATGCATATGTGGTAGAAGAAAATAGCAGGATTGAACTGGAGGGGAAACAATGCTCTCATGTTATCTGACACAACTTAATTTCTTTATGATGTATCAGGAAGGATTTTTAAAACCCAGCTTTTCTAAGAGAAAGCAATAAATTAAATTTCCAATTATTGAATTGAAGCTATTAAATAACAAATCAAGAAAATATATTTGTCTTTTAAAAGAAAATAGGCTTTAATTTCTCTTCATTACATTTTTAAATGATTGAAATAATGATATTTCAATAATTATCATTAAAAGTAAAAATTCACACTAATAAAGTAGAACATTACTAATTTCCTTCATTTATAACCCCTCCATGACCCATCATAACTCGTGTATCCTTTTTTACATTTGTGCTCAAATCCATAAACATGTATATAATCTATTGGCTCTCTTTCTTAGTTTCTGGAAGTGGGATTATATTACACATTTTATTTTGCTACTTGTATTTTTTTACTTAATGTATAAATGGGGGTCTTCAAGAAGTTCATGCCAAATGATTATGAAAAAAAGATGCATGGATTTCAAAAGCTTTTTCATCAAAATAAACTTATATTTTAATTCCATAATCCCCTGAACTTTGTAAATTTTTCTTTATTTGAGCGAGTGTTATTTCAGATCCAAAGCCATAGGTCTGAACTCATTTTTATGCTAGCCACACGGTGAGCAGTGGTGTGGATGTATAACTCATCAGTATCTTTCTGACAAACATTGAGAGCTCTGCAGCTTTGTTAGGGTAAACTGTTCCTATACATATATATATTTAAGATCAGATGATTTTACTTCTGTAAGATATAGTCCCAAAGGTAGACTTTCTGAGCTCAAGTGTATTTCTAATTTTAATAGAAAAATACCTTACAAGAAATGAAAGCAGCATAAACAGAGGCACAGAAAACATGATAGACAAGTAAGACACCGAGAACTAACCGCTTCCTAAGAAAGCAATGATTGTTGTTTATCCCCCAAATTTCAATCAACGACCTATATATTCTAAACTCATTGCAAACTCCAGACCTTACTGCACGAACATTGAGGAGAACTAGGGGAGAATAATAAGCATGGTGAGGAGGGGCAGAACCTGGAATCCTCACACCTTGCTGGTGGGAATGTAAAAGAGCGTAGTCACACGGAAGACGGTCTGGCAGTTTTCGAAGGTTAAACAGAGCTATTACATGACTCAGCCCTGAATTAGCCTCTTCGGCATATGAGTGGTCTTCAGCACATTCATGAGACAAGTATATTATGGAAAAACCATACATGCATTTCAAATTTTTCTGCACCAAAATAAACTTGCAGTTTAATTTCATTTTTCCATGAACTTTTAGAAGTCCCCCTAAATACGCAGGACAAATGAAAACATAAGGAAATACAGAAACTTGTACACGAAGGTTCCTAGGAGTATTGTCACCATAGCCCCAAAGTAGAAACAACTCAAATGTCCATTAGTGAATGAATAGATAAATAAAATATGGTATGCCTATGTCATAGACTATTATTCAGCCATGAAAAGGAGTGAAGTACTGATACAGTCTACAACATGCATGAACTTTAAAACCATATGCCAGTGAAAGAAGCCAGTCACCAAAGACCACACACTGTAGTATTTCTTTTATGTGTAATGTACGGAATAGGAAATTTATTATAGACAGAAGTAGATTAGTGATTGCCTAATGATGGTATTAGAGGAGAGTATAAGATGAACGTCAAAGGTAGTACATAGTTGTTAAAACGTTTCTTTTGGGGGTAATATAAATGTTCTAAAATTTATTGTGGTCCTAGTTGCAGAACTCTATAAACATACTGAAAACCATTGAATTATATGCTTTAAGTGGATGCATTGTATGGTAAATGAGTTATATGCTTGTAAAACTGTTCATTTGAAAATAAACAAAAAGTGAGGCCCACAAGTGGTGTGGTAACTAAGGTGCTGGACTTCCACATGTTCAAGTCCTAGATCTAGTGGCTTGAAAATCATGCCAAGCGCATGTACTTGCGTGCCCAAAGTTCCAGGAGGAGAATGGAGGAATTGGAGTTGTGGTTTGGCCATCTCTCCTGGGAGGTAATTTCTCACTTTCCCTCTCACTGTCTGTCTCTGGTGAGCACATGTGCCATATGGCAATTTTTAAAAAAATAATAATAAATAAAAAGAACAGCAATTAGCATAATGGCAATGTCACTGGACTCCCATGTAGTCGACCACGGTTCACGTCCCGGACCCAGTGGCTTAAAACTCACGCCAGGCGCATGTGTGTGCATGCCCAAGATCCCGAGAGGAGACTGGAGGAGAAGGGATTGCAGTGTGGCCATCCCCCCTGGGGGGGGGGTGATTTCTTGCTTTCTGTCTCTCTGTCTCTCTCTGTCTGTCTGGTGAGCACACACGCCCTATAGCAAAAACCTCTCCAAATAAATAAATAAATAATAAAATTAATGAATTAAAATGAACAAAAAGCAAAAGAGAGTGAGTGAAATAGCATGTGCCAAATCTAGACCTCGGAGAAATCTAGACACTGGAGGTGGCACATGCCCTCCATCTTGGGCGCTCCAGTCATCCTATGTAACTGAGGCTAGTCCCTCACACGTTTCTTTTCAGCTCATAAAGGAGACAGTCAGTGTCTTGCCCATGGGTGAACATCACTCCAATTGCAGCTTTGAAGCCCCCGGCCTGCTCTGACTAGCTGCTAAGTACTCTAAGGAAAGGATCCAATAGGGCAGTAGGGCCATCCTCTTCCTTCGTTCCAGGGTAGCTACGCAGTGTGCCAACCTCACTGGAAGGATCTGTCCTTACGCCTTCCTTCCCACTTTGTCACACACTCTCAATCATTTTATTAGCATGTCATCTTTAGAAAAAAAGAAAGAAAGAAAGAAAGAAAAAAAGATACAGCCTGCCTAGGTTGTGTTTATTCAGTTTTTCTTTTATAGATTTTCAAGTTTATGAGTGTCATAAAGCAAAAACGCCTAATCTAATCCAAGCTGACCTTGCCTTTTAATCACAATGGGTTCCATGCTCAGGTATACTTTGTTCCTTCTGCAATTTATTGTTTTGGGACTGTTTCAAATTGTACAGGAACGCTCTGTGTTGGCCCTTTTGATCAAGGTTACCAAAATTCAGTGTGTAGGAGACACTTTGCCAAACAGGATGAATATAAAGACTGTAAAAAGCAAATGAAGAAATTAAGGTAATGGTGTTAGACCGATTGCAAAGAACACACAATTTAAACAATCTGAAGAAACCATGGAAAATAAGAATGAAGTGTTTGTTACTTAAAGCCAAAGCTGACCTTAAGCAGAATTGTCAAGTGTTGAGCCTGGGCCAGAGGTGGCTTCACTGCGTTGTCCTGCTTTTTCTTTCTACTTCACTACACACCTTAAAATCCTCCCAAAGGGGGCTGGTAGGTAGCATGGTGGTTAAGAGCACTGGACTCCCACATGGGTGACCACAGTTCAAGTCCCGGACCTGGTGGCTTGCTTTCTCTCCTTTCCTCTCTCTCTCTCTCTGTGTGTCTCTCTCTGGTCTTTCTTTCACTATGTCTCTCTCTGGTCAAATTAAAATAAATAAGCAAATAAAATAAATAAAGTTTAAATAAAATAATCCTTTGAAAAAAAAAATCCTGGGGCCAGCAGTTGGCATAGTGGCTATGTCGCTGGATTCCCATGTAGTCAACTGCGGTTCACGTCCTGAACTCAGTGGCTTAAAACTCATGCCAGGCACATGTGCGTGCATGCCCAAGATCCCTAGAGGAGAATGGAGGAGAAGGGATTGCGGCGTGGCCATCCCCCCTGGGAGGTGATTTCTCGCTTTTTGTCTCTCTGTCTCTCTCTGTCTGTCTGGCTAGCGCACACGCCCTATAGCAAAAACCTCTCCAAAAAAAAAAAAAAGAAAAACAAATCCTCCCTGAGAAAGCCCCATGATCCACCCCTCATCTCACCATCTGTCTCTTCTCCCAGTTAGGAAGCTTTATTCTTTTCATTTCCTGTATTTATCAATACTACATATGTCTTCTGCTAGTCTCATATGTCTTGCTAATGTGGCTACATTGTAGGAAATAATCAAATAGGTTAATTTATTCTCATTTAATGGCTGGATCTCCCTAGAAAGTGTTTGCATTAGAACAAGGGATGTTTGACCCAGGTGAGGTGGTGCAGGCTGCTGTGCTTAGCAGGCTGAGGCCACATGGGAGGCCTAGGTTAGATTCCCGACCAACCCTTAAAGTCAGGTGCAGTGGCACACACCTGTGATCCCAACTACTCAGGAGGCTAAATCAGGAAGACTGCAAGCTTGTGGCCAGCAGCCAGTATAGACAACTGTGAGACCCTGTCTGAAAGAGCCAGGTGTGGTGGTGCACACCTGTGGTCATAGCTACTAAGGAGGATCCCAAAGATCACAACACAGCAAGACCCTGTCTAAAAAAACACCATACATACCCCATTATTTTTTTTTTATATATATATATATGTAAAGCAAACCAGGGATCCAAAAAGAAAAGATCTTTAACCAGAAAGAATGGGCAACAATAGGATTTGAAGCACTGAGGCAGTTCTGGGGTAGAGATATTCTTGAATGAAGATAACTACTTAAGTAAAAGTCAACTTTGCAGATGGTGCACCTATTTGAAAATGATTAGAAAATCATCCTTTCCTCCACCATCGAATTACATGTTTCTCAATTATACCTGTTCAGGTATTTATATTTTAAGTCTTTTTTTTTTTTTTTGCATTTAACCCTGATTTATGCTCATCACATTTGTGCAAACCACCTCTTAAACCAAGTCATGACAGCCCTGAGAGATGTAGAAATGGAGCCATACAAAATCTGAGCACCCAGTGAGTGACTTGAACCTAGGTCCATCTGAGGCCGAGTTTAGTGTCCTTTCCTATAGTAACAAAAACACACTTCTTAGTTCAGTAAGAAAATCTAATAGGGACTCCTGCTGTCGTGTGTGCTTTCTGGCATGCATTTCAGAAACAGGTCTAAATTTTAATCCTTGAGAGACACAGTCTTCCCAGGGCCAGATGTTTATGGAGGTCAGGATATACATTTCAGTTCACAGGGATGAGGCGTGGAATATGTAGTTGCAAAGTAAACTGTGTTTACATACCTGGATAACAAATAAAGATTGCAGTTTTCTGCTTTCCTTCACCTCATAGATTTTGCATCAAGATGGCAATAGTCTGTAAAATGTTTCAGAGATTAGAAAGGTGGTGCTTAGTATCTTGGTTGTGTCGGGTTGTTTTGTTTTGTTGTGTTTGTAAGTTTTTGCAATAGGGCCTATGTACTCCTGGGTGTGTGGGGGGGAATGAGAAATCACTCCCCAGGGGGGTTGGCCACCCTACAATCTTTTCGCCTACATTCTCCTCTTGGAAACCTAGGTACACATGCACACATGCCCGGCATGACTTTTAAGTTGCCAGGTCAGGGACTTGAACCATGCCATTAGCTTTGTGGGATCCAGCCACCTTAACCAACACACCACCAACTGGCCCAGTACCTAGTGTCTTTTAACTTCTCTCTTCTTTTTAATTCTAAAGCGTGGGCACCTCCCTACACTGAAAGGAAAGATAACAGAGGATCTTATCATTTTTCTTTGTGCTCTGTAAACGTTATTTCCTATTCGTATTTTGAAAAATCAGCATGTTAAATGATAAGATTTGAATGTCTTACCCTCTTCCCCCATTTAAAACATGACCTGTGAATAACAGTGCTAAGTTCTCCATTGCAGTTGTATGTCTGTGATGACATTGACCTCATTTGAATTTACTGTACTTTTTTTCATTTTAAGAATTATTTATTTAATTTCATTTTTGATTATTTTTAAAATTTTGCTGTAGGGCACATGTGCTCATGAGACAGACAGGCAGAGAGTGAGAAAGCAAGCCACCAGGTCTGGGACTCAAACCAGCATGTGGAAATTCAGCGCCTCAACCACCATGCCATCTCTGAGCCCCTGGATTTATTTTCATAAGTGCTGTCTACGCTAATTCTCTTAGAATACTGACTATACTGTGCGTTACCTCGGTGAGCTTGCCCGTGCCTCGCTGCTCAATGACTAGGCCTCTCCTCTCTTTTTCTTGTTGACGTACTTTTTGCTTCAGACACTTATTTACATCTCTCTGATAAGCACAGTTTGATTTGCAGCTAATTGTAGCAACTGATTTTCATTATTTATGAGTGTCATTGTCGGAATCCATTTGGAAGTCTGACCGAGATAAAGCTGATTCCAGTTCTGATATGACCACAGCAATAAAGCAATTAACCACACTAGTTAAAATGAGCTGAGAGGCCTGGAGGGTGCCAGTATCTTCACAACCAAATATTTACTATATTGTGCATTAGGTGTGATGGCTTCCCCAGAAGATTCGATATGCTGTTTCTTAGCACAAATAATTTATAGTATCCTCTTTTTAAAAATATAATTGATGTTTCCCATATGAGCAGGTTAACTTTAAAGTGTCCATAGATTTAAGAAATACAAGTAGAAAAATTCAAACTATGAGTAATATAAATGCTTACTATTCTTAAAAGGTTTGGTTATTAGATAGTAGCATTTAAATCAGTCTTTGTGTACTCTTACTCTTTACATGAGTTTTGATTCTGGTTGGTACCTAAAACTCAGACTCTACAGTGCCAAAAAAGACAAGAAATGGAAGAAACCACATCTATGTATCGCTTAGGCAAACATTTTTCTCTCTCTTCTCATCCATAGTATCATAAAACATATGTGAAATTTCAAGAATAAATACAGGTTTGGAAAAGTCATTAATAACAGCAGTCATTTTTAAAGTGTCACCTAATTTAAACACTTTTGCTTTAAGTTATTGCAGTGTCATGAGTTTTATTATGCTCAATTTATTAGTAAAGGCCTGCAGAGTTCACAGCCATTTATTTTTCAGGGAACTTGATTTTATCATTAATTTTTAAATACACAATACTCCCACTTTATTTTTAGAGTGCACTTTATTTGCAAAAATTGGTTTACTCTGATCAATATAGATGTTTCCAGTTGTTTATTAAAGCAAAACGTCTAGAAATTCAAAGACGTCTAAAATGTACTGCAAATGTTCAAGATACTCCACTCCAAAATTTAGTCTGCACACACACACACACACACATAGTCTATGTGTTTATATTAGTTGGTAAATTAATGTGGGAAGATACCATAATTCTGAGCAAGCTCCTGTTTCTATTCAATATGTAACTTATTTTTCTCTTAGAGAGATTTTCGCATTAGGGTGTGAGCGCTCGCCAGAGAGGCAGAGAGAGGGAAAGCAAGAGGGGATCACCATGCAGCAATCCCTTCTCCTCTGTTCTCCTCTGTCTTGAGCACACATGCACATGCATGTGGCATGAGTTTCAGGCTGCCAGGTCCGGGACTCCAACCACAGTTGGTCATGTGGGAGTCCATCACCTTTACCACTTCATCACCTGCTGGCCCCAGTAACTTACTCTTTATTTTATTATTAATTTTTATTTATTTATTTATATAAATATATATATATAGGAGAGGTTTTTTGCTATAGGGCGCGTGCGCTCGCCAGACAGACAGAGAGACACATAGAGACAGAAAGCGAGAAATCACCCCCCAGGGGGGATGGTCACGCCACAATCCCTTCTGCTCCATTCTCCTGTCAGGATCTTGGGCACGCACG
This sequence comes from Tupaia belangeri chinensis, assembly GCF_000334495.1. NCBI lineage: Eukaryota > Metazoa > Chordata > Mammalia > Scandentia > Tupaiidae > Tupaia > Tupaia belangeri. Next base: position 601,541 of record NW_006210031.1, on the reverse strand, counting down.
CACATACGCCCGGCGTGAGTTTTAAGTCACCGGGTCCAGGACACGAACCGCGGTCAACTACGTGGGAATCCAGCGACATAGCCATTACGCTAACTGCTGGTTCCCAGTAACTTACTCTTGAGGCTACCTTTCCCTTCCAAAGGAACATCAGAAACAGTTCTGACCATTTCTATTTCTTTATAAGTCTCCTAAACAGAATTCTGTCATTGGTAGCTCATCCTGTCTCCGGATTGAGTTTTCAAGGTTTGAGCCATTTTCCTGGCCCACCACTCTGAAGATGCTTATGGGCTTAGACAGTTAACAAAGGAGTTCTAAATGGAAAGCCTTGGATGGCACCCCACCCACGGTCCAATCATTGCACTCACTTAACCCCACCCACTTGACCACATGCTGCCTAAAGCCGATGTAAACACCTGGGACTGAGAGCTGAAAAGCCTGAATGCTTGCGTGTTTAATTCACAGAGATTTTCTTTTAAAAATATGAAAATAAAGCTAAAACTAACACTCAACATATACTCACTAGTTGTTATCTTTTTTTCCCCCTAATTAGGACAGAATTTTACCCTAAGGCAGTTAGGAGTTTGTGAACCAGCAACTCGAAGAGGACTGGCATTTTGTGCGGAAATGGGGCTTCCCCACAGAGGTTACTCTATCAGTGCAGGGTCAGATGCTGAGACTGAAAACGAAGCAGTGATGTCCCCAGAGCATGCCATGAGACTTTGGGGCAGGGGGGTCAAATCAGGCCGCAGCTCCTGCCTGTCAAGTCGGTCCAACTCAGCCCTCACCCTGACAGATACAGAGCACGAAAACAAGTCCGACAGTGAGAGTGGTAAGTTTCTTTTTTTTTTCAATGTTTTGTTTTCTTAAGGTAAGAACAATGCACAGTGTTGAAATGTTGTAGTAGGCTTGTGGTGGTACTAGTGCATGGAGATAGGAAAGACTTTGACCCGAAAGTCCTGGTCTCCAATAGAGGCCTCTCATGTTGGATAAGTTTCTTTTTTTTTTCTTTTTTTTTTTTTTTCCTTTATAATGTTGGTGTTCAGTGCTTGTTTGGGTTGACTATGGTGGCATGTTTTCTTTCCCTTCTCCCCTCCTCCCATCCTTCTTCTCTTTCTTCGTCCTTTCTTTTTTGTCTTCATGCAGTTGAATCCAAGAAATGCCCTTGAATAATGCATTTTTTTTCCTGGAAAAAAATCAATATTTGACATCAGATTGTTAAATTATGCAAGCAGCCTATGATGTGTTAGCTATAGTTTGGAAAAACAGTTTAATTGTGTACAGAAGAAAGGAAAAAAAAGATTAGCTTTGACTTATCTTGGACCATGTCACCTGTTACCCTCTGTGGAGTAGCAAATCGAGTGTTGGTAAAGTTTACCCCAGAGCCAGCTTGCAATCAAAGATGTCTTTGTAGATTCCTCTTGAAGATATCTCAAAGAAGTTGCAGAATCTTAGAGTGGATGAGTGAGCACACTGAATAGTTTATTAACAGGGCTCAAGTGATTGAACAACAAATTTGATCATGCTTTAAACTTATGGTTGATGAGAGCAATTGAAATCTTGGTAAAGAAGGGGAGTGTGGCCTTTGATGTGTTTCGGGGGACTGGATTACTATGTAATTAAATCCACACACAGAAATTGGATTTTAGAATATCTGAATAGCAGCTTTACATATTCTGTGAAAAAAATTGTCTTTATAAATTACTGGCACTTTTTTTTTTTCTATCGCCAATGCAGAATAATAACCAAAAGGTTAATTTACATAGAATAATAAATTTAAAAGAAAACCTAATTTTTAATCAGTGTAGTGTCTGGAAAGAATTGGAACATCAGCACCAACTCACCAGACAACAGCAGCAGAAGGCATTTGTCCTTCAGCTTTGAATATTAACAGTACACTTGCTACTTGGTCTCGTTATTAATGCCGTGTATATCCGATACATCAGAAGGCAAAGAGAACATTACAGTGGAAGAGTTGCATGACATTTGAAAAGGAAGATGGTCATTTTATCAGTACTATTTCATTGCTATTAGTTATTGAGCAACCTGGTCAGCTTTGCTTTGTGATAGGGAAGCGGATCCATGGGTAGGTTTCGGTTTCAGCTACGTCATAATACAACATGGAACCCTACGCTGCTACTGCTCAGTCATTCCCTTCCTATTCGTGGATTACAAATCAACTAAAACAGTGTTTCATATAGAACAGTGCATGAAACCAATGTCAAGATCAATTAATAATTATGCATTTGGGGTCTTCATATTTAAAGTGTAGGAATCTTGGTGGAATCTGGCTTTCTTCTAAGGAAAAAAAAAAGAAACCAGGACAGGTTTTTGGGTTTTGGTTTTGTTACAAAATGAATCTTAGCATCAGGCTGCCAACATTTCCCTCGGCCAATCCATTCACCTCAGTAAATCCTATGTTCATTCCAATTTTCGTAGTAGATTCAGAAGTCACTCACCTTAACTATGTACGGTGTGGTGCATGCATCGCTTCCTGTTCATTTGTACTTCACATAACACTCAAGCAATCAAAGGTACAACGAATATATTCAGATGTAGCATTTAGCCTTTGATTTTCCTCAAATACTCAATAAAATTTATGATGCTATAAAAAAAAAGGAGAATGAAGCAGATAATGCATTTAGTGCTGATCATTCATGTCATAGATTATCTATATCTAAATCTATTAAATAGTTTTCACGTCGGGTCAGCTTACCCTTTCTACCCAAACCCTTTGTAATATCTCTTTCTTCCTCTCCAATAACACATCTCTTGTGATCGTATCTTTTTGGTAAAATATACATTAATTGTGTTATCTGTAACATAACGTATTTGTTAAACTATCTTCTGGTGATTTCCCAAACATCTCTTTTCTTTTTAAGAATTATTTATTTTAACTTTATTCATTCATTCATTCATTCAATTTAACCAGAAAGATACACAGAGAGAGAGAGAGGGAGGGAAAGTGAGAAGCAAGCCACCAGGTCTGGGACTCAAACCATGGTCAGCCATGTGGAAATGTCCAGCGCCTTAACCACCACACCTACCTGCTGACCCCTCTTTCTCTCTCTCTCTTTTTTTTTTCTATTTAGAAACTATAAAACCACAAACTGTAACTTTGAGCTAATGCAGTATAATATACAAACGATTGGGAGGAGAGGAGGATATTAGTGAGTTTCTCACAGCAGTATCCCTCCTCGCTTGTAAGAATTATTAACTTCAAGAGGAACACGTTTCACTACGAATCTCGTAAGGAAGTTGTGTTCTTTAATTTTTCCAAGTGGTTGTTATGAACCAGAATGAAGAGAGACAGAGCAAGAGCATTGAGGGCCTTGCCTGGAAATTTAGAACATTTGGCAGCATTGTTGAGAGTAAACAGGTCAGCTCAGTTAGGAGTATAAAGTGTCAAAGGCAATGTTTGTTGAGTTGGACAAAGCGATGACTTGAACTTGTGTTTACTCCTTTCTCAAAGTTAGGTTGTGGTTGTTTTTTTAAACATTTTGATGGTCTAAGAATTCCCAATGAGGTCAGTTCATAGGAGGAAACAAAAGAGGAAATAAAATAGATATGCTCTCTTAATGACTTCTGGCTATTATATATATATATATATATATATATATACACATATACATACACACACACACACACACATACATACATAGGAACATTTCAGATTAATTTATATGTTCTGAAATTTCAGTTACTACTAAGAAAAAGCAAAATTTCATCTAATCAATTGTATTAAAACATGGGAAAGCATAATTTTCTGAGGTATAATTTTTTGAGCAACCCTTGTAATTCCAAAATGTAAAATTAGACAAGAATATTAAGGATTTGGGGGCCGGAAGGTGGCATGGTGGTTAAGGGTGCTGAACTCCCACATGGCTGACCATGGTTTGAGCCCCAGACCTGGTGTCTTGATTTCTTACTTTCTCACTTTTTCCTCTCTTTCTCTGTCTCACTCACTCTGTCCCTCTCTGGTCAAATTTAAATGAATGAATGAATGAATGAATGAATGAATAAAAGTTAAATAAAACTAATTCTTTTTTTTTTTTTGAGAGGTTTTTGCTATAGAGCACATGCACGCTCGCCAGACAGACAGAGAGACAGAGAGACAGAAAGCGAGAAATCACCCCCGGGGGGGATGACCACGCCGCAATCCCTTCTCCTCCATTCTCCTCTTGGGATCTTGGGCACACATGCACACACGCACACACACCTGGCGTGAGTTTAAGCCACCAGGTCCGGGACACAAACCGCGGTCAACTACGTGGAAGTCCAGCAACATAGCCATTACACTAACTGCTGGTCCCAATAAAACTAAATCTTTAAAAAATATTAAGGATTTTATTTCCTGATTCAAAAAATTATAGTGTTTTTTTCCGCTTAATCTGGGTATAGGAAGAATTAAAATGTGCAGCCATACAGGTTCTTGTAACATCTTTATAAACAGTTTTCTTAAAACTAGCACATATTTTTACTTTTGTTACTACTTCCAGTCAAATATTGCTCATATGAAATTACTGAAATAATTCCATTCTCTCCTAAAGTATTTTAAATTGTCCTAATTTTGCAAGACTGTTGATTTTCCTGTTGTATTTTCTTTGACCCTTCAATTATCTTCATTGTCTAATTGTCTTCATGTTGTCCTAGTTTGAAATCTGTCTGATTGAACTCAAGGTTGAAATAAGAAAAACATCGGCAAAAAAACTCACCAAAACAAAACTCATTTAGAAACCAGACACTGACTTGTTTTCATCCGGTTTAACATGGGAGTTTCGCTCTTTTCATCATTTGAAATAACTGTGAATGAGGCTGTTTTCCCCAGGAAAAAAAAAAAAAAAGTTACTCAACATTTGTAAAATTATGCAAAGAGTGCCTGATGTTCTAGTTGTAACTTCAAAGAAGAGTTTAGTCACTAAAAGGGATTAGATTTCATTTATTTATCGATAAAGAGGCCAACAGTTCAAGTTTAGAAGGCACTAGAACTGCTGTGAGGCTAATGAAATTTTGATGGCCTGAGCATCTCACAAGAGTAAAAGAACATTCTGGACCATGTCACTCATCTCCACGTTAGCAGAGATGCAAAACAAGTGATAAAATATATTCTTTTGCAAAACTAACTCTTCACCAACCACAGTGTTGTGAAGTTAAAAAGAATTTTGAGGGGAAAAAAAAACTTCTTACAGTATATTGATTTTCATATGGAATTCCAAATATAAATCTTGCTCTAAATTAAGGATATGCGAGAAGTTCTTTGCTACAGTTTGATTGGCATGATTGTTGCTATTGTGGGGACTCAGCTGCCGTGCCCTGGGGCAGATTCTGGAAGGGCAGTGGACTGTGGCCACCTATTAACAACAGCTTTAGTAAGCTATTAAAAGGTTACAAAGAGGACAGCAGGTTGCGTAGTGGTTAAGGCATTGGACTCTCACATGGCCAAGCATAGTTTGAGTCCTGGACCTAGCAGCTTGAAACTCATGCCAGGCACGTGAGTGTGTATGCCCCAAATACCAGGAGGAGAATGGGAGAGATGGGACTGTGTGTGGCCATCTGCCTTGGAGGGTAATTTGTCACTTTTCCTCTCCCTGTCTCTCCCTACTGTTGAACTCACGTACCCTATGGCAAAAACCTTTCAAAATAAATAAAATAAATAAATCTGATGTTACAAATAAAATCTAATGGACATTTCAGTAATCAAAGGTAAAATTTTCAGTATGCTCTGGATGGTTTTATTCATCTTCTCTATCTCTGATACGATGTTAAGAGACCCCTGACTGAATTCCCACTATCCAGCTTTGGGAGGAATCTGATCTCCTTTCTAAATATCTGTTTGAATTGTCAGGAACAAAGGATTTCTTACTTTTTTTCAAAACAAGAACTTCTAAGCTTTAAGAACATTTCCTATACAGTATTTTTCAGAAGGCCAGCTTACATTATCCTTCATCATCCAGCAGTGTGGTATCCTGAAAGGTGTCTGGCTTTAGAATCACATAGTTAGGGTTCAAATCTTTTCATTCATCAGCTAAGACTTTTCTCTTGAATCACCCAGAGCAAGAGTTCCCAGCTTTCCCATCTCCACTTGCTATTTCCTCAGTTGTAATTCCAATTCCAGAGATGTACTATTCTCCTGTTGGTGGACCTTCTGCCAGTCTCCAAAGCTCTTAGCAGCCCTTGGGAAAAGATGGCCTTTGATGTCAGCCAGGCAACACGGGGTTGGCACTGTTCCACCACCTCGTCATGATTTTGGACCTTGAGCGCCTCCATTGAGGGCAATAGTTGGGAAGATGCCCAGAGGTAGGCCACTCCGTTTTTTGGTGGCCCTACCACCCTCCAGTTTTGTGACCTTGGATAAGTCCCTTAACTTCCTGTGCTTCAGTATCCACGTGGGTAAAATAGAGATCATGGTAAATATATAGTCCTGTAACGACAGGACTACTCTGAGGATTACAGGATTTCAGGGATATAGTGTGCCTAGAGCAGTACCTAGTGTCCAGTCAGTTCCTAATAGGTATGTGTGTGCTCTTATTATTTATCAGTCGTGAAAAATTATGTCTTCTTCTTAAGTAGTTATGATGATTAAATTAAATAAACAATGTCGATAACCTACAGATGCCCCCCTCCAACTTTCTTACCCTTCCTCTGCCTGCACTCGTCGAGTGTTTGAGTATCTGGCGCCATGATGGGGAGTAAATGGTCTTCTCCAGAGAAAGCACTCATAATTTGCATAGTCTGAAATTTCTGTCAACATTTATTGACTCTCTTATTTTCCTCCCAAACCCCACATCCTTTTTAATTTACTATAATTAAATGAAGGTAAATTGAATGGTGCTTATAATTAACCGAAGGCTGGTAGACTTCAAAGACTTTAGCATGCTCCTTCCCCGCCTGGCCAAAGGAAATTTCAAAAGTAGTGTTTCCCTCAAAGTCCTGTTACTTAGACAGCCAGTCAATGAGAGGCAATTTAACTGATGCTCAGCAGTTCATACAATAAAATAAACCATTCCCAGAAATTGTTTTTCTTCATTTGGGGCTTTGCAACGTACCTGTTGAAGGACTGTGCTGCTATCATGCTAATTGTGCTTGATACTAAAATATGAAGGGCCAATTTGGTTAACAAAAAGGGTATAATATTAAAGTACAGCCTTTCAAATATAATAGACCTTGATTTGCACAGCTGAAACTCTTCAAGAAACTAATTTTACCTGTCCTTTGATATAGTATTTTTAAAGCCTACCTTCTGTAGACAGATAGTCTAAAAGTTGAGTTATTGTACTTTAAAAGGAAAAAGGCACACCCCCTAAAGCAATTTGGTAAACTGCTGTAGTCATACCATTTACATCCGTCTTTCGTCAGAGAACTGCCACCATTGTGGAATCACATCACTACGTCAGGCAGAATATCCCCTATGGAAGAGTGGGCAGTGCAGTTACTTACCTTTCTGAGCAGCTACGTATGCGTGAGAGCTAGGAAAGGGAAGGACATGGAGCTGTTCTGGTACCAGTGAAGTTCCAGAGGAGTTCGGGAGAAACCGAACTCCTATGTCACAGATCCTCTACTGATGACAGAGATGCCATTTCTCTCCTGGCTCTTTCATGAAGGGGCTAATCAGTTTTCCAAAGATAATTAGAAGGAAGGCATTCTCTTTTGGCTTCACGAGCCGAATTCCCGGCCTTCAACTTTATTCATGAACCTTTCTTTCAGCCTACATGGAAAACTGATAATAAGAATTTTAAGATGGAATTCTGTTGTAAGAATAAGAAATAAGTGGTATTTCAGTGTCACTCTGACTTTATGAGATTGTATTACACATGCTAAACTATCACTTGAATATATAGTCCTCTGTGGACCCTCTTCTGGCATGTAATGGTCAATTTTGGCATGGTCTGTTGTTGTAAAGCTATGTTTTATGTTTTAGGTGCTTTGCAATGTCAGAAGCATTGGCATGCTTTCTAAATGAGGCTCAGAATTAAAGTACTACTTTGCAGTGTGTAGTCAAATAGTTTCTAGTATATGAAAATAATCACAGTGCCTTGATAGGTATACTTTCATAGTTTTACTAGCTACTTGTCTTTCCTTGGACAAAAACCTCCACATTTCATTTAAGGATAAAATATCTTCAATTTGGAGCAACAGGTGGTGTGGTGGTTAAGGCACTGGACTCCCATATGGCCAACTGCAGTTCAAATCCTGGACCCAGTGGCTTGAAAATCACGCCAGTCACATATGCATTCATGTGCAAAATCCCAAGAGGAGAGTGGAGGAGAAGGGATTGGGGTTTGGCCATTCCCCTGGTGGAGTGAGTTCTCACTCTGTCACTCTCTGTCTCTCTGTCTCCAGAGAGTGCATATAGCCAATGGCCAAATAAATAAATAAATAAATAAAAGTCTCCTCACTTCATGGATAGCTACAAATCACTCTTAAGCATAGTAAATTATTATTTAAACCATTAAAAAATATTTAGTATCGTGAAACTAGAATTAAGACTATATAGTCATTAAAACATTTGTTTTACTTAAGCATTTATATACATTTATATTTTTCCATTCTAAGAGTATTATTGGAAAACTTGGCAGTGTGTTATTCTTTACATGGATATTGCCATTTCTACTACACTCAGCTTGTATTCTAAGTATTTTTGTTCAGACTATATAGAATACATGCTATTTCTGTTTAAATTCCAAATGTTCTTTTAGCTGTGGCGTTGAAATAAAAATGAGGCATACTGTGCACACGTCTAAACTGATGATGTATGCTATTTTGATTTTTGAATGTGTTTTTGATACCCTTGAAAAATCACAGTGGTAGCAGTAAAATTGTTTTAATTAATGAATTGAACAGCAGCGAATGCTGAATCAGGTTTATTGATGTAATTATCACTGAAATAGAAAAAATAAGTGTTAGAGTCATGGAACCTTAGTTTATTTGCTATTCTGAGAGTATTCAAGTGTTTGAAAAGCAACTAACTGAATTTTTGTGTGTGCTATTTCAAGAACATCCTTCTCAAGCCACGATAATTCTGTTTATTAACATTACACACACATACAGTTTTAGACATGAAAATCTTATACATTATTTACTGAATAGTTCGAAGCATAGTTTCACTGCATTGAAATTTCCTTATATTTATCGGTTGACTTGAGATAGTTCTCTATAATGAATAGACTGTACATAAACTAAATGTAAAAGCTATTTGAATGCATATTAAAATGGATGCAGATGCATATAAACTTGAGAAAAGGGCAACTAAAAATGTCTGGTGACTATTACCTTGACTTTAAATATTATTATTTTAAGTCACACACACCCTGAAACCGAATAAAGTTTGGATGTGACTTACTGAATGGATTTCTTATTTAGTATATCAACTACATCTTCAGCCAATGAATAATAAATGCTGGATATTTTACCAGGTGCTGGAAAAACAAAACCGAGTAAGATAAAGCCCCTGACCTCTAGAAGTGCACGGCTGGTTGGGCGAACAAGCAAGTAGACATGTAATTAGATTTTAATATGGTAAGTGTTATTACAGCAGGATGTGCAAAGTCAATGTCGGCCTAGAGCACACGGCTGCTAGTGGAGGGAAGGGGCAGAAGAGGGAACTGTTTATAAAGAGAGAAGGAGGTGGCATTGAAACACAGGTGGAAAGGATATGTGGAAATTCCAGACAGACAAAGCAGCCAAGGAGAGCATGTACAATCCCTGGGGACTGTCCCAGAAATCACGGTTGCTTGTTGCCTGGAACTCCTGAGACCTGCGGCTGCACAAGTCAACACAGAACATTCCCAAAGGGTTTTCATGGCAATGCTGAGGGGTTTATGCTTTTTCCTGCAGGTAATGGGGAGACTCAGAGGAATTTTTTTTTTCAATCAGTTGGGGTTTTTTTATTTTTATTTTTTTATTTTTTGGAAAGTTATTTTGTTTTTGTTTTTATTTTGTTTGTGTTTTTTGTGTTTTTTTGTTTTGTTTTGTTTTGTTTTGTTTTGTTTGCTATAGGGCACGTGCGCTCGCCAGAGAGACAGAAAGCGAGAAATCACCCCCCAGGGGGGATGGCCACGCCACAATCCCTTCTCCTCCATTCTCCTCTCAAGATCTTGGGCACGCATGCACACGCACCTGGCATGCGTTTAAGCCACTGGGTCCGGGACTCAAACTGTGGTCGGCTACGTGGGAGTCCAGCAACATAGCCATTACGCTAACTGCTGGTCCCAGTTGTTTTATTTTTTTAAGTGAGAGGGAGACAGAGCAAGAGAGACCTATAGACGAAGAGAGAGGGATACATCTACGTAGAGAGAGGGGCGTCTCCAGCGAGATCTTCACAGCACAATCTAACCCCCAGCCTCAGCTAGCCAGGACCAGGGACACACACGTGAGCATCCTGCATGCACAGGGACACATCAGAACTTGAATCCAGAACTTTCTCATACGGTATCAGGGTCTCAGAGCATTGCATTATTGCCGCACTACCAAGGCTGGCCTCTGAGGGCTTCTTCCTTTTGTCACGAGAGAGAACCTGTGTGCACGTGTAACGGAGAGAGAGAGATAGGCACCCTCCATGGTTCTGGTCCACCACAGCCCCTTTCCTTCAGTCCTCCAGACTGTCAGATCTCAAGTTCACGCACGTGCGTGGTGTATTTCAGGCCGACTGAGCTGGGTACTCCAACTCTGGTTGTTGGGAGGGATCTGGCTTTTCTTGAGCAGGACATTACCACTGTGTCTAGAATACTGTTCTCTGAGGGGTTTTAATGGGAGGAATAGTACAGGCACATTTACATTTTTTTCCTTTTTTTTTAAGAATTATTTATTAACTTTATTTATTCATTTTAATTTGATCAGAGAGAGATAGAGAGAAAGTGAGAAAGCAAGCCACCAGGCCCAGAACTCGAGCTGCAGTCGACCATGTGGGAGTACAGCGCCCCCAGCCACCACGCCACCTGCTGGCCCCCTACATTTTACGAAGTCTCCTGAAGGCAGTGTAGCATGGTGAACATCTTTCCAGTAAAAGAGTGCAAGCTCTGGGAGCACTTGGCCTTGTTCACCACTGGGTCTCTGCGCTTACCTTATCCAGTTCCTGAATCAGGAAATAAAGTTGTTATTGAATGGATAAATAACAGACCTAGAGGTCAACCTTGGAAGCAAACTGGCAAATTAGGTAGTATAATAATTAAGAAAGTAGGAAAATAGATCATTTTGAATCATGAATCAGGAGGGAAAGGGAAAGTCATTCAATTAAATAGAATCAAGATTTGATGATTAATTCATTACCTAGGACAGGGAGAAGGGAGAGATTCTTCTCTAACGAAGGGTGAATGATGGCATCATCCATCATTATACTGCCATTGGACATGGGATAACGTTGGCAACTCAGAGGTTGTGCTTGAGGTGTCTGCATGGATCAAAATTCTACAGGCAATAACATATATAGGTAAGAAATTTGATTAAATTTTGTTTAGAAATGTTTGGTTCACCATCTAAATGATTATAGTTAAAGCTGCAGAGCAGAATTAAATCTTCCCTCAAAAGCAAATAGAATGGCTGTCTGGCCCATAGCACAGTGGTTGGGTGGTATGCACTGGAAGCCATAGCCCACATGGCCAACCACGTTCAAGTCCCTGCCTTGGCTGACTATAAGAAATACCAGTCCTGGGGCCGGCAGGTGGTGAGGTGGTTAAGGGTACTAGACTCCCACATGATCAACCGTGGTTCAAGTCCCAGACCTTGTGGCTTACTTTCTCACTTTCCCTCTCTCTCTCACTCTCTCTCTCGCCCTGTCCTTCTCTGATCAAATTAAAATTAATTAAATAAATAATTATTAAAACAAAACACCAGTCTCCTCTCCTCCATCTCTCCATACTTTCAGGATTTTGCCCAGAATAATAGAGAGAGGGCATTCCCAAAAGGATCATGACCAGGGGACCAGCAGTTAGCGTAATGGCTATGTCGCTGAACTCCCATGTAGTGGACTGCGGTTCAAGTCCCAGACCCGGTGACTTAAACTCACGCCGGGCGTGTGTGCATGCATGCCCAAGATCCCAAGAGGAGAAAGGAGAAGAAGGGATTGTGGCATGGCCATCTCCCCTAGGGAGTGATTTCTCACTTTCTGTCTCTCTGTCTCTCTCTGTCTTTCTGGCGAGTACACGCGCCCTATGGCAAAAACCTCTCAAAAAAAAATAAATAAATAAAAAAGATCCTGAAGATCCTGACCAGATGGAGAGATGGAGGAGGAGAGGTTGAGTTATGACCATGTGCCAGTTGGAGGTGATCTCTCTCTGTCTCTCTGTCTCTCTCTCTCTCTCTCTCTGGCAAGCACATGCACCCTCTGGCAATAAAAAAATAAAAGCAAATAGAATGAGAAAAGAAGACTGAAGATAGGATCCTGAGTTCACCGTGTTTAACATAGAGGCATAGAAGAAGCACTTATGAAAAACAAAGAGGGAGCTTTTACGGGGGCAAAAAGAAAATAAAAATTCACTTCATGGAAGACAAGACAGGGTACGATCGTCAGTCAAAAATTTCCAGAAGTCGACCATGTTAAGTGTCTTTGCTGTCCTTTGAACTTGACAGGGTTAGATTCGCATTCTGGGCAGTGGATGTGACAGTCAAATTACAGTGACTTGAGAGCTGAACAGAAGCCTAAAATGTGACTCCAGCAAGTGGAGATGATGCTTTCCAAAGCTCAGCTAACAAGGACCACAGGGCCCAGCTGAGTGGCACAAACCGGGCAGCACAGAAGGCCTGGGTTTGATTCTCAGAGCAACCCAAACAGGCAGGTGGGGTGGCACACACCTGTAAGCCTAGCTAACTGGGAGGCTGGGGCAGAGGGCAGGGCTTATTGAGGCTCTGCCATCAATCTTATGCTCTGTCTTCTCTCATAAAAGAAAAGCAGAAAGAAGAAAGAAAGACAGGCTGGCTCTGTACCGCCATGTTTAAGTACTGTGCAGGAAGAGCTGGATCCCACGGGGCTGACTGTGGTTCAAACCCCAGCTCTGGCAGCTTGAAAATCCCTTGGGTACATATACATGCATGTTCAGGATTGTGATAGGATAGAGAAAGGGAGGTAGATTTGTGGTGAGACCAGGCCCTGTTGAAGGATGCTATTTCCCTCTTCCTCCACCCTCATCACTCTCTGGTGAGTACATATGCCCTCTGATAATTATAAGAAGAGATGTGGGCCAGTGAGTGGTGTGGTGGTTTAGGTGCTAGACTCCCACATGGCCAACCACAGTTCAAGTCCTGAAGCTGGCAGCTTGCTTTTTCTCTCTTTCTCTGTTCAAATTGAAATATAATAATAATAATAAATTAAATAATAATTCTTTTTTAAAAAGAAAAGGTACAAAAACTTAAGAAAAGTAAAAACTTTTTAAAAACTTAAAATTTAGAAAACCTAAAAAGAATTTTTACCTGAGTAACTGTGAGATTGATTCTTACTAGTTATCTTCAATACCTTTTTGCTTAAAAACAAAATGCATGTCTATAAACATAAAACTACATAATCAGATTGGCTTTTTTTCATTAAAAAAATCTTAAGGCAATATCAAACTAATTAAAAAGAAAAGAAAATACATAGGGCCAGCAGGTGACATGGTGGTTAAGGCACTGGACTCCCACATAGCCAACTGCGATTTGATCCTAGATGTGACAACCTGAAAATCATGCCAGGCACGTGTGTGTGCTCACCCAAAATCTTAGAAGGAGAATGGAGGAGAAGGGATCATGGCATGGCCATTCTCTCTAGGGGTTGATTTCTCACTTTCTCTCTCACTGTCCCTGTCTCTCTGACAAAGCGCATGTGCCCTATGGCAAAAACCTTAAAATAAATAAATAAGCAAATAAAGAAAAGTACTAATATAAAAAGTAGTCATAATAAAAATAAAATACACAAAAGGAGACGAAAGCAATGTAGTTGCAAGTGACATGTCCAAGAGAAATAGAAATTAGCTATGAAAATCCAGAGTAGGGACCAGCAGATGGCGTGATGGTTAAGAGGCTGGACTCTCACATAGTCGACCTTGATTTGTGTCCAGACCCTACAGCTTAAGGCATGTGTAAGTGAGTGCCCAAGATCTCAGGAGGATAATGGAGGAGAAGGGATTGCAGTGTGACCATCCCCCCGGAGGTCATTTCTCACTTTTTGTCTCTCTGGCGAGCACACACATCCTATAGCAAAAATCTTTCATTAAAAAAAAAAATCTAGAGGAGTAGTTGTTATTTACATATTATAAATTTGGAAAATTGTGTTTTTGTGAAACAATTATTCAGACTAAACCAATTCATATCAAAGTAATCAGTATGAAATAGGCTTATTCTTCCCACTGGTTTATATGGGAGTGTTAAAGTTCATAAAGAGAGATCTTAAAATTTTGACGTACAGCAGATGGAGATTCCTAGGGGATTTGGAAGTACTTGAATGAAATGTCAGTTGCTGCAGGAAACAAGTATGAAACATTCCCGTTAATGGACTGTGTTTCACTTACTGCGACTAAAGGACCATTGTCTAGATGGCAGGGTACAAAATATGCACTAGGTAAGCCGGATTCTTGAGACAAACCTATGTAATGAGTCTTAGGGTTTCAGATAATCACTAGGATGTTTTAAGCATTTAATCATTATTTGTAATGTACTGTCTTAAAAACCCAAGTAAAGTGATGGGAAATGACAGACATGATGAAAGTGGAATTAGATCAAGCGAACTGAAGAATAAAACATTAGGAGTGTTTAAATTCGTGCCCTAAATTAATCTATTCTAATTACCTAGCATTATATGTTTATTGGGCAAAACAGTGAAAAGCAGGTCTATTTTGGCATTTACACTTTTATTCTTCATGTGTTCATTTTTTTTTTTAATTGTAGTTTCTGCCTCGACCTAAGTTTCCCCCTGTTAATTGATCTTTGTTATAGCATATTTTTCCCATGGTGTGATTAACCATAATTTGTTTAATATATCCACTATTTGTAGATATCTAGGTTGTTTGGAGATTTGCTATTATAAATTATGTTGCAATAACTATCCTAGTGGCTAAATATTTCCTTCTAATTCTATTATTATCTTAGGATAAATTCTTGGAAGTGGAATTTCAGAGTCAAAATTTATGTACATGGGACCAGTAGTTAGCGTAATGGCTATGTCGCTGGACTCCCACGTAGTCGACTGCGGTTCGCATCCCAGACCCAGTGACTTAAAACTCACGCCGGGCATGTGTGCATGCGTGCCCAAGATCCCGAGAGGAGAATGGAGAAGAAGGGATTGTGGCGTGGCCATCCCCCCTGAGGGGTGATTTCTCGCTTTCTGTCTCTCTGTCTTTCTCTATCTGTCTGGCAAGCGCATGCGCCCTATAACAAAAACCTCTCCAAAAAAAAAATTTATGTACAATCTAAGGTTTTTGATACACCCTATCAAAATGTCTTGTAATAAAGCTTGTATCAATTTATATTCCTACCAAGAGTACAAAAAGTGCCTTTCTCCACGAGCCATTGACAAGGAGTGTTGCCTTGCTTTAAATTTTTGGCAATTTGACAAATGGAATGGTATCTTACTGTTATTGTCATTTATATTCATTTGATTAATGGGTTGAATATATTTTCATATATATAATTTATATTTATTCTTTTGTGAAGTTCATGACTCTGTCCATTATTCTGTTGAGAATGTGAAGAAATAGGTCTTTCAAGACCTAAGAA
This sequence comes from Tupaia belangeri chinensis, assembly GCF_000334495.1. Lineage (NCBI taxonomy): Eukaryota > Metazoa > Chordata > Mammalia > Scandentia > Tupaiidae > Tupaia > Tupaia belangeri. The sequence goes on along the minus strand of NW_006210031.1, from coordinate 585,866 downwards.
AACTGAAGACAGAAATAGAATTTAAGAGCAGTGACTCTGCTTTTTCACCCCCATGTCTACATGAGGTCTTGGTGACACAGATTTGACTGCAAGAGGACCTTTTATGTATAAATACCTCCTTAAAAGTTGGCCTTCTGCTCATAGGCATGTGTTAGTTCCCAATACTGAAGAACAGTGATACAAAATCTGAGTATAATAGATAGAGCTAGGGTAGAAATAAAGGAGGAAGATAGAGAGGCAAGATATCTATGGGACACAGAAATGGATTATTATCTGTCGATAATAATGTGTATAGTGTCCTCCGTTGGACTGGCGTGAAGTGTATTCATGTTGGGGAAAATTCACTTTATAAGCTAAGTGATGTATAGTAATAGAATGTATAACATAAAACAAGAACATTTTTTAAAAAGAGCGGGGGCGTAGCACACATTATGTCTAGCAGAACGTGGCTTTGCTTCAAACGCGGTATACTTTTAGCTGTAGCATCGACGTACCACTAAAATCTGTGTTTATTCCAGTTCTCAGTTGCAAATTCATTTCTACAAAGTCTGTATTCTTATTAAATAATTATAATACTTAAAGCAGGTAATAGTTGCGCTGGGAGAAAGATGTCTTTTCATCTACCCATAGTCTGTTGGAAAAAATGCAAGAAAGAAATACACACACATGTGTGTACAGATACATTTATAGAAAGAGAGACACAGAAACAAAGATGTACTTTTTTTTTTCTTTCTTGGAGAGGTTTTTTGCTATAGGGCACATGTGCTTGCCAGAAAGACAGAGAGAGACAAAGAGACAAAAAGCGAGAAATCACCCCCCCCCCAGGGGGGATGACCACGCCAAGATCCCTTCTCCATTCTCCTCGTGGGATCTTGGACATGCACGCACACACACCTGGTCTGAGTTTAAGCTATTGGGTCCAGGACTCGAACTGCGGTCGACTACATGGGAGTCCAGCAACATAACCATTATGCCATCTGCTGGTCCCAGATACTTTTTTTAAGTTGCAAGTGGTTTTTATTTAGTAAGACTCTTTTTTATTTAATTTTTATTTATCATTATTATTATTTTAAAATTTACTACAGGACATGTGTGTTTACTAGGGAGCGACAGAGACAGAGAGATAGAGAAAGTGACAAAGCAAGCCGCCAGATCCTGGACTCAAACCATGGTCAGCCACCGCGTGGAAGTCCAGTGCCTTAGTCACCATGCCATGTACTGACCCCAGTAAGAATCTTACTAACCCTTTGCCTCTTTATAAGTACTTAAATCATCCTGTTTTACAAATATTTTCCTCATTATGATTTTGCTTAAGGTTATTTTGATAAAAAAAAAAAGTTTTAGAAAACTTAAAATATAGCAAAATCCATGCTATTATTTACTTGTTGCTTCTTTTATGTTCACAAATTTTAATTTTGCCTTAGAGCAAATACTCATTCACATTTTATTCCTTTTTTTTTTTTTAAAGGTTTTTGCCATAGGGTATGTGTGCTTGCCAGAGAGAGACAGAGAAAGAGAGCGTAAGAGGGAAAGTGAGAAATCACCTCCCAGAGGAAATGGCAACACTGCATCGCCTCTTCTCCATTCTCCTCCTGGGAATTTGGGCACACATGTGCACGCACCCAGCATGATTTTCAAGCTGTCAGGTCCAAGACACCAACCGTGCCATGTGGGCATTCAGCACTTTAACCACCATGCCACCTACTGACTCCTAAAAAATAATAATAATTCTTTTCTTTTAATTATCAGAGGGCACACACACTTGCCAGAGAAAGATAGAGAGACAGGGAGAGAGGGAGAAAGCACCCCTCCCAGTGGGGCATGGTCACATCACAATCCCTTCTCCACTTCTTCGTCCTGTTAGGACATTGCCATGCATGTACATGCACCTCGTGTGTTTTTCAAGCTGCCGGGGATAGGAGGCATACCATGTAGTCGGCCATGGGAGATCCAGTCTTCTTAACCACTAGACTATAGGCTCAGCCCTGTAATTCTTGTTCTTGCCCTTCATCTTTCTGAATCTTTAAATGTAGTATGTGATACAGGGATTTATTTTCTTAAATTTATTTTCTTTACATATTACACTCTATAAAATATTTTGTTTCATTAGAGAATGCTTCATATTGTCTAATAAATATACATTAATCTACTTAAATTTCAGCAATGAGACATCGGTAAAAATTTGAGTTGTTAAATCTTTGCAAAGAAGTGTGATAAAATTTGCAAAATATCATATCTATGTATACGTACATATATATGATACATATATATATTTAGTAGTTTTTCGATACAAAATTCAAGTGCAGTAGTTTCTGATAGATTTAGAAGGCTCACTAGAAATAGATATTTTAAGGAATACACAATTAGCCACCCGAAGTATGTTATGAAACTTTAGGCATTGTAAAAAAATGTAGTAGTAGAGAACGGATTTAAAGAAGCTATGAAAGTTATATATAATGTTAGAAGCAGTTATTGAGATCTATTTTTTATTAAAAAATAAAACATGAATCTTGAAAAAAGCCAGGATGCATGATGCACAGTTTGTGAACATAGTTGTTCAATATTTTGAGAGAAATTTGGTTTTTTAGCTTAGTTGTTTTTTTTTTTTTTTTTTTTTTTTTAATGTTTTTGCTATAGGGTGTGTTAGCTCACTAGAAACAGAGGAAGAGAAACAGAAATCACCCCTTGGGGGAAATGGCCACAGCATAGTCCCTTTTCAGTTGGCCCCTCAGGATCTTGGGCACGTACGTACATGCTCCCAATGTAATTTCCAAACCATCAAGTGGGGAACCCAACTGCGGAGTTGGTCCCCACGTGGGATCCAGTGCCTTAACCCCCACACCACCTGCTGGACCCAAGAGAGCTATTTTAAAGGAATAAAACACATCCTTTGTTGCCGAGCGCATAGGCTTGGCGATACAGGGCCTTACAAATAGAAAAAGTCAGAAGACAGAGCCAGTACGTGAAATACTAGGCTCAAGTGCAGGCTGAGAAGAGAAAAGTAATGAGGATTCAGAAAAGAAAAATTTAATAAAATTTAAAATTTGAGCAGTACTTCGAAAGGTGCTAAAATATGTTTAAGGGTAGCAGAATAGTAGTATATGCTTATTACAGTGGGAACAACTTGAGGTAAGATTGGAAAGAACAAAGGGAGACAGTTGTAGCCGTACAAGGACGGATCCTTACGAGGGAGGAAGAATCCTCTCGGGAAGCCGTGGAGGTTCTGTCTGACAGTTGAATAAGATCCATTGATGAGGAATTGTCAGGGTCATGTGGAAACATCTTAGATCGCTCTGTGGGTAGTAGGTGTCCAGTCTATGTCCTAAAGCAAAGTTGAGACATGACGAATGTTGAATGGACTGTAGCAAAGTGAACTTACTATTGACGAGCCTAAGTCCATCGTAAACCATGAATAGGGAGGAGAGGACGGGTTGCAGTGGTGCCGGGGCCTTGTCACATTAGAGAAAGGTAGAGAGGCAACAATGACCCCAAGCTTTTGAATGCAGAACCTGGAAGAATGTTAGTATAACACACAAAAAATTATGAGAGGCCATAGAAAGGTAGTTTTTAATTACTTAAAGTCATATACAGAGTTCACATTGCAGTTTGTAAAGTAATGTGCAGTATATAAAAGATTGAAAACACAAAAACAAAAACAAATGTGGACCTAAAAAATAGGTACTTTTTTTTATATAAAAAGAATTAGAAGAGGGACCACCAGGTGGCATGGTGGTTAAGGCAGCTGGACTCCCATGTGACTGTCCACAATTCAAGTCTTTAAGTCCCAGACCTGAGAGCTTAGACTTGACACTTTTCTTTTCTCTCTCTCTCTCTGCCTCTTTGGTCAGCTTCAAAAATAAATAAATAAATAAGTAAGTAAAGACAATAAATAAAATTAAATCAAATAATTCTTTAAAAAAAAAAAAAGATGGGACCAGGAGGTGGTGTGGTGGTTAAGGCCCTAGACACTCCCACATGGGTGACCATCATTCGAGTCACGGACCTGGTAGCTGGCTTTTTCACTTTCCCTCTTTCTCTCTCTGGTCAAATGAAAATAAATGAATGAATAAATAAAACTAAATAAATAATTATTTTAAAAAAGAATAAGAATAGTGAACAATAGCAGATCTTGTCCAGCATCAAAAAAGAAAAAATTATGGGCCAGACCACGGCCTACTGGCTAAGGGAGATAGATCCCATATGGCCCATTATGCAGTTCAAGCCTCCCCAGGGGCTTGTGCATGTGCCTGTCCAAAATCCCAAAAGGAAGGACAAATGGAGAAGGATTGTGGCATGACCATTTTAACAGGGAGTGCTTCTCTCTTTCCTCCTCCTTCTCTTTCTCTGTCTCTCTCTGGCAAGTACACACACTATTTGGCCAAGTTAAAAAAGTAAAGAAAAGAAAGAAGTTATTAATCCATGTTTCCTCAATCACTTCTTAGAACAGGGTATTCGATGACCACTCAGACGCTAACAAAACGCTACTCCATGATCCTACATTTAACTCCCATATACGGCAGTACCCTAAAGGACACTAATTGACTGAGAAGACCTCAGAGATTGAAGAGCAGACCCTGAGAATATCTTATCCCTTCAGTTACTCCCTGCCATACCTCAAAGCAGTCACAACATACAATAGGTTTTCTGTACTAACGACTTTGTGTTTATCTTCACCATATCATATGAGATTTTTGCAACTGATGTACTTTCCATGGGAGCCTCCCGAAGATACCAAAATCTGAGTCAGGTCGGTGCAAGGAATTAGGCTGCAAGATGATTACTAGTAAGCCACGGCCCCCTTCCACAGGTGAGTCTCAATGCTGATGACCGTTTGCTATCAAGATGGTGGTGTTGGCTAAGTGGCTTGTTAAATGCACAACAGATACCCTGACATTTAACCAGCAGGCTCTTGCTATCCTGTCTAGGCAAAAGACTTAAGATTCCAGAGCTCTTATTGGCAGTATTTGCATCTGTAAGGGTCTCCTTGTGAACTTCTTGGTTTCGCCAGTAGCAGACTGAGTGCACCTATTACTTACTTTATTTCAGAATATCAAGAGATTAGTGCAGAGGCTTGGAAGGAGAGCACAGGCTATAGTGTTTCTTTACACAGTTGTCTTGTTTTCACCTGTCTGTCCCCAAATCGATCTCTAAAGGATTATAAATTAACAGAAAAGGACCTGTTTGGAGGCGGACATTGTTACTGTAAGGGAGAAGAATTAGCCCATGCATACCCATGGACGCTGGTTATTTCCCCCATGGTTCAAGGAGCTCGTACTGAACATGCAGTTCATGATAGCTGACAACTGTCGGGCAAGAGTTCTCTTCCTGAAGAAATATCAGAAAGGAAGGATAGCCTTGGTTGACCCTTCCCATAAGATATATTTCTTATCCTATTTAAATTAGAAGCTTTTACTCACAACAATCCTTACTCCAGCCGATATTGGTTCTGCTATTCAGGCATCAATCCCTTATAGCACAGTTCGTAGTCGCTCCCAAATCTTGTGAGTTCCCTTAGCAAGTGTCATTACTACACAGAAGCAATTAGAAAATGGTCACTTTATAACAGTGACCTTTCCAGTGATAATCGCTAAAGATTTTGGATGCGAATATCGCTTTTATTGTTCTTTAGAAAACCCATTACTTGAGAATCTGAATGGTGGCACGGAAGTCAATGGAGACAGAGGCAGAGGTAGATATCTGGGCTTTATTGAAACTTATTATGTAGTTAGTCTTCACAACTAACCTCCGAGTTTTATACTATATAATATAGTATTATTATCCATATTTTACTGAGAAAAGAAATCTAAGGGTTAGAGACTGAGTACCTTGCTAAGGTCACTCAGATACTAAATGACAAAGCCAGAATTCAAAGACACAGCACCTACAAGATCCCGCCTCTTCTGGCACGGACTCTATTGGTTTGCACACAGTGCTAGGCAGGTAGGAAGGCCCCTCGGATGCCTCACTTTTTGATGAGGACGGAGCTTTGTGCTGTAAGCTTTCATGTCCTCTGTGTCACCATGTCACCATGAGCTTTGTGTAGTTGACTTTGTTTCACATTTCTTAAAGATATGTTAGGAAAAAAGTTTCATAGGCACAGTGGTAAGGGCACTTGCTTAGATGCTAGATCTGTTTCCTTATTCTGGTGCTATCATTAATTCGTTGTGTTATTCGTTGTAGACAACTCATCTAGTCTCTTTGAGTCTGAGTTTCACCAAACTGTGTCTTCTTATGAAATAATTTTTAAAATATGTGTTGTTTTATTTTTGGTTAAGATTGCAAAGCTAATCTTGCAAAGGTATTTCTTGAGGATCTCCTTCAAGGGAAGAAAGTCACGTTAGGTCAGGCTAGGTCTAGAGAAGTGAAGATGTGAAGCATAAAAATCCAATAAACCATCTAACATGGGAAGAAAAGTTAGATTCATTTCTTTGCATCCAACATAATCACGTTTGCTTTGCTTCTGTGTGTGTCTCCTAAGTGTCACATGGAACTTCGGGAGTGAAACTATGAACCTTAAACTGATAATAAGACACACTATTGCCTAAAGTTTTATCTTTTATTTTGACTAACATTCCATCTACATTACTCAGTCAGTTCAGATTCCTAAAATAAATGTGCTTCAGTGCTTAGAATTTTATCCAAATAAATATTAAGAATTCTATGGTATTTTATTAGAAAACTTAGTTATATTCAGGCAGAAATTTTTGGCAAATATCCTACCATGCATATTAAGCAAGTACTGTGCTTAATCTATCAAATTGTTACAAAAAATAACTGGTATTACCTAAATGTGTCAATCAGTCTTTTTAACAAGATCATTAAAACAATTTTAACAAACAAAAAAGAGTCGGTAACATTTTCTCTTCCTCTTTCACTGGCTTTTCAAAGAGAGGGACTTGATGTGGAACATACTGTTTTGTTTAAGCAGGGTCATACTTGATTTCCATACATTAATCATTCCTACCACAAATTTCCCCGTGTATCATTTTCTGTGTCTTTCTTGTGATAACACAGACTCTCCAAACACAATCTGGTTCGGTTTATTATTTCACGGGAAGAATATTCATGTGATTATCAGCTTGTTTCTAGGGGAAATAATCTCTGCAAATCATTCTACTTTATGTTGCTAAAGACCTTCCAGATAATTGAACATCATAATCATAAGACTGGCAGGGACCTTGCAAGACTTTGGTTCTGTTCTCTGTAAAGAAGCCCAGAGAGACACAACTGTGCTAGATAGCATCGTTTCTGAGTTTTACCGTGTCTGTGTTTAATTAGAAAATATTCCTGCTTTTTGTCTTAAGTTTGGGGTATGAAATGGGGAGGTTTTGGTCGTCAGTGTCATGTCATGATCTTTCTTGTACTTGAAAAAGCAAGATGTTATCCTTTTTATTTTTTTCTCAAAACTTATTAGACCCAATACTTATTCCTTTATAAATTGGTTCTTCCTCCTAGCTTTAATCATTTTTATTTCATGAACTCTTTCCTTATTCATCATGTCTCTTTTGTTACCGAGGACCTCAAAAGTTCTCTCACGCCTCCCTCTCTCTCTCTCACACACACACAACTCCCCCCATACACACACAGAGACACACACTTTCGTATATATATTTTTTTGAAAGGTTTTTGCTATAGGTTGCCAGACAGAGAGAGACAGAAAGCGAGAAATCACCCCCCCCAGGGGGGATGGCCACGCCACAATCCCTTCTCCTCCATTCTCCTCTCGGGATCTTGGGCGCACACACACACACACACACACACACACGTGCCCGGCGTGAGTTTTAAGCCACCGGGTCCGGGACGCGAACCGCGGTCACCTACGTGGGAGTCCAGCGACATAGCCATTATGCTAACTGCTGGTTCCCTCACTTTCATATATTTTATTGGCTGTTAACGTAAGTGCCCAGCATCTCTCTTGCCTTTTTTGCTTTTCCTCTCCAGAGTGTGTGTGTGCTTGCCAGGGGTGGGAAGATGAAGAGGGCACCCCCATAAGGAATGATCCCCCCACATGCTTCTCCTCTCTCTCTCCTTGTCGGGATTCCGGACAAGCATGTACATGCACCTGGTGTGTTTCTCAAACTGGTATGTCCGAGACTTGAACTGCCACGTGTACCTTGTGGGACCCAAGTTCCTTACCCACCAGGCGATGCAGCTGGCCCTCTTTTGCCTTCCTAATGATGGCAACCCCATGTTTCTGCCTAAAGTTATTTTTAGCATTTATAATGTATATCCACACTGTTAAAAAGCATGATGTCTACCCTCAAATGTGTTTTTAACAGTTAAATCCCATTTAATGGCCCTTTCATTCGACTCTGACCCAAGTCTTACAGAGAGATTACTGTCACCGTTAGAAACATGTATTACTGTCGCTGTCCCCTTCCTCCTGCTTCATAACTTCCGAATTTCAACTTTGGATTTCTTTAGAATTTTCTGTAAAATTCTTATTTCTTAGATCGCTATAGATAACTAGATGAGGATTGCCTTTAAACTCTCTCCTCACATCTTCCAATCTTGCCAATCGAATACAGCAGCATTATAATGTTTGATTTCCCATCCGGCTTATAATTACCAGACTCTCTCCCTCCTTTTCCCTCTGAGGTCATCATTCTAATTTCTTTGTAACTGAGGTGTTCAAATAGGCATTTTTTTTCCAGCCTGCAGCTATTAATAAGCCAGAATGAGCAATAAATATCTATGGGAAGGCCTACGTTAGTAGTTTTTTAAATCTATTTCGTACACCCGAAAAGTCAATGTAATTTTAGAGACACCTGGGTTTAAAAGAGAATACAATATGTGAGTTGATGAAAGGCTGCTCTACGAACTTAATTTTCAGTTTTTATCTGTTTTAAAAATATACCTTAGAATGTCTTATTTTAGTGTGCAGTTTTAGGTGTTATATAGGTAAATCAGGCGAACTCTCATTAACAAAAATAACTTGTTATCCTTTGCAAACATACTTCCAGTTAAAAACTGTTTTTGGGAAATAGAATGGTAGCTGTCTTGTAAGAAGAGCCTACTTTTTTTTTTCCCCCTAACAGGCATAAATCATTAGGAATAAATTGTGTTCTGTCATTGTAGCCAGTAATTGGTGACATTTTCTTGTCACTATAGGATTATAAATAACAGAAATATATGTACTGTCAACAGATTCATTATGGTATGAAGAACAAACCAGTAGTATCTTCCCTTTAACTGTATTTTGCATATTTTCCATTTTAAGTCTGACACTGATGTCTCTACAAAGTTTTAAAGAGATACTTGGCAGCAGCCTTTATTAAGATCTTCTTTATTATGCTCCAAATATATTTTAATTGCATCTATTTTTTCCATTCTTTGCCTAGAATATATATTCTCCCTGGAGTATTCTTTTTCCAAAAATAGATACTTGGTAATTGATGAAATAAACAGTTGTTTTTAGTAGGAAAATATATATGAGATGCAACAGTATTGATTATAAGAGTAATTATAGGGACCAGCAGGTGGCACAGTGGTTGAGACGTGGGACTCCCACATGGCCAACTGCAGTTAGAATCTCAGACTGGCAGCTTGTTTTCTCTCTCTCTCTCTCTCTCTCTCTCTCTCTCTCTCTCTCTCGTCCATGCACGTTACCTATAGCAAATTTTAAAATAATAATAAATAAAATGAATCGTTATTTAAAAAGAGTTGTTATAAATAGACACGTTTTCAAAATTTGTGTTTACATAATCAGTAGTGGTGATCTGCCCCACGTTGAAGGAAAAACATAATTTACTCAGAAGGAGCATTAACAGGGACTAAGTCCTATAATTACTTACTTCATTGACTTTTAAATTAGTATAGAGCTTCCCATTGTCTGGGCAATGTATGTGCTTGTCATCTCTTTGACCTCCTCATAAAGGCGGGGGACACCTCTCCTATCTGTAGCTTCCAGTGCTTCTGAAAAAGGAGACTGTATTTCTCATTGCCTCTTTAAAGTCAAGACAAAAAAGCCCGGCTGGATTGTGGAGAAGGCCTGATGAGCAAGCCCACTCGAGCTTTTATTTGGCCCCTCCCTTCCCGGACAAGTTTATTAGCCTTGCCCTGAAGGTCTCTAAACTGAAACTTCCAGGGCAGAGCTTCTGATCTTTGCACTGGAGTCCTTCAGGGGAGCTCTTGGGGTTGACTTCCCTATCGAGGGGATGTCACCTAAGCTCTTTGGCTTTCCCTTGCCAACTGTACTACATTTTTAAACATTATTTCGACTTCCCCTGCGTCATAAAAATATTGTTATCAAGTTTTCCTTACTTTGTTTTTCATTTATTCATTCAACAAAGGCAGCCAAAGCAGTATTCCTGACCCTTCAGGGACTACAAAACTGAAGAACACAACCTGTCAAGGTGTATAGTATTTAGTATTTCAAGAAGTCTAATAGGACTAGAGTCTGTGTGCGGTTCAGATCTCTTGAGTCACATGCTTTGTCTGTTTTCATGTTTTTCCATTAAGTTCTTATTTCAGACAATACATTGTTCAGATGTCCCTTTCTTCCTCTAAAGGTGACTCTGTTGCAGTGTTTTGTTACAAATGGAACCACTATAGTCTTTATTGTTTTACAGACTACATCTGAGTTAAATTTTTTCTTCTTTTCCAATTTTGCCAAAGGGCATGTGTGCTCTCCAGATAGAGCTGGCAGGGTGGTGAGGGGGGCGCGTGAGAAAGCACCCGTCACGTGGATAGATGATCATACCACAACCCCTTCTCCTCCCTCTCTCTCTCCTTTTCTGGATCTTGGACACACAGGCACACCTGCTTAGCATGTTTCTCAAGCAGCCAGATCTGGTACTTGAACCACGTGGTCTTCCATGTGGGATCCAGCCGCCTAAACCACCACACCACAAGCTAGCCATATTATATCTGATTGTGAGTCACGCTCTTTGTTGGCCACCGAACACCTCTTTGATACCCCTTCTCTTCCTCTTGCTATTTAAAATCATATTGTTGCCATCTAAGCTGCAAATATGAGTTACATACTAAACACATAATAAACTCTTCCACAATGGAATTGCTAGATGAAGGTCTTTAGACATAAACTGCCACCGTTTTTTAAAGACATCCTGAACTTACATGATGCCTAGCATTATATAGTTTTCATCACGACACCAAATGATTCGCCCAAGTAGAGCTCAGTATTCTATTTTTTCTTTCCCGTTTACCATTTCCAAAATATCAAGCTTATTACTTTGTCTTACTTGCCTACTTGAAATCTTTCCATTGCCGTGTACTTACATCAAATCCAAACTATTTATGTCACAACTTTTTTTAGTCCGAAGTATATTGGGAGTGTGTAAATTATGTCATTCAAATTTCTAACCTCCCCTTTTTTTGTCCTTTTCTTACATCTAGAAATGTTTATTTCCTTCCTCCAATTCTTTTGATCTTGGCTTTTTCGATTCCTATTCACTAGTGAAGACAGGACAGAAGTTGAATCAGTCTTCTCAGGAAGACTTAAATTCTCTAAGTTTATCTAGCCTGTTACTTAAACGCCAGCTAATCTTACCTCCTTTTCCCGAGATTCCTTATGAGGGTGTTATAATGGACTCTTCTCTATTATTTGCCAACCTGTGAATAAACCACGTTTTCTTGTCTTCTTGTGGCCATGCCACGCTGACAATCTACACCAACCTCATAGCTGCTCTTTACCGATCAAAATCCTTTCAATCTTTCAAGGCTCGGCTTAAGTACCTCTTCCTTTTAGTCGGTTGTCCTTGTAACCCAAAGGGTAATTGAACTGGACTGCCTCTAAATTCCTGCAGTGTTTCTTCATCCTAACGTTTCTAGGGCCTTTGGCAGTGACTACATTATTGTGAGATTGTCCGTCTGTCTTTTTTTTTCCTGCCTTAGATTGTAGATGTCTCAAAAAGAGGCAGCTTCTAAATCTCTTCCATGGAGTATGTAGCAATAGAGCCACACCCAAAGTAGATGCCCAGTTGACATTTTTCAACCACTTAGTGAATGAATAAAATGTCCTCGAAGCTAGGCACGATGTCCGAAAATGATAGAAGGAATAATAGACAAGCTTAACCCTATGCAGATAAGCATTTTGACTTACTTGGTGGAAAAAGAGATGCTTGCATACTCTGACTTTGGTGAAAATATTTTAAAAGTGGTTTATATTGTAATTTTTTTTAAAAAAATCACATCTGTTAAAGGAGAATGAACGCACTGACTTCTATGACATAGTGTTTTAATTAGAATTCAGACCATTTGTGCATCCCTTATTATGGTCTCTTCTTATTTGCATTCGCTAGGTTTTCTTTCTGACGTGATTTACGCACTTGCACAGCTTAAAATTTTGAACATTCAATGTATTGCACATTGCCATTATAGATGAAAATTATTTTCATAATCTTGGGTACTTAATATATCATATCTTTTTATGCAAATAATTTATGTTAGGAATTTCCTTGGCAAGGTTTACGCCGTCTTTTAGAGCACATTCAGATCAATATTATAGAATACTATAAAGAGAAAAAATATTTCTGAAAGTACTCCCCTGTGTTCCCATTAATTTGTTTATTATCAAGGTCTTTATTAGGAATATAGTTGCTAATGTAAGCCTGTAATAAACAGAGTATAATTGAATTTTCAATATTTCGTCACTTGGGAGTGATTTTCGTACAAGACCTCTGCTCCGTCTTCCAACTAATTGTCAGCAGTTACTCAGTATCACCACAGTCGTGTCACCAAACAGTGCAGAAATATCTACCTGATTGTGTTGTGTTTAAAGATATTCATTTCGAGCCCTTGATATTTTCTCTTTAAATCATTCACCTCAATATTAAATATCATCTAAAATGCAATACATGCAATGAACCATCATGTTTTGAAAGTACAAATTCAGGTGTAAGTTGAGATGTGTGCAGATGAAAGATGAAGGCAGTCACGTTGGGAGTCCCAAGCTTGGAACAGCAGAAGGGGGAACAGGGAGTTGGCTGAAGCGCAGGCAGCTCTGAACTGGGCTCGTTCTATGGTCAAAAATTTGTTTTTCAGGGAACCAGCAGTTAGCGTAATGGTTGTGTCGCTGGACTCCCACATAGTCGACCGCAGTTCGCGTCCCGGACCTGGTGGCTTAAAACTCACGCCAGGCGCGTGTGCATGCATGCCCAAGATCCCGAGAGGAGAATGGAGGAGAAGGAATTGCGGTGTGACCATCCCCCCTGGGGGGTGATTTCTCGCTTTCTGTCTCTGTCTCTCTCTGGCTGGCTGGCGAGCGCACGCGCCCTATAGCGAAAATCTCTCCGAAAAAAAAAATTTGTTTTTCAGGGCCAGCAAGTGCCATAGTGGTTAAGGCCATTGGAATCCACATGGCCGACTGTGGTTCAAGTCTCAGACCTGGCAGCTTGCTTTCTCACTCCCTACCTCCCACTCAACTCTGTCCCTCTCTGGTCAAATTAAAATAAGTAAATAAATAAAGTTAAATAAAATAATGAGTTTTTCTGTAAACCTCACCTGGGGCAATCAGATATTAAGCGAATATTATGTTACATCGAATTATGTCCTGAAATTACATTATCAGGGCCCGCTCTGTGGCACAGCAGCAAGTGTGCTGCCCAAGAGAAGCTGGATCCCACGTGGCGACCACAGTTCACATCCCTGGTGTAGTCTCCTGAGACACGCTGGCATGTGTGCGAGGATCTTACGGGCTGCAGGACTGGAGGAAGGGGATCACCGTGTGACTAGACCCTAAGAGTCACCTCCCTCTGCCTCTCTGTCTCTGTCACTCTCACATATGTGTGCACTCACATTCATACTCTATCATAAATAAAGAGAAAAAATTACATTATTAGAAGTAAAGACAGACTCAGTTGAAAACGCTGGACGAAGGTAGACTGAAAAATACAAAATCTGGTTTCTGTTTTTTGGGGTTTTTTGGTGCTGTAAGGTCAGAATTTGAGCTTTTCACAAATCCAGACACCAAGATGTCAAACCCTGAAAGAATCCAGGTTTATGCATGCTGTCCCAGTGTAATCAACGCTGCTTCCTTTCACTCTTAAAAATGTCCTGGTTTGGTCATGAAATTAAATGGTCACCCAGCCCGTAGCGCATTTTTAGTTTAGTACCTCGTCTGTTTCCCGGACAGCTTGCTAACGACCCATATATTAAGATTGGAACAATTGTGTTCCTATTAAGAAATCCTACATTTCTTTGCAAACATTTTCAAACTCCATTTGTTTAACAATTAAATTTTTAAACTGTATTTAAGTGCATTAAATCAGTAGTTTTTGTTGTTGTTGTTTTTGTTTTTTAATTTCCGGAGGGTACATGTGCTCACCAGAGAGAGACAAAGAGGGAGGGGCAGAAAGCCCCTCACTGCCCCCACAGTGGGGAATGCTCACACCACTGTCTTCTGCGTTTCTCCATCCTTTTCGGATTTTAGACACTCAAGCACATGAGTCTGATGTGTTCTTCAAGCTATTGGATCTGGGACTTGAACCACATGGTCAGCTTAACCCTTAACCACTAGGCCCTAAATCAGTTATTTTTCTCATCCAGTGATTTTCTTTGTTTGTTTCTGATACATAGTATACGCAATAAGTCATGTATATATATAAAAAATAAAGTATTATTTATTGGGTCCATGGAAAAGTCATGACTCATTCTTACATAGAAAAATAGGTCAGGACTTTTCCCATGACCCACATATCATCACATACATGTATATGATCTCTACATTGCACTGAGGAAAAAAAGGTTCTGCGACTTCTTCACAGCGTGTAAAAGCAAGGGTACACATTACCAGACTCCTGTATGTGCACTTTGTCACAGCTGTGAAGTCTGAGTGGCTGTTTTATTGTGGATCATGGAGAAGCGATACTCCGTATTTGAATCAAATCAAGTAAATTTGGCCGAATTAACAATTTGCAATTTCAGATAGCATGCCTAATTCAACCCGAATATTGATAGATGTCCACAATACGTACTGCGCTTTGCTAGCTTGTGTGAGAGCGGAGAGGTGGCAGCCCCCTTGGGGATGTTCATTCAGAAGTGGATTTGCAGGTAACTAACGTTTATTGAGCATGTACTCTGCGCACACTTTCTGCTCAGCTTCTTAAAAGCAGTGAGCTGGTGCAGCTGGCATGGTGGTTACAACGCTGGACTCCCACATGGCCAGCTGCAGTTCAATCCCCACATCCAGCAGCTTGAAAGGTTACACTTGGCATGTGTGCATGCACGCCCAAAATCCCAGGAGGAGAATAGAGGAGAAAGGATTGCGGCATGACACGGAGAATAGAGGAGAAAGGATTGTGGCATGACATATCTGCCTGGGGTTTGATTTCTCACTATCACTCTCTTTCCTCTTGCACGAGCACACATGCCCTATAGCAAATCCTTAAAAAAAAGAAAACAAGAATGAGCTTGGGTTATTGCTACTCCTGTTTTATAAATGAAAAAAGAGAGATGTATCTATGTTTTTCTTTTTTTAAGTTTATTTATAGTATATGTTAGTGAGCATGTGCGTGCATATGAGAGAGAAGGAGAAGGAGACAGAGATGCAGAGAGAAGCCCCCTCGATGAGGTTCTATTACACTGGGATCCTCTTCCCCCCACCCTCTCTTGGAAGGATCTTGGGCACCCACGCTCACACCTGGTGTTTTTTCAAGCCGCCCTGAGGATACAAACCCTCAGTAGCTGTGTGGCTTCCAGCAAAGCAGTCGAATTGGCTACCCACCATGCCACCAGGCTGGGCCTGTTTGTCTTTCTTGAGCTTCTCTTTGTGCCAGTGTGCAGACGGCTAGGGAGTTTGTGATGAGCCAAACACACATGTTCCCCGTCCTTACGGGAACTTACAAGTCTAGTGGGAAAAACAGACCTTACACAAATAAACCACAAGAATACGTAATCATACCACAAACCAGGAAAAAAACTGGCTTTGGTGAGAGGGAGTATTCTGAATGGAAGAGGGGGAAACATCTTTGGATCAGGTAATCAGGGAAGTCTCTGAAAATGTGACAGATTTGAAGCTCAGACTTGAGGGAAGAAAACCAACACATCAGATAACATGGTGGGAGAGGTTCCAGGTGGAAGGAAGGCACTGGGGAGGCCTCAGATTTGGAAGAGCTTGCTGGAGTGTGTGAAAAACTGAAAGGCCTCTAAAGGTTCAAGAGGAAGACTGGCGTAACTACGAAAGACGGTTGGAGAAGGTTGGGCTTTATACAGCTTAGATTTTCAATGAATTTGAAATCTTCAAAAATTATTTTGGGTGAGGCCAGCAAATGTGGTGGTTAAGGCATGGGATTTCCACATGGCTGACCACAGTTTGAGTCCCAGACATGGAAACTTGCTTTCTCTCTCTGTTGAATACATGGGTCCTATAGAAAAATTTTAAAATAATAATTATAAATAAAATTAAATAAGTCATTCTTTACAATAAAAAAAAATTGCAAGCTAAGACTCCAAAGCTAAAAATCTGGAGAGATGGAATTGAACTAAGGCCAGTCTGACTTTAGAACTCAGCTCTGATTAAAACAATTGCCCGAGAGACTACAAATAACTGAATTTGTGCCCTCCCTAGACATCCACAAAGCAACTGGTGTTTCTAACCAGGAAGACAGGCCATCAGGTTTGGATTTTCATAAAAACTAAAGGGTGTGGGTGATACATATCTGGAGACTAGCAGTGCACTTCTGGAAAAGAGAACAGGATAAAAATGGGGAAAGGGGAAGTGAACTGTATGGGGGGCCATGAATTGTCCAAGTTCCCTAAGTATGGGCCACCCGTTGGGAGTTGTCTGGAAATGGCAAAGATAGGTTAGAGAAATATTGGACGGAGCTTTTCCTGCTAGTCTGAGTCCTCTGGGGAAGAGAATAGCGTGATCAGAAATATATTGGGAAAAAGAAGGGTCAGCCCAGTCATGGGTGCACATGGATGATGCCCTACTTGGCAGACTGAGGCCTCACAACAGCCCGACTTCGATTCCTACTCTTCCCTGAAAAGCTGAGGTAGTGGCATTCGCTTCTGGTCTCAGCTATTCAGGAGACTGAGATCGGGATTATCATATAGTGAAACCCTGTCTTTGAAAAGCAAACAATAATATGGCAGTATAGAGCAGAACCGTTTAGGGAGGAGCACCTGAATGAGAGGGAAAGCTTCAAGGAGTCTGTGCAGCCAGGGTGTATATTCTAGACTCCACTTCTGGAGCCAGACTGCCTGGTCCCGTGTTCCAGTTCCACCCTGAACTGCGCCTTCGTTCTTCTCTTGGCATTTCCATTTCTCCACCTATAAATGGGGTTAATAATAAGAATATCTACTTCACAGGGCTTTGGGGAGAGAAAGCTAGATGATCCATGTCCAGTATTTACGCAAGTGCGCGGAGTTCTGTCAGCACAAAGTGCGTGTTAGCTAGTTCAGAAAAACAACTAGTGTCGCTGTTCCCGAAGGGCTAGTTAAGGTTCGGCTGGACTAGAGGCAAAGGGAAGGGAAGGCAAGACCAGAGAGGACCTCCTCAGATCATAAACTGTTGAGACGGGTGCCGTGGCCACTTGGCCTGTCGTATCCCCAGTGGCTGGTACAGTGCCTGGTGTCGAGTAGACAAGCAGCAAATACTTGTGGGTTTGGGTTGCATTAATAAGCACTGCGTAAAACATGTGTATGTGTCCTGCCGTGTATAAATTCTCCTTCCTCGTAGCACACACATATGCTGTTAATATTGATTAGTTTTGATCATACAGAAGGACTGAGTGGCCCTCTTATGAATGCTTGGGAATCAGAAGTGTTTGAGATTTGGGATTTTTTTTTTCTTCAGATTTTCCAATATTTGCATATAAATAATGAGATATCATGGGGCAGCCCCAAGTCTAAACATGAAATTCCTTTATGTTTCGTCGACACCTTATACACACAGCCTGAAGGTAATTTTATACAATATTTTTCTGTTACAGCATTTTCACTGTGACCCTGTCACGTGAGGTCAGGAGGGGATTTTTCTGCTTGGTGTCATATAGACTGTCAAAAAGTTTCAGGAACATTTTAGATTTAGGATTTGTAGGTTGTGGATGCTTAATCCACACCACACCAGGCTCCTTGAACTACATATTAAAAAAAAAAAAAAAGGCAGATGAAAAGATAGTATTACTACTTAAAATGTCTCCCAACTGTGAGAATGTGTGCAGTTTACAAAACTCGTCAGTTCCCTAGGAAATCAGTATGTCACAGAGATACCTGCATGGCAATGGTTGTTGTAGTGCTCTTCCCAGTAGCCAAGACAGGACACAGCCTAAGTGTCCATCAACACATAAATGGATAAAGAAAGTGTGGAGGACGCACGCACGCGCGCACGCGCGCGCACACACACACACACACACACACACACACACACACACAGGAATACCATTCAGTTATGAAAAGGAATGGACTCCTCACATTAGAGACAACATGGATGAAGCTGAAAGACACCGTGTGAACCAAAATACGCCAGGCACAGAACAAAAAAATGGCATGCTCTCACTGACGTGTGGAAACTTGAGGTTGCCTTCCGAGAAGCAGAGAGGGGAACACGGGTTACTAGATGCTGGGAAGGACAGAGGAAGGGGAGAGAAAGAGAAATGTTAGTGAATGGATGCAAAATGACAATTAGATTATGGGAATAAGTTCTAGCATTCGGTAGCACAGTTGGGTAACTATAATTAATAATAATTTATCACGTATTTTAAAATAGCTAAAAAGACAAGATTGTGAATGTTCCCAGCACTAAACAATGGTGAATACTGAGATAATGGGTGTGCTAATTACACTGTCTTGATCAGTACACATTGGATTCATGTGCTAAAAACAAACAAAAAGCCCTGTACCCTATAGATATATAGGGTTACTATGTGTCATCTTAAAACATACCCATTTTCCAAAATCTCCCAAAGCCACATCTTGCTTTCCCATTTAAACATAGGGTGATTAGTTTACCAGTGATGCAATCAAGGTTAACCCAGGCTTTGGCTGACATCCCGGAAGGACTTCATAAAATCTCAAAAGTCTCTGCTGCACGCCCTCTTTGCCTTCCTGACCTCACATGGAACCTCTTCTTTTCGGTCCCCGAAGCGTGGAGGACGTTGATGAGAGGGCCTCCTGGTCTGTGGGATGGGCAATGCTCCCATGGCCTCTGTGCCAGCAATCGGCCGATGCTGTCCAGAGTCTTGTGTGCTGGAGCCCTCGCCCGACATGGCCTCCCTGAGGGAAGTGTGTGCTCTGCTGGGAGGAGTTCCAACAGCTGTAAGGGCACCCGACCAGGGCGGAGCCCAGGAGCGAGAGCAGGTGCTTTTGACAGCTAGGAAAGAATTGGTCTATGAATCCCCTGATGGGGGAAATCATAGAAATTAGAGACAGGAAGAAAACCTATTAGTCAATTCCCTGGCTGAAGATAAATTGATCCCTCGTGTGTATTTGTAGCTCCCTGTCCACTCCAGTTATGTCTCTGTCAACCTGTAAGAAAGAGAGGCCATAGAATGTCTAGAAAAAAGACTAAGGACCCCAAGATGGTTTAGGTGCTAGGATGAAGCAAAGATCAGTAACTTTTTTAAAAAATTATTTTTATTTAACTTTATTTATTTGTTTTAATTTTATCAGAGAGAGAGAGCAAGAGAGAGCAAAAGCGAAAGAGAGAGAGAGAAACAGAGAGAGGGAGAGAGAGGAAGTGAAAAAGCAAGCCATCAGGTCCTCAACTCAAACCACAGTCAGTCCAAGTTCGAACCATGTCTGAGTCCAACGCCCTTAACCACCACGCCACCTACTGGCTCCAGATCAATAACTACTGAAGAAAAAGTAATCATGAAGGAGGAAAATAGTAATCTAGACTTGGTTAGAGATAGGAAACGCCACCGAAGGTTCTGTGGCTGTTGTTTCCTTAATGAAGAGCTGGGTATTATTTACTCAAAGGAAAAAAAGAAATCTTGTTGATATTTCTCTCATTTTTTCCCCCTGGGAAACAAAAGTATCAAGTGAATGTTTTTGACATTGCAAGAATTAGAATATGCATTTTGCTTTTAGAGCAATGACAGCAGAGAAACCACCTAGGATAATGTTCTGATAGCATTTGTTGAAAAGGGAATTATATGGTAGTTTGTTAAATATGTGGATTTGATTGACTGTCTGTAGCCATTAAGACAGCCAAAGAATCGTGTTGCTAAAGATAAAATCATATTGAGATGTAAGTAGATAGAGAATGCTTAGATCATTTTTTCATCACTTACAAGAAGAAAAAGGGAGCTAATTCTCAAAGAAACTACACTTCGGTAATTTCTCTTGATTTTAATCACATTAAACTAAGTAGTAGATTCATTGAACTGACTTTCATTGTCTGATATATTTTCACTACTTTAATGTTTTTTTTTTTCAGATATTTTCAAAATCATACCCAGGCATCTTGTTGAATAGCTCACATTCAAAATAGCTTAGCTGAGCAATGTCATTCCCAGCCAACCTCACCCCGTTTCTCATTCACACTGGAGGTGAAGGATTTTTCCAAGAAGCGTTTAGAGAACCGTGGGTTAAATATTACTGTGGAGCCTTTGCCTTGAAGACCTTCTTTATCTGTACCATGTTTATTTTCCAAACTCACAATCTAAGATGCTCCCATCCTCTGTGACTCCATGATACCTAATTCCTGCGTCTGTTTTTTTTTTTTTTTTTTTAAGAGAGATTTTTGCTGAAGGGCATGTGAGCTCACCAGAGAGACAGAGAAGACAGAAAGCAGGAAGTCATCTCCTGGGGGGATGGCCACACTGCAAACCCTTCTCTGCTATTCTACTCTCAGGATCTTGGGCACACATGCACACCCACCTGGCCTGAGTTTTAAACTGCCGGGTCTGGGACTCGAACCATGGGAATGCAGCGACACAACTATTACATCATCTGCTGGTTCTGCTGCTGTCTTTTTAGGTTTCAGATTCTTGGTACTAAGGCTGCTTCCCAGATTTCAGACCACTGTCCATAATACTGGCCTGATCTTTCAGCTAGATTAATTCTGGGTATCAAAAGGCAGGCAGAGGGGGAACCAGCAGTTAGCATAATGGCTATGTCGCTGGACTCCCACGTAGTCAACCGCAGTTCACGTCCCGGACCTAGTGGCTTAAAACTCATGCCGGGCGTGTGTGCGTGCGTGCCCAAGATCCCGAGAGGAGAATAGAGGAGAAGGGATTGCGGCGTGACCATCCCCCCTGGGGGGGTGGTGATTTCTTGCTTTCTGTCTCTAATGTCTCTCTCTGTCTGTCTGGCGAGCGCACGCCCCCTATAGCGAAAATCTCTCAAAAAAAAAAAAAAAAAAAGCAGGCAGAGGTTGAAACCTTAATTCCTCAATTCATCGGACCTTTAAAAATTCTTTTGATGGCTCAGGAGGTGGTGTGGTGGTTAAGGCACTGAACTCCACCGGGCCAATCATGGTTCAAGTCCTGGACATAGCAGCTTGAGAATCATGCCAGGTACATGTGTGTATGTGCCCAAAGTCCCAAGAGGAAAATAGAGGAGACAGGATTGTGGCATGGTAATCTCCACTGGGAGGTGGTTTCTCATTTTCCCTCTCTGTGTCTCTCTCTGGTGAGCACACATGCCCTATGGCAACTCCTTCCCAACACACACACACACACACACACACACACACACACACCACACTTTTCACAAACCGAACCCATTACCATGGTCCCACTTTGGCAAGTGAGCTTTCCCTCTTTAGTGTACTCGATGCCAGACCAGGTGACATCCTGGCCCTGGCTTTCAGAATGAGCCGCTGCCATGCCAGTCACCCCTGCTGTGGTTCTTACCATTCCCTAGCAGGATCCCTTGAGCTGGGACAACCTCCTCCTTGGCGGTGGTACAGAGAAAATGATCCTGACTCTTGAGGAAATGATATGGAAGAGTTTATTCAGGGCTATCGTACGTGGTGTCACATCCATCACAGCAGAGAAGAGAGATTGGACCCAACGCTGAATAAACAAGAACAAGCGGGTATTTATAGCCAAGGAGCAGATTGAGGGTGCGGGCAGGAGATGCAACATTACTAGGAGGAGACATCAAGGATAGGGGAATTTCTTCATAAACTAATTAAACAGGATTTTAAAAAAGTGTTTCTGTATATTCCGTGAGACACACACACACACACACACACACACACACACACACGGCCTTCCCGCCAGTTCCTCGGCACCATCCTGCCCCTTTCCTGCAGCTGGAGGCAGGCCTAGGGCTTATATATAAAAAATGGGAGATGAGGAACTTGGTGAGATGCCAAGGGTGGGGATTCTCTCCAAATGAACTTAGCAGGATTCTCGCTAAAACTGGGCTATGCAGACTTAGCAAGGGAGGATGAGAAGGGTGAGCAGGGTCGCAGCCTTGTCGCAAAGAGAACTCAAGGCCAGTTGAGGTATCGCGCACTGGACCATGCTGCTCTGAAGGATGTCTGAGGCCACGTGGGAGGTGCGAGTTCAATTCCTGGCCCACCCTAGCTCTGTTGTCCCAGCCAGCTCCTCAGGAGGCTGAGGCAGGGGGATCTCAGTATAGTGAGACCTTGTCAAAAAAAAAAAAACAAAACAAGAACACACTCACACACACACATACACACTCAAGAGGACTCAAAGGAATCTGACTAAAGTTTGATCCAGGAGAGTCTTCATCCCTATGAGAAGCAGTGGTTTTACCCCAAGAATATGCCTGTAAAGCCAGCTAACTATGCCCTTGCCAGGGTAGGACTATCCCTGTGCCCAGAGGGGATGTCCCCAGCGCTCTCGGCCATCTGGCCCTTCCTCAGTCAGCAGGACTTTGGTGCTCTCCATCCTCCTCATGGGGCCTGGGAAGCCCAGCCTTCGGGCATCCCTCAGGGGTACGGGTAGGGCAGGAATTTGAGAAGAGCCCTGGCACGTGGCTCAGTAACGCTGCTCCTATCTCCCACACTCACCCCACGAAGTAGATTTTATCTGATGAAGAAATGTATACTACTCACATGTGACATTATACGCACAGCCGAAATTTTAAGGGAAAGGAGTTAATGTGTTTATACTCGGAAAAATTGGCAGTCAAAGTTTTCTTTGAAAATGTCTTGTGTGGTGCAATTTACTATTTTTTTTCCATAAAAAGTACGAACTGTTCTTCATTTAGTACCATTACTCAGAGAGACAAGCGCAGAGTGAATGCAGGGAGGTGTCGTTGAGGCATTGTAGGAAGCGTGTTTACAAACAAGAAGTGTAAACAAAGAAATGCCTTCTGTTAGATGTATTGCCCCTACGAACGTGTACGAAGGAAGCCCTCACACAAACTAAAAAACAAGTAGAATAAATGTGCTCTTTCAGTTCCTTCCCATTGGCTTTTCAAAACACCACCGATACTGAAATATTTGTGTTTCCCTTGCTGTGGTGCCAGAAAGAATGGATATTCTCGCTTCTCCGAAAATACAACTGAGCCCCTTCCTGCAACTCGAGCCTTCCCACTGCAGCCGTCCCTTGTCTCCGCGATTTCCTGCTTGCTCCCTCCTCTAATTACTCTTCCTTTTCTCAGACTGCTTTCATGCGTCTTCTCCTTTCTTGTCCCCCTTTATCCCCTCTTGCCTACATTCCACATTCCTTTTCAAGTGCCCCCTCCCTTACTTGGCTTGAGTGCTTAAACTAGTATTAAGTCTCCAAAGCTGAATAAGCCCCATCTCCTACAAAATAGGTTTACAGATTTTCTATTGACAAAGAGCGAGCTGGCCTCAGTGCTAGGGAATTTACAAGACAGATCGACAACCCCAAGGAGAAGGGCTGAATGTAAGTGTAGCAAATCATTCTTCAGCCTGAGACTCATTTTTACATATATTAAATTACATCTCCCATTGTTGTAAGTACAAATGCTTCATTAGGCATCTCAGAAAGAAGAAATCCTTCTGTTTGTCAAAATTAAATTCAGAATTCACCCAAACATCGAATAAAGACAATGTTGAGTTGAGAATGTGTGATCTTACAAACAAGGAATCTTTCTTTTTTTTTTCAATTTTTTGCTGTAGGGCATGTGTGCTAGCCAGAGAGAGAGAGAAAGAATTGGTTGGGGGAGAACTATGTTGCAATTCCTTCTCCTTTTTCCTATTGGGATTTTGGGTATGCACACACACGTGCCCCAGCCTTTTTCAAACCACCAGGTCCAGAACTTGAACCATAAAGTAAGCCATGTGGGATCCAGCCACCTTAAGCACCACACCACTGGCTGAACCCAAACAAGGAATCTTATAAAGTCAGTCTAGCAAACTGAATTTTGTTCATCTTATGAAGATGATAAATTACTATACTCTAACAAAACTCCATTACCACTTTGATAAAGTTGTTACAAGTTATTTTAAAAGTAAAATGAACAGAAAGTTTAATGAAAAAAGAAATTTGAAATTTTTATGGCTTAGTTTGATTATCTTTTTCTTTGCACTTAAGATAAAAATTATTTTAACAATAAGCTGATGTAAATTGATACTTTCTTAAAGCTATTGCTAGATGACAGATGTGTTTTTATTGTATGAGATAACTTTTTCTCTGAAAGGATAGATTATTATTATTTTCTTAAAAGACTGTCTTTAAAATATTTATTTATTTATCTGTTTATTTGTTGTGATTTTTTATGCTGCTGGATCTGAGACTTGAACCGTGGATGGTTAACCACGTAGGAATCCAGCACCTTAACCACCATGCCAGCTACTGGCCCCATTTTTTTTGTTATTATTTTCAATGACATTCTTATAAAATAACTAAAGTGATCTCTAAGCTGCATTTGAAAAATTGTCATTCCAGCCAGTGGGGGAGATTAGGGCAATTGGATCCCACATGGCCAACTGAGCCGCTTGGATCTGGCAACCTGAAAAACACCCAGGGCACTTGTGTGCGCATGCCCAGAACACCCGGAGGGAGAAGTGGAGAAGGGATTGTGCCATGACCGCCCCCACTGGGGGTGCTTTCTCACTTTTCCTCTGTCTGTCTGTCTCTTCCTCTGTCTCCAGGGAGTACAACATGCCCTTTAACAAATTAAAAAAAAAAAAAGAATCACTTGACGATATACCTAGGAAAATTAATGTTTGTCTCAAGAAAATGAAAACTCTCAAGAATATTATAAATTCACATTATTTTCTTATGTCATAAGCAACAGAATTTCACTGTATAGAGACTTAGAATGTAAGAGAAAGAAGTTGAATACTGGCAGCCTAGAAAGGAGGACTGTGGCAAAGTAAATATAGCGAAAGAGTTCCTTGGGGCCCCGTGGTGCCTGGGCACACAGACTCCAAGTTGCCCACATAGTCTGTGCTGAGGGCC
The DNA here is from genome assembly GCF_000334495.1 of Tupaia belangeri chinensis. Taxonomy (NCBI): domain Eukaryota; kingdom Metazoa; phylum Chordata; class Mammalia; order Scandentia; family Tupaiidae; genus Tupaia; species Tupaia belangeri. The sequence continues at coordinate 560,610 of NW_006210031.1, read as the reverse complement.
TGCAGATCTCAGGATGAATTTAAAGGCACAAGTCACGAATGGAAGGGGGAGCAGCAAGGAGTCTTCTGCAGCAGGAGGAGCTGAGCTCCATGTTAAGGGGGACAGGGCGAACTCACCGTCTCCTGTAGTCACTTTGCTAATCTTAAAGTGTGGTGACAGTGAGTCTGCCACATGTTTTGTAACTGAAGCATTTTGAAGGTAGGAACTAATAGACATGAGTAATAGGAGGTAAAAGAGAGCCAGCCAGTGCTGTGGTGGTTAAAGCGACCAAATCCCATATGGCCGACTGACTGGTTCAAGTCCTAGACCCTGCAGCTCGGAAAACAGGCCAGATGTGTGTGTGTGTGCGTGTATGTGTGTACATACCCAGCATTCCAAGAGGAGAATGGAGGATAAGGAATTACAGTGTGGCCATCCTCCCTGGATGGTGATTTCTCACTTTCCCTCTCTCTCTCTCTGCACCTCTCTGACAAGCACATGTCTCCTATGACAAAAATTAAAAAATAAAAAATAAAAATAGAGCCTGGCAGGTGGCATGGTGGTTAAGGGTGCTGGACTCCCATATGGCCAACCATGGTTCAAGTTAAGGACCTTTCTCTCTCTCTTTCTCTCTCTCTCTCTCTCTCTCTCTCTCCCTCTCCCTCTCTGTTCAAATTAAAACAAATATATAAAGTTAAATAAAAATAATTCTTTAAAAAATAAATATAAAATAAAATAATAAAGGAGGAATGTATTTGAACAATAAAGATGTTCATGAAACAAAATGTCTAAGGAGTCTAGACAGTATCTTGAGCTATTTCAAGGGTACATTCCTAAGAAAGTCACAAGCTGTTCATAAACCTTTTCATAGTGCCTATTCAAGTATATGGGAATCTTTTGTTTTCAAAAAATACTGTTGTGTTTGGGGATATATTGGCTTCCTTGGCTTCAGTTTGATTATATGACTTATTTGTTTTTAAAATTACATATTTAATTGTTATTTATTTATAATTATTATTCAATTTGACCAGAAAGAGAGAGAAAGCAAGCCACCAGGTCCAGGATTTGAACTGTGGTCAGCCATGTGGGAGTCCAGTGCTTTAACCACCATGCCACCTGTCAGCCCTGATTATATGACATTTTAGCATGGCAGACTCCATTTCATTCTGTTCTATTGGGCCTAGAACAGAAACGTCATCCAAAACAATGGCCTCCTATAATGTTTATTTAGCTATGCCAGATACAGGGGCCTAGTGATGATGAGGCAGATAGATCCTCACAGGGAAGGTCCTGGGATTGTGTCCCAGTGCCTCCCTGAGATTGCCACACGTGTGCACACATGGCTGTGATTGGGGCAGCTGAGACAGGAGGTGGATCACCGTGTGGGAACCCTGTAGGGAATGTGTCTCTCCATCTCTCTCTGTCTCATGGAGGAAATAAACACATAAAAGCTTAAAGAAGAAATGTCAAATACAACTAGTTACTGTTTGGAGGAAATCAATCATCCAATCAATTAGCATTCACAAAATTATCTTTTGTTTACAAATTTCCGTAAACGTAGGGAGCCAGATGTTGACACAGTGGTAAAATGTGACACTCTGGGCCCATCAGGTGGCGTGGTGGTTAAGGCACTGGACTCTCACACAGCCAGCCACAGTTCAAATCCTGGACCACAGTTCAAATCCTGGACCTGGTGGCTTCCCTTCTCTCTCTTTCTCTCTCATGAGTGCACATGCCCTATAGCAAGTTAAATCATACTAATAGTAATTAAATAAATAATTCTTTTTAAGAAATGAGACACTCTGGGACCAGCAGTTAGCGTAATGGCTATGTCGCTGAACTCCCATGTAGTTGACCATGGTTCAAGTCCTGGACCCAGTGGCTTAAACTCACGTGAGGCGCATGTGTGCACATGCCCAAGATCCCAGAGGAGAATGGAGGAGAAGGGATTGTGGCATGGCCATCCCCCCTGGGGAGTGATTTCTTGCTTTCCTTCTCTGTCTCTCCCTGTCTTTCTGGAGAGGGCACACACCCTGTAGCAAAAAAAAAAAAAAAAAAAAGAAATGAGACACTCTGTGAGGCTAGCCCCATGGGGGTGTTCCAGGTTTACATCCAGAGCGGCCCTCTCTGAGTACGCCAGGTACCCACATGCCCATGATCTGGGGCTGGCTGAAACCAGGGCTGGGCGTGGCATCAAGACCCAGTTGGGACTGTATCTCTGTACCTCTCTCTCTCACACACAGAAGAAATAGATGAATGAACTTAAAGAATTTAGTACACACCGCATAGTACGATTTAGAACCCTAGTATTTGTCAGTAGTAAGCAATCTATGACGAGAATGGATTCCCACAAAAGAGACTCTTACAAGAAAGCCTGAGTCTTGTTCACGTAGATGTGATAGAATTTCTGCTTTATAATACCATTGGAGAGTTCGTGTTTTAGAGAGAATCATACATAAAATAGAACTCTTAAAATCTAAGGGATAATCATTGTTGAAAAAAAAAAAAGGAGAAAAACAAATAATCCTTCAGTCTTGGCTTTGGCATTTTGCTCCTCTCTGTAAGTTGTGAACATTCCTTTGTTGGCCCAAATGGAGTGTAGGTTTCCACAGATTATGAGGGGTTTATAAAGTCTCTGGACTTACAGTGTTTTCAGCCACCTCGGTAAACTGTTGCTTTTCTGTTCTCTGCGCCATCTCGTTCCCTTCCTTCCAGTCACCCCCATTCTAGTTCAGACTTTCATCACCTCTTTTGCAAAATCCAGAAACTGCTTTCTACCTGGTCTCTCTAACTTAACGATCCCTCTCCATCCTCTGCCATGGCCAAATCAAACTTTCTTAAAGCTGCTTCTGTTATTTTCCTGATAAACAGTCTTCTGATGATAATGCAACAAACATTTATTTAATGTATAAACACTTATCGAACCATTTCTATGCCTTATGCATTGGCTATTTAAGTCGTTCGATGTATCTCATTTAATCCTTGGAATAATCTGAGCTCTGTTTGTATTGCAGTATTAACCACACTTAATAGATAAATAGCTGAGGTTTAAGTGGGGTAGGTACTTTGCAAGAGTTTCTGCAAGAACTTTTAGCTATCCCATATTCTCTCACAACTTTGTCTAAAATGCTCTGCCTGCTTTTCAAACATCTGCAAAACCTACACCCATTCTACTTAGCAATATGCTTTTATTTTAATTTTTTTTTTCCTTGGGACATTTGGTAGAAGATTAACTTCATAGAACATCTGGAAATTTGCTATTACTCTCGTGTATTATCAGACATTTGAATCTAAAGTTTAGATCATAAATGTAATTGAATGCGAAACTCTTTAGCCACCCCGATTTCTCAGAAACATTGATCTATATCACAAATGCGAGGACCACTTTGAAAGGGTTAGCCATCTATGACCAGAAGTAGTGGGCCCTTTAGCCAGAGCCGGCTGATGGCCTGCAGCGAGGTAGACGGAGATGAAGCTCTAGGTAGAGGCTTTGAGACCTGCCTTTGTGCTGCCAGCCCCTAGTCGGTGTTATTAAATCTAGTCTCTTTCATAACTGAAGTTTCAAACATAAATTATATGGTAACATCCCTCTAGAAATGTCTGAAGTCATAAATGAAGAAGGAAGGAAGATGCTGTTCTCAATACATCCCACATCATTAACATGTCAAATCTCTTTTCCCGTTTAAATGAAACTGGGATGTTTTCCAACTTTTCATCCTGATTGTAAGTAGAGTTGCTTGTGTTGGGGAGGGAGGGAGGCGTAGATGAAAGTACTAGTTTTGTGTTTCAACTAATCTGATCCCTCCGCCAGCTGCCCTTCCCACCTGCCCTACAAACTGTGTGCTCAGAAACGACACATTCATACAACTTATCAAAGCCAGACCCCTGTTGTAGCCATTTCAGCAAAATGAGCCAATTTGGATTTGGTAGATGGAAAAAAGAGGTTAAGAACTATGCCCAGGCCTTAGAAATTATCCCTCAAAATAGAGCTAAAGTAATTTTGAAGCCATTTTACCTGTCGGGGGAAAAAAAACTGCATGTAATAACTTTAAGAATTAGTCGTTTTACAAGGCTGGCCGGCAGTGCGGTGTAAAACGCGATGCCTGTATGGCTGACACCCACATAGGAAGGTTCTGGGTCCATGTCTGGAGATCTCTTTGAGTACACTGGATGCCTGTGTGATGCCGATCCACAGTTGAGACCGGGAGTCTCTCTCTTCATGGAAGAAATAAATAAATAAATAAATAATTTTTAAAAAGCGTTTAAAAATAATTAAATAAATAATAAGTACGCAAAACTTTTAAAAAATGTTTAAACATAAATAAATCATAAACAAAACATTTCTAAGTGTTTAAAAATAAATAATAAACAATTTTTTTAAAAAATGTTTAAAACTAATCATTTTAGCTCAGTGAGTAAAATTTTAACACAGGGAATACGACGAAGTAGAAATTTGATTATGCCTCATCTTATCAAAGAGTCACTGGTATCAATTAAGTCACTTCTGCAGACACAGAGCTGGTGGTTTTGAAGCCGCATTTCAGCAGAGGACTTCTTGAAAGGTCATTTTTACAAAGTATGAGATAGATCCTCCGAGGGTGCCTGTCGCCCACCTCCCTCGGTTTGGTTTTATGTTTCACCGACTGTATTAGCATTAAAGTCTTTAAGAGTGACAGGCCCTAGGAAGGGGATCTCAGGTGGGCCTTGGGATCTGCAGGGCCAGCTGTTCCTTAGCTCAGATAATTCTTCTTTTTGAGATTTAGATCCGTTTGCATTTGACAGGCTGTGGCAAGTCTTTGTACTGCCCAGTCCTAATGTTTTAAAGGAGAGCAGCTTAATAATTTATTAACTGCAACATTTCCTCTGGGCTTTATCTGTGTGATGCTGTTGAGTCACAGAGCATTATAAATATGAAGAACTTAGCAGAAGCACATTCTTCGAGAGAGCTATGGCCTTTTTGTTGCTGCTGCCGCCGCCAAGGACTCCTCAGAGAGCTCTTGTTGGTGTACCTGGTTGGAAAGTGGCAGAAAATGGTTCAGCTTTGTGAAGTGGGATTGCAATATCAGTTCTGCGTTTGCCAACAGCGTGCCCTGATCTACAAGACAGTTAGCAAGGGAATGACAGTCAAGCGTGGTCGTGGTGTGTTTGGAGACCTTCCTGGATTGTCTTATGCTCCAGTGACATGTTACTCCCGCACCTGTGCGCTTTCATTCCTACGTTCCTTCGGCCTGGTGCGTACTGCTGTCCTCGCCTTTCCACTCTTCCAAACATGTTCGCGGTTATGAATGAGCTCAAAAGAGACTTTGTCCTGCTTTCATTGATCCTCTTCAAGATGGATACTGCTTCTGCTTCCTGTGACCTGTTCCTGATCCTAACATGTCCTACTTGGCATGATTATGTTACTGTTGGCCCAGTACAGAGCTGGAAGGCCATGCTGTCCACTGCGGTATTGTCCTGGTAACTCCTGCCCAGCCAGGCATAATGTCCTATGTGCGGTAGAGCCTTTTCCATTTAAAAGACTAGCTGTTAATTCTATGCCCTAATCTCTACTTCCCATGTTTCTTGCCCCTTTCCTAATGGTCTATACTTATTTAATGACATCGTCAACACTTTGCAAACTCTTTTTAGCATGAAAAATGACTTTTAGGGAACCAGCAGTTAGCCTAATGGCTATGTCGCTGGACTCCCACGTAGTCGACCGCGGTTCGTGTCCCGGACCCGGTGACTTAAAACTCACGCCGGGCGTGTGTGCGTGCGTGCCCAAGATCCCGAGAGGAGAATGGAGGAGAAGGGATTGCGGCGTGACCATCCCCCCTGGGGGGGTGATTTCTCGCTTTCTGTCTCTATGTCTCTCTCTGTCTGTCTGGTGAGCGCATGCGCCCTACAGTGAAAATCTCTCAAAAAAAAAAATGACTTTTAGACTTTCATGTTAGACTAATATTAGAAAGAATAATATCAGACCAGCTGGTGGCATGGTGGTTAAGGTGACTGGATCCCACATGGCTGACTGCTGTTTAAGTCCTGGACCTGGCAGCTTGAGAAACATAATGGGTGGGCGGATGTGTGTTCCTGCCAGGATCTAAAGGGGAGGGGAAAATGGAGGAGAAGATAGTGCCCTGTGACCATTCCCCATGGGGGATGCTTCTCACTTCTCTGTCTCTCTCTCTGCCTAGCAAGCACATGTACCCTTTGGCAACTGAAAAAAAAAAAAAAAAGAAAAGAAAAGAAAAAGAAAAAGAAAAATATCTAACTTTTTAAGCTATTCTTTACAGAATATTCTAATATACAAGGGATCTTTGGCAAGTTCTTAGAATATGACTATTAATAAAAAGCTATGTATGGATTTCAAAGGTTTTTTGCATCAAAATAAACTTGTACTTTAATTCTAGTTTCAATGAAATTGGTGAAGACCTCTCATATATTATTTGGACATCATGTGGCACTTATGACCATGCCCGTGACCAAGGAGAATCTGGGGACCTTCTTTACAGTGAGGAAACTGATGTCCAGAGACATTAACTTGCACAAAGTTGCATATCTAGCACATTTCAAATAAAATTAAAACCAGATGTCCTAAGGATGCTAAAGGACTATTTCCACTTACATATTTTTTAAAGAATTATTTTTTACTTAATTTTATTTATTCATTCATTCATTTTAATTTGACTAGAAAGACATACACACACACAGACACACACACACAGTGAGAAAGCAAGTCACCAGGTCTGGGACTAGAACCATGGTCAGCCATATGGGAGTGTCCAACACCTTAGCCACCATGCCACCTGCTGGTCCCCCACTTACATATTTTATTGAGTCTTTTTTCCTTTATTCATGACAGAGTGCATGTGTGCACATGTCTGAGAGTGACGACGAGAGAAAGAGCAAGCACCCTTGAGCAGTGCCTGGTCATGCCACAATCATTCTTCCTCCAATTGTCCATCCCTTTAGGATCCTGTGCACACACTTACGTAGTGTGTTGTCATCAAGGCAGAGTCCAAACCCCAGTCGGCCATGTGGAGTCCAGCTTTTTCTGCTCAGTGCTTAACTGCTGCACTTGGAGGTTTGCATTCCACTGACATATCTTCTTATGAAATGGTTATTGAGTGTCCATTGCTAGGCTCTGAACAGACACAGCTCATGAGACACTAACTGGCCTCTGCTCTTGGAAGGCCTCCGTCATGCCAACAGAGCTGCAAAACTGGTGAACCAGAATGATGGCCATACCCTCATTTCTCATACGGTGCGTACTAGTCTGGGCAGCCCCGCCTCATACCCAGATGTCTACACACTGTATTAGAATGAAAATGTAACATTAGTTTTCAGTAACCGATCAGATTCCATCAACTTAATGGCATTCAGTGATTATTCAGCTTATCGCATCTTATATTAAAAGATCAATTGCAATGCACTGTATGGACTGTTCACTCTTTTTAGAGACGGTAGGGAGACTTCCCACGTGGAAGGAGGATCGGCCCTGCCCTTCATGCGGGTCTCACTGTGTGACTCTGTATTGGTGAGCTCCATCGCAATGCCCCCTGCTTCCGAACTTATCCTTTTGTAAGTGACTTCTATCTCTATAAAATAGACAATAAGCCAACTTATGAAATATACCTGGCATAATAGTTCATTTAGAGCAATTGCGTGGAATAAGCTGAATAATTGCTGAAGTGTTTCATGCCTTAATTTTAAAAGAAATATCCCAGAGGATGGACTCTGACTAGAGTTTTCCCTGTTTTTAGTTAACTTCACTTATAATTCAACTACGAGCATTGCGAAGTAACTATTATACCAAATTGAATGACTGTTTTGTCTGTGGTGTTCTTTGATCTCAAAAAAAAGGGGGAAAAAAATCAAATCCCATTTAAGTCCTGTAGTTGAAGGGCTGTGAGACTTAAAGAGTTAAAGGTAATTCTTCCTCGAGGTTGCTTTACATCATTACAGCCACCTGCTCAACTGTACAGGGCTGAGGTAATTAATAAGAGGCATTAACTTGACTAGTATCACCGCGGAGAGGGAAAACTGAAATCTGTCGAATAGCTTTAACTGTGAAACAGTAAACGATCACCATCTTTCACTTTACCCCCCAACTTGCAGTCATTTCTGCAAGCTGAAATGAAAGGTAAGTGCACACCCCATTGCAACTTTCTGGGGTTTAATTACATGTAACTTGAAATATGTGTTTGGCTACATGTATACCCAGCCATGATCCATAACTAGCATTTCTGGAAAAGAGAGCCGGTGCTCGGGAGAGATTTGGGAATTGGAACTGCAGACTCGGGGTGAAAGATGGAGCTGTCAAACCTGAGATATTGTGCAGGGGAGGGGCTCTGAGAGCAAAGCAGGGCCAGGGTGAGGATAAAGTACTAGACCTGGCAGAAGACCTACATTTGGGTAGAGGTTGAAATAGAGGGGGGCAGATGAGGAACAATGAAAAAAAAAAAAAACAGTGACAAAGAGAAAGCATGATTACACACACATGGGAGAACTGAATTACTTGAGGAAGTGGGTCTTCAGATTGGAAGGGGTGAGTGAGGAAGCCCTGAGAATCTAGAAGAAACTATCTAACCATTTTAGTAAGTTAATTTATTTCTTCCATGAGAAAGAGAGAGAGAAGCAGCACTTCTGAAAGGGTCTTCACACACCCTCTGCCTCTAATCCTGGCTGGTCTAGGTCACAGGCATGATCTCCCATGTAGGGAGGGCCCAGGACACAAACCCAGGGCCTTTCCCATGTGGCTTCAGCCACACCAATGTTACGCCATTGCCTGGCTCTGTCTTGGCTATTGTTTGTTGCTTTTTTAAATTTGCCTCATAGTGTATGAGCTCGCCAGGGAGAGATGGAGAGAGTAAGAGGGAAAGTGGGGAAGCACCTTCCTGAGAAATGGTCACACTGCAATCCCTTCTGCTCCATTTTGCCTCTGTTCAAGATTTTGGGTGTGCGTGCACATGTACCTGGGACGTTTCTCCAGCTGCAAGGTCCAGATCTCAAGTCACACAGCCAGCCACGCGGAATCCAGCCGCCTCAGTCACCGCACCATGGTCTGGCCCTCTTGTCTTCTGCAATTGAAGTCTAATGGTGAATGAGAAGAACTATTTGGGGATACAAAGGTGAAGAGATAGGAACAAAAGAATGATAGAAACTGGGACCAGCGGATAGCATAGTGATTATTTCACTGGACTCCCACGTAGTTGACCATGATTCAAGTCCCAGACCCAGCAGCTTAAAACTCATGCCAGGCATGTGTGTGTGCATGCTCAAGATCCCGAGAGGAGAATGGAGGAAAAGGGATTGCAGGGTGGTCATCGCCCTGGGAAGGGTGATTTATTGCTTTCTGTCTTTCTCTGTCTCTCTGGCAAGCGTATGCACCCTATAGCAAAAACCTCCCTAAAAAAATTTAACAAATGTAGAAAAATTTTTAAAAATTATTTTACTGAACTTCATTTATTTTTAAAATTGACCAGAGAGGCAGACAGAGAGCAAAAGATAGAAAGTAAAAGAGCAAGCCACCAGGTCTGGGACTTGAACTGTGGTCGGCCATGTGGGAATCCAGCACCCTCAACCCCCATGCCATCTGCTAGCCCAGAAAGTAATTTTTAAAAAAGTTTGATGGGATTTGTGAGTATCTATATGGACTTAAGTTAAAGATCTAAGTGGGGAAGAAAAAAAATGAAAAATAAATGGCAACTTGTTTTAGTGGAATAAAAGAAACTATCAGAGTATTTCCTCTTAAAGTCATTCATTTCTATCACCGTATTATGTAGTACAGCATTAAAAATAACTAACAGGGGACCAGCAGTTAGCATAATGGCTATGTCGCTGGACTCCCACGTAGTCGACCGCGGTTCGAGTCCCGGATCCGGTGGCTTAAACTCAAGCCGGGCGCGTGTGCTTGCGTGCCCAAGATCCCGAGAGGAGAATGGAGGAGAAGGGATTGCGGGGTGGCCATCCCCCCTGGGGGGTGATTTCCTGCTTTCTATCTCTCTGTCTCTCTCTGTCTGTCTGGCGAGCGCACGCCCCCTATAGCAAAACCCTCTCAAAAAAAAAATAACTAACAGAAAATATCTTTTAATTGATACATTATTGAGGCCAACAGGTAGTGCAGTAGTTAAGTCACTGGACTTCCACATAGCCAACTACAGTTCGAGTCCTGGACCTGGTGGCTTGAAAATCATGCTGGGTGCACCTGCATGTGTGCCCAAAATCCTGGGAGGAGAATGGAGAAGGGATTGTGATGTGGCCATCTCCCTGAGGGGTGATTTCTCAATTTACCTCTCACTGTCTCTCTCCAGCAAGTATACGACCTATGGCAAAAACAAAAAGTAAAATAAAATGACACATTATTGTACTTAAATCTTTACATTTGAATCTTCTTCCTACTTATTTTCCTGCACTTTTTGACAAGTTATTAGGAAAAAGTGTTTAGTTCAATATTGCCTGTCATCTAAGAGACTGCATAACTTAGTAAATAAAACTTGATGGAGTAAATACTATTTAAAAATCAAAAAGCAGGGCCACCTGGTGGCATGGTAGTTAAGGTGGCTGGATCCCTTATGGCCAGCTGCACAGTTCAAGTCCCTGAATGGGTGACTTGAAAAACATGCTGCTCTTACCCAAAGTCCCAGGAGGAGGATGGAGGAGAAGGGATTGTGGCAATGACCATTCTTCACATGGGGTGCATTCTCACTTTCTCTCACTCTCCTCTCTCCAGTGAGCACAGGCACCCACTGGTAAATTAAAAACAAAGACAAACCAACCAGAGTGCCATGTTTGGTACTACACCTATTCATGAGCCATAGTATTTGCAACTTTAGATGCACAGAGAAGTAAACTAAGAAGCAGAAGAACAGCACACAGAACACCAGAGATTTAATCAAATGAGGTGACTAGAAACTCGCAAATAGTGTATACTTACTTAGAATATAGAAGCAATCATTGCCCAAGTCGAATTTATTTAACATACATGCTGCCAAAAGATCATTTTTATCTTAGAATTTCATAATAAGCACAGTAATTAAATTATACAGAATAGACCTTGACAAACATAGCTAATGGATTTGAAGTTATCACTTTTAAGCTACCGGATTTCTTTTACATGATCCCTTGCATCGATATTATTTTTAAATATCATCTAATATCCTGTTATGGATTTTTTTCGTAGACTGGTTAACAAAATGTCACCAATCCATAAGAGTTGGCAGGAAGTCAATGACACTTTATCACAGAGGATTTCTGGCATGTTCATAATAATAATGATACTTCTAATATGCATTACGGTTTTGTTTTCCGTTTCTCAAAACAATTGAGAAACTATTAGACTTCAAGTACCAATGGAGAAGTGGTCAGTTTGATATTGTGACATTGCTGTTCACATGGAACTGTTACTCATGACCAAGAACCATGCACTAGGGCAGAGAACAATTATAATGTTTTAGTTCTCATCCCAGGGAAGAATAGTTTGTAGGGAGCACATGGTGATTCAAAATAAACTTTAATAATAGAATAAAGTAAATACCACCCTTAGGCTATTTCAAAACCTACAGTGTAGTTATTTGAAATGTCACTGACATCTAAGGTATCTACGAAAGTTGTGCTTGGCCTGTAACTTCTTACATAGCAACCCACCGATTTCTCTCGCTGCCTAATTTATGTTTATATTTCTTCCCCAGGGAAGAAATCTGGGAATGTTATTTTTATTACAGAGGCTTTACTAGCAGGATAAAAGAGACACATTTATCTGTCTCCCCTTCCAACAGTGGAAACAAAACTGACTTTACGCAATTGAAATATATATGCATGTAGAAACAAAAGTTAAAGGGCCAACCAGTGGAGTGGTGATTAAGGTAGTTGGGTCCCATAAGGTCAATTGCACAGTTCAAGTCCCAAATCCAGTAGCAAAAAAAAAACAAACAAACAAATGGGACTAGCAGTTAGCATAATGACTATGTCACTGGACTCCCATGTAGTTGACTGCGGTTCGCGTCCCGGACCTAGTGGCTTAAAACTCACACCGGGCATGTGTGCATATGTGTCCAAGAATCCGAGAGGAGAATGGAGGAGAAGGAATTGCAGCATGGCCATCCCCCCTGGGGAGTGATTTCTCACTTTCTATCTCTCTGTCTCTGTCTGT
>NW_006210031.1:546389-548470 GCF_000334495.1 Tupaia belangeri chinensis | reverse complement strand
TACGGCCCCTATAGCAAAAACCCCCCAAAAAAAAAAAAAAAAAACCCACCAGGCACATGTGTGTGCATGCCCAAAATCCCAAGAGAAAAATGGAGGATAGGGTATTGCAGTGTGATCATCCCCACCCAGGGAGGTACTTTCTCACTTTCTCTCTCTCTCTCTCTGGCAAGCTCATGTGCCCTAGAGCAAGCTAAAAGAAAAGAAAAGAAAAAGAAAAAGAAAAAAAGAGGAATGTTCTATGAGTTAGTGTACATTTGGGGTTGATCCCACTTAGCTTGTGAGAAAGCTAATGTTATATACTGAAATGATGTGGTAATATGCAGGTAACCGAGGAATCAGGGTAGAATTTACCTCTTGATAACTGAAGTATAGCTTTATTTCATCTGAAAGCAGTACACTTTCAAAGAATTCTATGTAAGCTTGGAGGCATGCCATTCTAAATTCTTTGTTTTAATCAGTTAGATATTTTATTTTTTGGAGACACTGGATTATCTTATGCCATTCTTTCCACAGTTGCTTGAAAATGTAGTCTGGAGAGGGAACCAGCAGTTAGCGTAATGGCTATGTCGCTGGACTCCCACGTAGTCGACCGCGGTTCGTGTCCCGGACCCGGTGGCTTAAAACTCACGCCGGGCGCGTGTGCGTGCGTGCCCAAGATCCCGAGAGGAGAATGGAGGAGAAGGGATTGCGGCGTGACCATCCCCCCTGGGGGGTGATTTCTCGCTTTCTGTCTCTATGTCTCTCTCTGTCTGTCTGGCGAGCGCACGCGCCCTACAGTGAAAATCTCTCCAAAAAAAAAAAAAAAGAAAAGAAAATGTAGTCTGGAGAATCAAATTCATTTTTAATGATAAGTTCTTGATTTCAGGCTTCAGATATACTAAGTTGAACCAGATTATTCTTAAAGCATAAACAATGGTTTGCCTGAATTCCCAGCTCTCATTTCAAGTATTTGCTAATATGGCATTGATCAATCTACAATTCCCAGACTGAGGAGAAGTGATAGGAATATTGGATAAAAAATGCCGTACAGGCCAGAAAGATAAATTGTTTGGGTTGTCTTTTTGCAAGTTTGAGGTCACGATTCATTCATCTTGTTACTTTGCTATATCCCTTTAGCGGCTTCAATTGCAGGATTAAATATTGAATGGTGGCAGATCATTCGATATATAGGCGCTTGTAGTTTGGCATTAGAAGGCTTTTCATGCTTAAAATGGAACTGTGTGCACGCAGAATGCCAAAGATAACCGTGCCGACGATCTGGTCTGTGAGATTAATCCCTCAACAATATTATCAGAAAATTCTTAACACATTGATTTGTCCCTGATATGACACTTCTGAAACAAATGAATATACTAAGCATTTTCAGAATAACATGGGGCCTCCTATTCAACCTGTTTTTTTGTTTTTTTTTCAGAAAATTAACCCATTAACAGATTTGTCTAGAACATTCCGACATATTATCACAACCAACATTTATTACCCCCCCCACACACACACACACACAAAAAAAACGCAAAGTAATTTTAAAAGATTCGGAATATTTTGGGGGAGTATTACGAGAGGCTTTAAAAATTATTTTGGGTAAAATGTTGCCCTCAAGACTAAATATGCAGAATGAAAGTACTAAATTAATAAATTGTGCAATAAGTCTAATTAGACCGAGAATATTCAAGTCTCTCTTTTAGCCTGGGATATTATACTTAAAATACGTGGTTTAATTGTTGCTTTCCTTATGCATTTTGGGGGTTGCTTATATACTAAGCCCATTAAGAAGGAAATGAAAACATTAAAGGTTAAAAATACATTATTTAGCCAAGGAACCCAAGAGGCTTGAAGGATAAATGCATATGCTTTTTTAAAAATAAAAATGTTTTATTTATAAAACCTAAAAATTAAAGTTTGACAAGGGCCCACGGATCAGTCGGGTTCTCCCTCCGCCTGTGCGGAGCTACTTTATTTCACATTTGTCTGGATAGTTGAAAATGCCCCAGATGGCCATTTTTCACTCCTCTCTGACGTTGCTAAAATCCAGCAGTTTTTCAAGGCAAAATTGTTTGGAGTGGCTAAGGGAAGAGAAGATT
>NW_006210031.1:508215-546375 GCF_000334495.1 Tupaia belangeri chinensis | reverse complement strand
GGAAAGAGAAGATTTTGCCTAAAATTTTTCTTTTCTTAGATCTGACCTAATCGTCCTCCTCAGATTATTTTAAACCATCATAATAATCCCATTTTGCAGACTAAACAGTTGTCGTATTTCATTTTTTCCCTCAATCTAAGAGCATTTGGGTTTTTGGCATTTTTTTAAAAAAATCATTCATTCATTCTGTTCTTTTTATCACCTGGGTTTTTCTCTGGCTTCTTTCCAATTTGTCCATGTCTTTGTGCAGTGTGGGTTGGCTCTAAGTTAAGTTTCGCCGTTACGATGAAGTCTGGCATTTCTGGAGGCATTAGAGGAATGCCATCTTTGGAGTCAGGCAACCCTATGTTTGAATTCCATGTCTTCCACTTATGGCTAGGATTCTTTTAACCATTTATTAAACTATTTTATGCCTGGGACCAGCAGATGGCGTAATGGTTACATCACTCGACTCCCACGTAGTCAATCACAGTTCGAGTCCCAGACACAGCAGATTCTAACACATGCCGGGTGCATGTGTGTATGTGCCCAAAATCCCAAGAGGAAAATAGATGAGAAGGAATTATGGTGTGGCCACCTCCCCTGGAGAATGATTTCTTGCCTTTCTGTCTCTCTCTGTCTCTCTAGAAGTGCATGCACCCTATAGCAAAAATCTTTGTTAAAAAAAAAAAAAAAAAAAAACTGTGCCTGAATTCCTTTATCTATAAAATGAGATGGCGCTAACAATACATACTTTGCATAATAATTGCTATTCTCAAATAAAATAACAATGGCTTATACCAGCAAAACTAACTATTATCAATATGGTGCTTTTTTAAATTTTGCTTTTAACCAGGGTCTTACTACATCATAATCCTCCTGCCAAGCCTCCTGGTCAGTGAGGACTGCAAATGCTCCATCATGCCCAGCCTCCTTAGGCTGGGGGTGGATTTGAACCTGGGCCTTTATGTGGCTTCACATTTTGAGTAGCAGCATTGTAGCAGTGTGTGCCACCATGTGCGACTGAGCCTATAATTAATTTCATTTTTTTAAAGTTTATTTTATTAAATTATTATTATTATTATTTAATTTGTTGTAGGGCATGCATGTGTGCTCTCCAGAGAGAGAGTAAGAGAGAGAGAGAGAGAGAAAGCAAGCCACCAGGTCCAGGACTCAAAATGTGGTCAGCCATGTGGGAGTTCAGCCTCTTAACCACATCGCCACCTGCTTGCCCATGTGATTCATTTCTTAATTGACATATTATAAATTATTTGTGATTGATGTGGATAGCTTTTATCTCAATCCTTTTTAAATAAAAGAGACTTTTTATTTCTTACAACGTCTTTTGACTCCAACCCAGAGTTGTTGCATTTTATAAATGAAGCAACTTCTTCCAGTCACTACATAAACTAAAAACCAGGAGATTAATAATAATGGAATTCTGAACTCAGGTATATAATAAAAAATAATTGCACATATCACGATGTATGGACTAGGAACAGAAGAATTACTGTCCATAAAAAAGGAAAACCTACTTAGATCTGGACTGGAAACCCTGACTCAATTCAGGCAAGCGTGAGCAGAATTTGGAGAGAAAGAACAAGTCTCTTTTGACAAGAGGTAATAGGGAGGGAGCGATGAATTGAAAGTCTGAGAGTAGACAGCAGAAGTGTGCCCTTTCTGTGTGCTAGAACCATACACAGCGTTCGTAGTGACCTGTGATGTGCCTGTACCTTCACTTTATGATGAGTTATCTAAGGCTGAGAGGTGAGAGTAACACTGGACCTGGTCGGTAGGTGGCTTAGAAGTTAAGGTTTTGGATTCCACGTGGCCTACGTGGTTCGAGTCCCAGACCCAGCGGCTTGAAAATCAAACCCTGCATGGGACCAGTTAGTATAATGGATACATCGCTGGACTCCTATGTAGTCGATCGTGGTTTGAGTCCCAGGTCCGGTGGCTTAAGCTCACACCGGGTGCGTGTGCATGCGTGCTCAACATCCCGAGTAGACAACGGAGGAGAAGGGATTACAGCGTGGCCATCCCTCCCTGGGAGGTGATTTCTCACTTTCTGTCTCTCTCTCTCTGTCTTTCTGGCGAGCACACAAGCCCTATAGCAAAAACCTCTCAAAAAAAAAAAAAAAAGAAAAGAAAAGAAAGAAAAGAAAATCAGACCCTGTGTGTGTGCATAAAATCCTAAGAGGAGACTGGCGTGGGAGGGGTCGGGATGTGGCCATACCTCAGGAAATGATTTCTCACTTTCTATCTCTCTCTGTGTCTCTCTCTGGCAAGCATACTTACCATATAGCAGAAACTAAAACTAAACTAAGAAAAAAAAAGGGTGTGTGTGTGGGGGGGAAGCCAGCAAGTGGCGTGGTGGTTTAGGTGCTGGATTCCCACATGGCTAACCAGTCCAACACAGCTGCTGGACTCTTCTGTGCGCATGCCCAAAATCCTGAGCGGAGAATAGAAGAAGAGGGACTGTGGCATGGTCATTCCCTGTGGGGGGTGAGTTCTTGCTTTTCCTCTGTCTGTCTCTGTCTCTCTCTCTCTCCAGTGAGTGCTTATGCCCTATGGCAAAAACCTAGAAATAAATTCAAAATAATATGAAATAAAATAAAAACGCTTGTCCAGATTACTGCAGTAACAAGAAATGGAGCTGGTATTCAAACACAGACATCCCTCACAAAATCAGTGGTTCTGACACCTCAGTGAGCATGAAGTCAGCGAGAGAGATGTCGATGTAAATCTCTGAGCCCTGTCCCTTAAGTCTCTGACTCAGTAGGTCTGCGATACAGCCTGAATATTCTATCGCTGATGTTGCTGGCCTGGGTACCACACTTCGAGAACCATGGCCCCAATTTACTGGGCTCTACTTCTTCTGCTCTGTGGGGTAAATAATTTTCAAGTGGAACTATACGCCAGGTCCAGCTGTGATTTCATTTAGGATTCTGTTTACGAGAGCCACATGGACAGGCTTTACTTCTCTGCTTTAAGAAATTCTGGCATTCAGTGTTAAAGAAGGGCTTCTTTAGTCCTGGAGAAACTGGTGCCCTAGCCACCCTATGAAAATAGAAATTCGAATAAGGGGATCCCAGTTATAAGGATCCTTTGTCTTAAGAGCAAAACAGAAGCCCATTTATTATAAAGTGAAGCACGGAGTTGGACCTAGCACGGAAGACACTTGACATCTAATCTTTTACATATTCAATTTGAGCACATTAAGTTTATTTTTACTAAGGATAAGATTGGTTCCAGATTCTGGACAGGCATTAGGCAATGAATCACATGCCTCTGGTTCTGAGGAGACACAGAATACAGGGACAGGGACAAAGGAATAAACACACACACACACACACACACACACACATCCTCTCCTGGGCTACCATGTTTACTGGACAATTACCACGGCTTTTCCTCTGTGTTCTCCTCTCTCTCAGTGGTGCTATTACGTATTGGGTCGTCAGAACAGCCATGACGTAGTTTTCTGTTTTTCTCTGCAAAAAATGTGGCATGACTTTTCCGACACCCCAATAGCTTACACATCGTAGAAATGTAGTGTTTGTTGACCAACTAACTGCCCGATTTGTATTAGCGGATTATGAGGGGAATCAAAGAAAAATGAAAAGTGTCTCGTGGTTATGTCTTTCGTACTCACTGGGCTGGATACCTAAAAATGAGTTGCATGCAAATAGACGTTAAAGTCTGTCTACCTACTTGCTTGGCAGAGACTTGAAATGCAGTTAGCAGAGGCCTGGAAAGTTTGAGGAAAGGTAAAACATTATGTTTTCTATTTTTTATTTAGCTAAACCAATTAACCAACCAGATAGAGCTGTGGCAAGAGCTAGTTGTTTTTTTTGTTTGTTTGTTTGTTTGTTTGTTTGGGGGGGGGATCCTTTCTTTTGCATCAGAAAGCATTTGGTCGGGTCTTTTTGCATTTGGCAATATGTTAGATTCTGCAGAGTAAGTGAGAAGACTTGACCCATCATTTGAGAGTTAAAATGGATAATTGCCAACTCTTCAGTTCAATTCAATTCAGTTCTGTTCAGTTCAGTTCGATTCACTCAGCATAATCCAGCCAGTATTTATTGATCGCCTACTTATGTTTACACCGCGCACCGTTCTCTACTGGGTCTCGCAATGGATAAGTACGGACCGTGTCAGGCTAGTGAACGACCCTATGCACTTCAGGAAGACATGGCAGCTTTCAGATGCAATGACTAATACACTTATAAATCATCGCATACCACCCGTAAGAGCTAAGTGCTACCTAAAGAAATGAGTAGACTTTAAATGCCCGATTCACACCTTCACTAAAATGTGAGTTAGCAGGGTAAATAAATATTTGGAGTACAGGATTTTGGATAGGAGTAAATGCAGGCCCTGTTGGAAAATGCTTAAGTGGCTTTTTAAAAAATTTTTTTCATCTTTAAAATATCGAAGGCTTTGTTTCATCCAAAGAACCTCCTCCCTGATTCTAAGGATGTTAACAATTTCCTTAAAGGGAAAGCGGCCTCTCAGAAGCTGGTGACTCTGGCCCCCTTTGAATTAGCATTATGCTAAGTAACAGTGTGTCCTGCGCCCCATACCTGGAATGATTCGTTTACAAGTATGTGCTTTGCTTGTAAAAGTTAGCTACGAAGTTCCTTGTGTTAATGATTGGTGATCGTTGAACTCCAGGGTCAGAAGAAAATTTTTCAATTCTGCTTGCTCCTATGGACTGAGACAAAACAAGGTTTCCCCTGCAATCTCTGCGTTATGCCATGGCCCATTTGAGCCGTACAACGCACTACTTGTTCGGTTTTTGTTATAACCTTCGTAGAAGATGGAAAATGTACACCAAACTGCTCTGCAATAAGATCATTGCTTGCCTGCCAGTTTGCAGCTTTGTATACAACACATTATTGTCGTGAGAGTGAAGTTTATGGCAAGTACGTCGCTGGCAGTCTGTCACTTCACCTGACTACAGTAAAAGGGTCTCCAGATAGGCTGTGCTTGCAACTCCTGTAAATATGCCCGCATTTGGAGCATCTTAGCAGTGAAATTTATGAATTAACCAGCGTTTCTTCTTTGTTGTTTTCAAAACTGAAGTTTAGTTTCAAAGCCTATTACCTATTTTTCTTGCGTGTCTCAGGGTTTTTAAGAGGAGACAGCTTTGAAGATATTGAAAATATTTTCTTTTATTTTCTGTCTCAATTTTTTTTTGTTATACATTAGAGACCTTATGTAATGTTTAATGTTTCAATTTACTGTATGCATTTTCAGCTTCAGTATTTGTCATCTTGTTCCAATTTAATGAAAGCTTATTTGGCTATGGTTTTCATTGGAAGGCAGAACACACGTACAACTTTCAGCAATAATATATATTTTTCCTTTTCTTTGGATTTGAACAGCCTTCTAAAATTTTCTCTACTGAAATTCTGGCAGAGTTCTTTCTCCAACATTTGGCTAAGGCTTTGGAATGTTTTAAACATTGGAAGTGACTGGGATCAATTACTGTAACCTAAAATGGATAACCTTTAAGACACAAAGCTCATGTTTTTCTTAATCATCTCATTACATGACATTTTTCTGTTTGTATATTGATAAAACACTGTGTGTTGGCTAAATAAGGCTCATTTCATTTATTTCCAAGTACTGTTGATATTGTAAAGCTAGCATATTCCATATAACATTAAAGTTATTTTTAAGATATACCATCTTTGTGGATGAAAAAAAAAATTCAGAAGATGGATAAACTTGAAACAATTTAGCAGTCTAACAAAGTATAATAAATAGTAAAATCATGTATTTGAAATGAATCTTTTAAAAATTCACAAGGCAAACATAATTTTTAAGCTCTTTCTAATTAAGAGAGCTCCAAGAATTTTCTTACTCACTCTCACTGGTGTTATTTTATTACTGAAAGCTCCCCCACCACCACCACCCCCCAGTATAAAAAGCACTGCTTCCTCTGGGAGATATTTACTTAGAAGGGGTTATGTAATAATATCCTGTTATTCTTATTTATCAGGTTAATTTTGAACTCATATTACACTTTGGGGGTAAAAAGAAAGCAAGGCATTACCAGCTTCAAGATTTGAGTTTTGATATGAATGCAGAGCGACCCTCTGCTGATGGTACGTAGTGGATGTGACCCATGACGGGCAGATGGCTGTAGCGATGGAGAGAAATATTGCAGCCAGAACATTCCTCGTCATGCTCCAGTGACACCCTTTTGCTCCAGTGGACTCAGAATACATTAGCAGGGTCCTCTCTCAGCTTGGAGTTTTTTCCTGATGATGGATTAGTGATAAACTCATATGCAAGTTATTCCACAGTTCCTCTGAGACCTTAGCTTTTCATGAATGAAAAGGTCATTTGTAAATTCTCTACATTCTTTCCTTATTTTTCCCATGGAGCCAGATTGCTTTGTAGAGTTTTATATTGCTCTGTGTTCTTTGAAATAATCAAGAGCAGTTGTCTAGGTTTAGTGCCCTAATTATTTGTTGGGTGGTTTGGAGAAACCTAACTGTTCCTTTATGAAATACCTTGTATTTAGTAAAGAGGAACTTAAAGTTGATATTCTATAAAATACAGGCTAAGACTTTGATGAAGCCAGAAGTCTCCTTGCTCATTTTGTCCTCAATGGCTTTTGATAGAAGGCCAAACTTTGTACCAGATGTGTGGTATTTTATAATAATTACATGGTGCAAGCCTTCAATCATTTTCCACTGAGACCATTCAACATCTGTTTTATCAAAATGGTTTTCAGCTTTTGTACATGGCCAGATGAGTAAGAATATCCAGTGAGACACTGAGTCACACAGTTTGTTATGTCATAATAGACTGATAGACTGTCTCTTATATTTATCTACTGTAAAGATTTCCTTTCATGGCTGAGCGCAACGGAGCTGGTGTTCTAATCTGTTTTATCGCTAATGACAGAAAAATACCTGAAACTGGGTGATTGAAGAGAACAGAGGTTTCTTGAGTCTATGGTTTGGAGGTGCAAGGCCTAGGGACCACGTCTGGTGAGATGGCATCCCAGCACGGCCAAGGACAGAGCCAGAGCAGAGCATGAGGCTGTCTTATTCCCTCTCCTCTTAAACCCAAGAGGACTCAGTCGTGGGGGCCCCACCCTGATGACCTTAATCCTAATTCTTCCCAAAGGCCCCACCTTTCAATACCACAATCTGATTCAATTCTTACCCTCTTAATCCCGTCACAACCAAATCTCAACACAGGATATCAGAGGGACACCCAGCTGTAGCTGCTGATTTCTCTGATATGTGGGGTAAAACATTGAAAGGTACTCGTGTAACATTTCCACTTACTGTTTTCTTTATTCTGTCACCCACATAGTACCAAATCGTGATGAAAATTTAATAAGGAAGGGATAAGGAAGTGGATGGGAAGAGGATGGTGTGATCCATTATCATTTCCACTTTGAGAGCACTTTTATCTGTTTACCAAACCACTTCACTGTAAGTCTTCTTATCAGTGCCAAACAGAATTTACAGATATTGATTAACAAAGACAAATGGTCAGAGGTCATAAATGGAAGAGCTGCCAGAACCATGTGACAGTGTGGAAAAGGTTCTCATTCACCTGTCAGCATTTCCAAAGCTGCATAAGGAGCAATTTGAGAACTGCTCTTAGCTCCTGCGAATGAGCGAGTGCGACTCTGACCTCGCGAGTTGTGCACATTACTCACTTTACTGAGCTATTAAAGCGTATGGGTCTGTTCCTATACTATTCTCTAATATTTCATTCAGAACTATAGGGGGTTGGGACCAGCAGTTAGCATAATGGCTATGTCACTGGACTCCCATGTAGTCGACCGCGGTTTGAGTCCTAGACCCGGTGGCTTAAAACTCACGCCAGGTGCGTGTGCGTGCGTGCATGCGTGCCCAAGATCCAGAGAGGAAAATGGAGGAGAAGGGATTGTGGCGTGACCATCCCCCCTGGGGGGTGATTTCTTGCTTTCTATCTCTCTATCTCTCTTTGTCTTTCTGACGAGCGTACACACCCTATAGCAAAAATACCTCTCCAAAGAAAAAGAACTATAGGGGGAAACACTTTTAATTATTCCTAACTTAATGAGTGAACTACCATATTTGGGAGAGTGTGTACTCTTTCCATGACTTTTGTATAGTTGAAGTAGATGTCTTAAAACCTTGTATACTTGGGCCATCCCATGGCATGGTGGTTGGGGCAGCTGGATCTCACATAGCTGTCTGCATGGTTCAAGGCTGGGACCAGGTGGTCTGAAAATTCCCTGGATGAATGTGCCCAAGAGGAGAACGGAGGAGAAGGGATTGCAGTGTGGCCATTCCCCTGGGGGGTGTTTTCTCACTTACCCCTTCTTTCTCTGTCTTTCCCTGTCTGTCTCTGGTGAGTGCACGTGCCCTGTAGGAAACCACAACACAAAACCAAAAAGGCTTGTGTTCTATGTGGGCTCCTATTACAATAGAAACAGTCAGTACCATGCTTCAAACTCTTCGTCTTTGCATTGGCATTAGTACAGTAGTCGGTTTCCTGGGCCAACATAGACATAACCAACCACAAAAATAAACACGTGCACATCCGTGGCCCGAAATACATCACAGTGGCCATAATGAAAATTTTCCAGTGAGCTTAAAAGAAAATACAATATACTTCACCTCTTTTGTGGAGGGTGAAGGAGCTGGTTTGATTTTCACTGGAATTTGTATGCGGGCGAAACTTCCTGTGTGCTGCACTTGCTAGATTTTCTTACCCACAATTATGATGTGAACCAAGAGAAGGGAGAGAAATTATATTAATAAATTTTGGAGACAAATCAAGTGTTTGTAAGATATGTAATGTTTGAACATAATTTCAAAGACAGCTATGCCCTAAAATAGGAATTGTATTTAAAATATAATTTTTTCTTCAGTTAAAGGGTTTTGGTTGTTTTTGCATCTCTGGCCAATCTGATTTGAGAATAACAGAAAATACAGAAACCATGATGAAAATGTATGTACATCCCAAAGCCAATTTGCCTGGACTCTTTTTGGTCACAGTTCAATTACTTTGAAATTATTTTTAGATTTTTGGACTTTTGCTTTGGTCACCTATGTTATGTTCTTCTAAAAATATGACCCAAATATAATCCTGAGCAATTCTGAAGCTAGGCTGTTCAATATTCCTATCATTCAGACACAGTTTGGCAAAGATGGCAGTTCAGTCAAGTGAAATGTACTTTAAGTCCTAGGGTTGATCGGTCAAGAATAAGATTTTTCTCCAGCAAGACATTTTTACAAAGGCACGATGACTATACTTTCATAGTTCAAACAAACAGAGCATAAGGAATTATTTTGAAATATAATGACGGTACAGCTGTAACAATAAAAAAGTCTGTAATAAATAAAAGATTGTGCATCTGTTTTAGAAGACCTCTGACTGCTATACCTTGTAACTTGCCGCAGGCTTGATGCACTGTCTCTTAACTGTAAGTACAAGTGCAAGAATAATATCTATCCCATATTATTTTTTGTCTTGAAGAATTGAAGGCAGTTAGGGACATACTATCTGATGATTAGGAGAGGAAAATGCAGCTGAAATATTATACTAAATTACATTTAAGTGTTATCTGGGCTTCTGAGAAGAAAATTGGCTTTCACTGTTTTTCTAGAAATGGCTGTGGTCTGTGCTAAGATAGGCACATTCTTAACCCCAATGGGATGATAGGATGAATACTTTTACAGAACAGGATAGAGTTTAAGAACAGAATCTTTACGTGCGAAGATTATTTTCTTAATCAGTAATAAAGACATGGGCTTCTTATCAATCACCGTAGATACAGCCTGATAAAAAAAATAAGTTCCTGAAATTTTACTTCTCCTTCTCACCCAGGGAAATGAGAATAACCACAACCCTTACCTTCTCCCAGGCAGTAAAGTGTCAGGAGGGCCATTAAGTATAAAGGTCTTAACGGTTTTTCAGGGTGTAACCTAAATATGAAAAATCTATGAATGGTTAACAGAGAGTATTCAATCTAAATCTTCCCCCAAGGTCAGAAAAATTATTTTGGAATATGAAGAACTACACCTATCAAGTGAAGTAATTCATCGCTTTAAAAAACAAATTTGGAGTTTTTAATAGCAGCCAAACTAACTCAGACATCTTAGCCATCAATAAAGCTTGCCGGAATTGAAGAGAGTATCGCGATGTAGCTCTTTTTATGGCGCAAGTACAAATGGAGGTGACAGTGTGTGCCTAATCAGAATGCTGAGACCTGGGAGCTGCGAAGACGGCCTTCCCACTTCCTCATGTTGACACGCGTGTGTGCGGGCATTACAGCCCGGCTGATTAGAAACGTCAAGGCTTGGCTAATGCGAAGCACATGCTTTTACATTTGAATTCCGAGTTCAAGAGGCTCCGAACTGCAGCATGTAAATAAAGTGTGGTTATTAATTAACGGGGACTGTTATATTGTATTCAAACAGGGTGACTCTTAGGAAATCCCATCAAGGTAAGCTTACCTTTGATTAGAATACACAGCCCCCAGCCCATCTCCGCAAACGAGCCTGAGAAATGTCACCTCAGTGCTGTGTGCTGAGGACAAGGCCAAGGTGGCATAATCACCGGATTCTCCTTGAACACTCTTCATCATCACTAGTCACCGCGCTGCCACTTTCCCATGGAAGGCAGCCTTCTCTGTAAGTGGAATACAGAGCATGCAGAAAGCAGTTGAAAGTGGCCGCCCAGGAACTTCACTGTAATGGGGCACTATTTTCACGAACTTTTGTTTTTAAAAGAGACTTATACTATAGGGCGCATGTGCTTGCCAGAGAGACAGAAAGAGCCGGAGAGACAGAAAGCAAGAATTTGCCCCCCAGAGGGATGGCCATGCCACATTCCCACATTCCCTTCTCCTCCATCCTCTTCTCAGTATCTTGGGCATGCATGAGTTTTAAGCTGCTGAGTCCAGGACTCGAACCACAGGCAACTACGTGGGAGTCCAGTGACGTAGCCATTATGCCATCTGCTGGTCCCATTTTCACTAACTTCTAACCTGCCTTTTTGGTAAGTGGACAAGAAATCTAACCTAGTAACCAGAACCTGAAAAGGGTAGTAAGGGCAGTTACTCACGATTCCCAATCAAAAGACTTCATTGGCCTCCTTTTCTTTGTAACTTCCACCTGGTCTCCCATAAGGTTAAAATCAGCTCTGAGAGTCCTTCACAGAGAACTCCCTTTCCCTCACACCCTCCTGTCACTTCTTCCGAGTGTCTCCTGTGATACTCACAGAAGTTGCGTAACATTGGTGGGAGAAAGAACCCAGCCCGAGGGGTGACTTGGTCCCTTGTCTTGCTCCTCACCTCTCCCTTTGAGTACTGAGGAGAGTGAGTCTGAGCGAGTGTGTATCACCGGCTGGTACATTTCACAGGGATAGGCTGCATATAGGGCACATGCAACTACTCTAGACCTTCAGGGAGATGACGATAAGAAAGATTCGCTCTGTGCTCAAAGAACTTGACATACCAAAGAAATAATTAAGGACGAATTGGGAGTGGTATTTATACAATCATTTAACAAACATGCAATGAGTTCTCGTGATGTGCCGAGCTAGATGCTAGGTGCTGAGGATACCACTGTGAAAAAGACATGGTCCCTGTTCTTGGTGGAATTACGGACTCTCAGAGCGGTGCAATTTATGCTGTAGGAGCATAAAAAAGTTGCATTAAGCCTTGAGAAAGTGAAGTACTGACAAGTATGTCAAGATTTGGAAAGAATGAAGGGAAGAAATAGTAGTTTGGGGCATGACATAAAGTCAAGGAGAGTGAGCAGATAAGGAAGCCGGAGGATATGGGGGAGTGAGGGAGCACCACAAAGCAAGTTTGGGTCAGAAGGGAGCCTCTGGGTTTGCAAAGACACATCATCACTGGAAATGCTGGCATGAGATAATGGCGTGAAAGGCAGAACGCAAAGATGACTGCTTCAGCAATACCGTGCAGGAGGAACTGGACAGCAGAAAAGTTAGAAGCCTAACTCAGAAGGGTTTTTTTTTGTTTTTTGTTTAAGAGAGATTTTTTATTTTATTTTTATTTGTTTAATTTTTTTGCTATAGAGTGTGTGCACTTGCCAGAGAGACAGAAAGCAAGAAATCACCCCTATGGGGAATGGCCATGCCACAATCCCTTCTCCTCCATTCTCCTCTCGGGATCTTGGGCACACATGCACATAAGCCTTGCGCAGTAGACTATGCAGGAGTCCAGTGACGTAACCATTACGCCATCCGCTGGTCCCCTGTTAGAAGGCTTTTACAAAAGTCTAGGTGAAGGAAGCTTTATTTGTGACTGTAGATATAAGGGACAGAAGGCAAAGTGTTTCAAAAGATGCATTAATAAGCCTTGGTACCTGTAAATACTGAAGAAGAAAAAGCAAGAAGGTTTCTAACTTAATACACAGGAACATGATGGAAGGGGTTTAGGAGAACCAGCAGGCTGATCAAAAAGAGGATAAGTTGTTCGGGGCTTGTTAAGTGACTTTGCTGTCTATCTTTCTCTGGGTCTGTGACCCTGGAAAAGGCACCACCTCCCCCACTTTTCGCATTCAGTTAATTATTCTCTAGCTTCACGTGTATCTGCTTTCTTTCATATGTAACTATTGGGCCATCAGGAAAGTCATGATGCATTTTTGCACAGAAAAAGATGTCATAATTTTCCTGACAGCCTAGTACCTATAAAATTTATAATCAGCTACGGGAATGGATATATAGCAGAATATTCTATAGGATGTTTTAATTTTTGCTTCTGTTGCCACTAACATTATTAGTCAAAGATGACGTTTGATTCATTACAGTTTCAGTTGGTTAATTCTTGTCTTCTTTAAACTGTGAGGTTAAGGCCAATGAAACATTCCTAGATGTAAGAGGGAAAACTAAAGAATGATAACTTTCATGTCCAGAATAGTGTCTGCTTTCACTCCATTTGTACTAATTAGAATTGTAAAGAGGTGATTTGAAGAACTTTCTATCCTGGTGTGACTAAAATAAGAGGATTGATCTTTGATCTTTGATGTGTGGTTTGTGGAAATCAGTTTTATTACTTTACACTCATTCCATGTTTATCTCAATCCAGTTCTGGTAGATTGAGTTCTAACATAAAACCAATCTCTTCACATGAAATAAATTTAACAATGTGAGCAGAAATAAATAGACTTTCGGTTATCATTTTAGGAACTAATATTTTACTTCCATTTTGGATTTTATACTTCAGAGTTGAATTTTGATGCTACCAAGATATATTCATTTAAAGATGAATAGCAATTCTCAGGGTCAACTGCTTCATTTCACAGCAACTAAATTTATCAAAATATGTCAAAATAACATTATACGGGAGTGTGACCCCTGAAGCCCTCTATAAAGAAAAAGCGAGTAGTAAGTAGTTCAGATCTTTTAAATAATGTCATTTTAACAGGAAAGAAAATGTCACATTGTTTTTTACTTCTTATAGCACTGTAACCTGAATGACATTGGTGTTAGAACCTAGGACCACACGCATTTGTTGAATGAATGAATGAATTTTGTTACCTACTGACCTTCAGTAAGAAGAAAGATTTGGGGACTGAACATATTAAAGCTATAAAGAATGGCTCTGAATTTTTAAAGTTGCAATAATGAAATTGACATTTGTTCAAAATATATTGCGTCATTTAAAAAAGACATCCCAATAAATCATTAGCAAATGACCCGGTTTTCCAGAATACCTTTGCTGCTATATACCATCTTAAAAAATTCATTCTTCATTCCCAAACCTTCCTCCATTTTTATTTAAAAAGTGTATTAAGGACAAGAAGGATGCTTATCAGTGCATTGAAAATCCTTTTCCAAGTTGATAAGCATGGAATTGTATATACAGTAACCTTCCAATTTTCTCAAGTGTTTATAGTAATCTCCTGCATGCTTTTTGTAAATCTCAGCCATTTAGTTCACATGTACCTGCCGTTTCTTTCTTCAGCTACTTCCTAATCTTTAATCCTGACTCTGTCTTACCACCAGCCATCTAGAAGTAGTATGACACTCACCAGGACAAAAACGCGAACAGGGCTGTAACCTAACACCCCAGTATGTACTAGGAGCTATGATATTGACCAGGGAGTTTTCCTTTTCAGATCCTGTTGTTAGTAAATCATTGTAAGAATAGAGATAAGTATTAACTTAGTTATATTTAAACTGTTTCTTCCAAATTCCACCAAAAAAAAAAAAAAAAGGACACCAATTTATCAACCTTTCTTCTAGGGGCCCTTTCATGCAAATCCCTGGTAGACACTTCTGTGACAGCAGAACATAAGTACCAATACATTGTAGATACCATATTCTGGGTGGTTTGGGGGAAGGCTTTGAAAGCTTATTGACTGGGAAGGTTGTATTCCCTTAGAGAAAATTTTAGGATCACCTGCAAACATTTATCTTTCGTCGACTAAAAGGACCCCATCCTTGAAGAAGAGAAAATGAACGAATTCATTTTTTTTTTTTCAGTATAGGGCGCAGCGCTCACCAGACAGACAGAGAGAGACATAGAGACAGAAAGCGAGAAATCACCCCCCAGGTGGGATGGTCATGCCGCAACCCCTTCTCCTCCATTCTCCTCTCGGGATCTTGGGCACGCACGCACACGCGCCTGGCGTGAGTTTTAAGCCACCGGGTCCGGGACGTAAACCGCGGTTGACTACGTGGGAGTCCAGCGACATAGTCATTACGCTAACTGCTGGTTCCCAGAACGAATTCTTGGTATGGAAACATGGTAAAGGTAGGATGGCAATGGGATTAGAGATGAGGCTACCAGCCGTGGTTGATTAACTTCACATAACACTGGGGCTGCTGCTTTCTTCTCTTTTTCTACTTTTTTGTTAGAGGGTTATTTTGTGTACTCACCAGAGAAAATGAGAAGAAAGCACCTCCCACACAGAATGGTCACACCATAATGTCTTTTCCTCCTTCTCTCCCTCGTTGGGGACTTGGAGCACACATGCACAAGCATCCATTGTGTTTCTCAAGCCACTGGTTTTGGGACCTAGAACTGCATAGTCAGCCTTGTGGAATCCAGCTGTCCCAACTACCAGGTCATAGAACCAACCTAACATTTTGGTTCTTTTTGAAAAATCAAATTTAACTTGCCCAGTTAAAGAAATTAAAAGTGACCAGCAGTTAACGTAATGGTTATGTCGCTGACTCCCACATAATCGACCGTGGTTCGAAGCCCAGACCTGGTGGCTTAAACTCACGCCGGGCACGTGTGTGTGCGTGCCCAAGATCCTAAGAGGAGAATTGAGGAGAAGGGATTGCGGCGTGGCCATCCCCCCCTGGGGAGGTGATTTCTCGCTTTCTATCTCTCTGTCTCTTTCTGTCTGTCTGGTGAGCGCACGCGCCCTATAGCAAAATCCTCTCAAAAAAAAAAAAAAATTAAAATAAGTGGGACCAGCAGGTAGCATAAGGGTTATGTCAGTAGACTCCCACGTAGTTAACTGCATTTCCAGTCTCGGACCCAGCCGCTTAAAACTCATGCCAGGTACATATGCATACATACCCAAGACCTTGAGAGGAGAAGGGAGAAGGGATGGCAGTATGGCCATCCCCCCTAGGGGGTGATTTCTTGCTTTCTGTCTGTCTAATGAGTGCATGCACCCTATAGCAAAAATCTCTCCAAAGGGAGAAAAAAAATAAAATAGGTTCCTTTATTATTTTTCTAATAAAGTTCAGTGGGTTCAGTGTCAATGAAATAGAATTCATCAACTGTTTATTCAAGAAGCATTCTTTCTGAAGGACCCAGGTCTCCTGGCCAGTGTTACATGATGCTAGACTCAAAACACAAAACAAAACAAAAGTATGCCATTGGGCCAGCAGGTAGTGTGGAGGTTAAGGTGCTGGATCCCACATAGCCGATTATACGGTTCGAGTCCCAGACCCGGCAGCTTGAAAATCATGCCAGGTGCATGTGTGTCAGTAATATCCTGAGAGGAGAGTGGATAAAAAGGGCTATGGCATGGCCTTTCCCTCTGGGGGCTGATTTCTCACTTTCTCTCTCTCTTCTCTCTCTGGTGAGTGCACATGTCCTACAGCAAAACTAAAAAAAAATAAAATAAAATAAATGACACTAAGTGGCTTGGGTATAGTTTCGCAGCCTTTTCCTGTTAAGTTAACGTTATGGGCGTTTTCCAAAAAGCGAAATCTCAGGCTTAGTTGTACAGACGTAGCAA
Source organism: Tupaia belangeri chinensis (assembly GCF_000334495.1). Classification (NCBI taxonomy): domain Eukaryota; kingdom Metazoa; phylum Chordata; class Mammalia; order Scandentia; family Tupaiidae; genus Tupaia; species Tupaia belangeri. Next base: position 530,194 of record NW_006210031.1, on the reverse strand, counting down.
CGCAGCAAAGAGGCAGGTTCCAGATAACCAAGGCCAGTCAAGGGTTCAGATAAGCAAGGCAAGCAGAAGTATCAAACAACGGAGAATTGTTTCACCCATGCCGTGGCATTCTGACAAATGAGGTAAACACACCATGGAAGGGGAAGGAAAAAGAAGGAACCCAGCAAATAGATGAGGCTCCTAGCAACCTTGCAGCGGCTTCACTACACACCCTTTCTGTCCAGGTAAGGGTCCTGCAAAATTTCCCACCCCACTCCCGCCCCCAGCCATGTTCAGTCTTGCCTCTCAGCCACGAAGCTGGTTTTTTAATTCAGTGGGGCTCCTGGCATTCCTCTGGGATCATCTCTCAGGAAACATACAAGGGCCTAAAAAAAATTAAAAATGCAATACTTGTGCTATAACCCAATTTCAGCAAGCAAATGCAGTTCCTATTTCAGTTTGGAGTTACAAGGAGCATATTTCTTTTCATCCCAGCAGCCAAAACAGAGGCCTCCTGGTCTCCTTTTAGCTGTAATCGCCCCAGGAGCTTTGGCTGCGTCTTTTTCCCTGTTGGGCGCAGATCCAGGATTGGGCAAGATATTCCACGGCCAGGTTACTCCACCCCTTCCCGTGCGTGCATTGGTGTGGGTGCTCATTACTCACTTCCAGCTTTTCAGAATTGGATGGTAAGTACTCGGCTCTAGCCGTCCACTGACAAGGGTTATTTGTCAGATACATATTGACAAGAGGAGGACTGTTTTGTTTTATATATTTAAGATTAAAACATTTTTTCAGTATATTTTCTTAGAGAGTAAGAGAGAAGTACCTCCTTCACAGGTTCTTCATGTGATCCTTGCCCAAGCCGTGCAGGCACCGGGATCATGGGCGGCCCATGGGCATGCCCAGGGTGTTCGGAGGGACCCAGGATGCAAGCCCAGAGATCTACTTCGTGGCCTCCAGCATCACCAGCACCCGTTCACCATGACAATATCATGTCTATGGAGAAAGAACCTTTCTGTTGTCATCATTGTTATTGACATATCCTCCAAAACGTCTTTATGCTTACCATATTGTTCTTCATCTTTTTGTTTTGTTTCATTTTTAGTTTCTGTTATAGGGCTCATACATTTGCCATAGAGAGAGAGAAAAGTGACAATCACCCCTTGGGGGTTGGCCATGCCACAATCCCTTTTCCTTCTGTCTCCTCTTGGTGCTATGGGCACACATGCACATGTGCCTGATGTGATTTTTCTTTTTTTCTTCTTCTTTTCTTTTTTTTTGAGAAGTTTTTGCCATAGGGCGCGTGCGCTCGCCAGACAGACAGAGAGAGACAGAGAGACAGAAAGCGAGAAATCACCCCCCAGGGGGGATGATCACGCCGCAATCCCTTCTCCTCCATTCTTCTCTTGGGATCTTGGGCACACACGCACACACGCCTGGCGTGAGTCTTAAGCCACCGGATCTGGGACGCGAACCGCCATCGACCATGTAGGAGTCCAGTGACATAGCCATTACGCCAACTGCTGGTCCCGCCCGACGTGATTTTCAATCCATAAAGTCTGGGACTCGAACCGTGGAGTCAGTCATGTGGGATCTAGCACCTTATCCTCCATGCCACCTGCTTGCCCTGTTCTTTAGCATTTCAAGTGTACAAGGAGTATGTCCTTTTATTCTAAATCCTTACAGTGTTTACTAAGAGCACTAGAAGCATTGGATGCTGCAAAAATGCCAATAATGAAGATGACAGTACTCTCCCATGGTTGGCTGTATATTGTAATAGTAACTATCCAGGCAACACACTCATTTTTTTGTTCTGAAATGATGTCACACACTTAGACTTTTTTTTTTTTAATTTAGTTTTTGCTAGAGGGCATGTGCACTCACCAGAGAGAGAGGGAGAGAGGGAGAGAAAGAGAAATATCACCCGACAGGGAGTATTGCCACCATGATGTTCTCGTCCAGTCTTCTCTTGGGATTTTGGGCATGCATGTACACTTGCCTGGCGTGTCTCACAAGCCACCTTCACTCATGCCACAGAGTGGCCTCATAGAAAGACGTTTTTCCTAGTGATGTATGTGACCTTGAGTGTATACACACTGGACACCAGGCTGCTGGGAAGCAAGGCAGCAGAGAACCTGGACAGAAATGAGGCTTCCTGCCTGCTTCCTCCTGTCCTCAGAGGCCAGGAGGACTTCTCTTTGCTGGGCCCTATGAATCAGTAGCTCCCAGCTGGCATGCTGCCACCCAGCCGTTTTTAGAAAAGGCATTTCCTCATGTAAAATAATTGTGTGACTCTCCAGTTACCACACGTTGCTGTAATTGATGGGACTCATTCTACATAGAAGCTGTATGAGTGCCAGTGCCACGTGAAAATTCAGAAGAGGAGAGGGACTAGCAGCTGAGCATGGGCCAGGATGAGAAATGTCTTAAAGACTATAAGGCCGGCCCCAAAGCCTACTGGATAAAGGAGCCAAACCCCACGTGGCTGAACTTGGTTCTAATCCTGGCTCCAGCAGTTTGAAAAACATGCTGCTTGTGTGTGTGCATCCTTGGCCAGAGTCTCAATGGGATGGTGAAATGGAGCAGAAGTGATTACTGCGTAACCATGCCCCACTGGGGAGGGGTGGTTCCTACACCCTCACCCTCTTCTTTTTGTCCCTCACTGGTGAGTGCATGCCCTCCACAATGAAAAATAAAATAAAATAAAAAATAAAATAAGAGGACCGCAAATGAAAGTACAGCAGAAAGTAGAAACACATACGTTTGGGGCCAGCAGGTTGTATAGTGGTTAAGGCACTGGACTCCCACATGGCTGACGTGGTTCAAGTCCTGGACCCAGAGGCTTGAAACTCACACCGAGTGAGTGCATGCCCAAAACCCCATAGGAGAATGGAGGAGAAGGAATTGCAGCATGGCCAACCCCCTGGGGGAACAGAGGTGGTTTCTCACTTTCTTTCTCTCTGTCTCTCTCCCGGAGAGAACACATGCCCTATAGCAAAAATAAATAAATAAATAAATAAAAACTCTCCAAAGAAATAATTAATAGAGGTTTTCCCAGATTATGGAAATATTTGGGTATAAACGTCACCTTTATCTTGGATGTACCATATCGATTACTAGTGAGAGATATGAACTTTTTTTTTTATTCACTATTTGAACTGAGGTACCTTTTAAATATTTTTCTTATTTTCCCCCAATAAAATGCATTCCACTTGTACATTAATGTGCATAAGACGACCATTTGTCATCATATTTTATTATTTGACTTTTATTTCCACCCTTGTCATTGCTTCGGTGTGCTCAGGGCAGGGGGGAAAGAAAGAGTTCCAACAGAACAGAAGTCTGCCGTGTGTCACCATCGGCCGGCCCTGTGGGTTTGGTACTCGGACTTACCCCTAAGCCCTGCTCCAGTGGTTAAGGGCCTTTATCTAAAGCCTGTCCTTCATAGCTTCCTTCACGCCCAACTCTGGTGATGGCTTGTTAGGCACCAGGTCACACCATGGTGATTCACGAGTAATTTCTCAATAGTAACTAACAAGATAACCAGTTCAGTGCACATTCTCATTTTTAGGGTACTTTGTGGAAGGTTTTTGAAGAATAGTGTTTACTTCTCTGTATGGAGTCAAAGATCTAGCCGATTGTTGTGTTAAATGCTCTTATCATCCCTCCTGGGATCAAATGAATGAGCACCTGACAGATTCTTAGAAACAGGATTTTACAATTATGAAGTTGCTTGGGTATTCAGTGACTCTCAGAACCAGCTGAAGTGCAGTGAAAACTGCAAACTCCTGGGCTCCCACCCTCCAATTTTCACTTGTGGATAAGAAGAGGGGGTGCAAGTGGTCCGTTTTGTTTTGGATGGTCCTAAGGCAAGTGCGCTGGAAGCTTTGGCTTAGCCAACAGAGGAAGGGAGGAACACGGTGCCATTCTCTCCTAAATTCAGACTCCAGAAGAATTTCGCCCTAATGTGTGCATCGTGTCAGTAGGTGACACTGGAGTTACAAAGACGATGACTTCCTGTGGTGAAGGCATTAGGAGTTCATACTTTCAGCAACGTATTTCCACATCTGTGTACCCTTTACTGCCTCCTTGGCTAAAAATATCAAATAGAGGGACCAGCAGTTAGCATAATGGGTATGTCACTGAACTCCCATGTGGTCGACCAGGGTTTGAGGCCCGGACCCGGTGGCTTAAACTCACGCCGGGTGCGTGTGCATGCATGCCCAAGATCCTGAGGAAAATGGAGGAGAAGGGATTGTGGCATGGCCATCCCCCATGGGGGGTGATTTCTTGCTTTCTGTCTCTCTGTCTCTCTGTCTCTCTCTGTCTTTCTGGCAAGCGCATGTGCCCTATAGCAAAAAAAACCTCTCCAGAAAAAAAATATCAAATAGAGGGATCAGCAGATGGTGTAATGATTAGGCTGCTTGTCTCTCATATAGTCGACTGTGGTTTGAGTCCCAGACCCAGCAGTTTAAAACTCACACCAGGCATGCGTGCCCAGAAATCTCCAGAGGAGAAGGGATTGGGGTGTGGCCATTCCCCCCAGGACGTGATTTCTTGCTTTCTGTCTCTCTGTCTTGGGCAAATGCATGATCTCTGTCTTTCTGTCTTTCTCTGCTTCTTGGGCAAGTGCACACACCCTATAGCAAAAATCTCTAAAAAATTAGAAATAAATAAAAGGGAAGATGTAAAAAGATATATCTGTAATGAAAAGCAAAGTAAAGGGGCAGCTATATGGCCTGGTGGTTAAGGCAACTGGATCCCACATGACCAACCCCATGGTTCGAGTCCTAGAACCAGAAGCTTGAAAAACACACCAGGCACATATATGTGTGTGTGTGTGTGTGTGTGTGTGTGTGTGTATGCTCTTAATCCCAACAGGATAGAGAAATGAAGAAGGGATTGCAACATGACCACTTCCCGGTGGGGTTTATTTTCCCCTCTCCCCTCACTGTCTCTCGCTGGCCAAATTTTTAAAATAAAAAGCTGACAGACAGATAGATAGATGACAGAAATCTACCAGCAAAAGAAGCTAAACTGAGGGTGTGTTGTGCTCTGGGTAGGGCATAGAAACAGGCGGAGTTTGATGCCTTCAGAATAACTAAAGCTGAGTTCCCATCCAAGGCCTGGCCATGGACCAGCCCCTGTGTTTGAAATACGGAGCTGAGATGGAGGTCAAAAGCTGGGGGAAAGAAGCGTATAAATTGTTGGGTAATAGCTGAGTATCTGGAGGTGGCTCGATGGAGCAGGTATAGCTTCCCTGACAAGACCTGAGCCCAGATCCGCCCTGACTTGGAGAATGGATCGGTAATAGCTCCAGTTTCATGATAGAATGGGGGCTCCAAGGTAGCAATACAAGATCTGACTCCAGACCAAGGTGCAGGGGTCTGGATGAAAGCAACCATAATACCACCAAACAGGGAAAGATGAATGAAGAAAGAGAAACAGAGACAGGCAATATCTAAAATACTATTCAAAATGAGTATGCAAATATAAATTACAAAATATTTTAACAAAATTATGCTAAGAGAGCCAATGAGTTTTGATGTTTGGGTAATGAGTTTACTTCCTATCAAATGAAAATAATCTTTTCTTGTTTTTTGTTTTTTGTTTTTTTTTGTATTTTTTTTCTGCAATTTGCTAGAGGGCACATGTTTTTTTCCAGAGAGACAGAGAAGGGAAGCAAGAGAAAGCATCCCCCATGGGGAATGATCATGTAATCCCTTCTTCTCCTTTTCTCCCTCCTTTCAGGATATTGGGCACTCACACACACACAGATCCAATATTTTTTTCAACCTGCTGGATCCAGGACTTGAACCATACTGCCATGTGGAATCCAGCCACCTTAATCACCATGCATGCCATGAGCTGGCCCCCAAAATAACTAGTTTTAAGTAAGTATATTTAGTAGCCTGAAAATGATAAGAGAAGGAATAACATTCATGAAAGAATAAGAAATTATGAAAACAAAATAGACATAAATAGAGGAAGAACAAAGTATATGAGAAAAAGTACCATTAAAACTTCTGAAAAGTATGGTCCTTAAAATTATAAAATCCTTAGATAAAATAAAATCTGTATTCACCATAGCTGGAAAAAAGTAGTGGTCTCCAAGGCAGTATGAAGGAATTCAGCCAGAATAGGGCATAGATAAAGATCAGGGGGAAAATGGGAGCAAATAAAAGAGGATAAAATGATAGGCTACAAAATACAATATAAATACTAGAAAGAGAATGAATGAAACAGAGGAGATGCAGTATTCAAAAAACAATCATTCATGGGAACCAGCAGTTAGCGTAATGGCTATGTCGCTGGACTCCCACGTAGTCGACCGCAGTTCGTGTCCCGGACCCGGTGGCTTAAAACTCATGCCGGGCGCGTGTGCGTGCGTGCCCAAGATCCCGAGAGGAGAATGGAGGAGAAGGGATTGTGGCGTGACCATCCCCCCTGGGGGGTGATTTCTCGCTTTCTGTCTCTATGTCTCTCTCTGTCTGTCTGGCGAGCGCACGTGCCCTACAGTGAAAATCTCTCTCTCAAAAAAAAATTAATAATCATTCATTATGAATTTCCAAGAATTGAAGGAAGAACAGGAAAAACAAAACAAAATGAAAAACCTTTATAGGAAAATGTAGAAGGGACCATCAGAAGGCATAATGGTTGTGTCACTGGACTCCCATGTAGTTAATTACAGTTCAATTCCCAGGTCAGGAGGCTTAAAACACACTGGACACATGTGCATGTGTGCCTACAACAGGGGAAAAAAAACATTTTATTTATAAGGGAGCAATTCTCAAGCAGATGTATTCTCATGAGCATGAAAGGAGAACAAAATTGTGTCAAGATACTTTTGAACAGATTTGGATGGAAAATTAATTTGTGTGTTGTGATGGTGTATAGTGAATTAATGTAGAAAATGAATAAATTTAAAATAAAAAAAATACATTTAAAAAAAAAGATACTTTTGAACAGAGAGAATAGGTGCCAACTTAAATTTCTATTCCCAGCTAAATTGCCATTCAAGGTATTTAGTTCAAGCTCCTAACAGAAGTGGGTAAATAATTTCACTTAATAAGCACTGCAAGGGCTGCAGATCGAAGAGTTCATATTCAAGAGGAACTTTCAACTTTTGGGGGAATACAGTACTGATTGTAATCTCTTCAATCAAAAAGATATTAATGTCAACGAGAATATAATTTATTCCATTAGCACAGAAGTGTGCTAATGTTGGAATATGCTGTATTAGCATAGTGAGAATCCTACAAGTTATAAGATCATAGTTGTTGATGTGATTCATTTTTTTAAATTTTTATTTCTTTTTATTTATATTTCTTTTATACATTCAATCATGTTACTTAGTTTACAAAGTGATTATTCTAACGTGTATATTTCTCACCAGTCCAGTTCACCATACTAGAAAGTTATCTTCAATAGATAATAACTCATTTCTTTTTCCCATAATTGCCTTGCCTCTCTATTTTTCTCCTTAATGTCCTTCCTCAGACTCAACTCCTTCACGCGCTCTCTTCCCACACTGTGTCTGGTATTCACAACCATTTACTTAGTTTCTATAATCTTTAATCATCCAGTTTCAGTCATAGAGTGCACACTTGGTTTATATTAAGTGGAGACATACAATGTCTTTCCTTCATCACCTGGTTTGCTTCACTCAGCAGTAAGTCTTCCATATTCATCCACTCTCTGACAAAAGCCAGGGTCTTCTTTTTTATGGCTGAGTAGTATTCCATTGAGTATATGTGCCACAGTTTCCAATCCATTCATCTGTTAGTGGGCATTTGGGTTAGTTCAATGTCATTATTATATACACACAGAGCTCATAAGATATATCCCTTCCTGGAAAAATTAATCATTGCAAATACTGAATCATCAGAAAAGTCATGATGCATTTTTTGCATAGAAAAGCACATTATTACTTTTCCACTGACCTAATAAATTTGACTTCTTCCTTTGGAAAGTAGAAACTATATTGCATCTCATTTTCATTTTTGCTATGGTTGGTAGGAAACTCCTACTCAAATGTTCTGCCTAATTGTGGAGACTGGAGTTTTTTGACATACCAGATCAAACCAGGATTCATTTCGCTAATAATACATGTTCTCTATTGTCTGTGATTCTGTCAAAGTTATTCCTAATGATGTACATTATTTAATTTTGCAAAATACCTGAAATATCTGAAGTTAATTAACATCTCTCCTTTTGTAACTAGTATAGAAAATATACTGTGCTTGAGATCTAGCAGGTGGTGTAGTGGTTAAGGCACTGACTGAAGTTTGAGTCCTGGACCCAGTAGCTTGAAAATCACTCCAGATACATGGGCATGTGTTCCCAAAAATCCCAGGAGGAGAATGGAGGGGAAGGTATTGCAGCATGACCATCCCTTCTGGGGTGTGATTTCTTACATAACTTCTCTTTCTATTTGTCTCTCTCCAATGAGCACAAATGCCCTATGGCAAGAACCTGGGGAAAAAAATACACACACACACACACACACACACATATATAAATATATATAAAATATATATACATACACACACTATGCTTTACAGAAAAATTAGTTTTTTATAATCTAGTTTTATGATATGTGCGAATGAGAGAAGTAAAATGAGCTTCATTTTTAAAATCATGTAGTTACATCTCCAAAAACTACTATAACAGTTTGGGTTTGAAGCAATGGTTTGAAGTAAATCTTTAAAATAGGAATTCTGTTTCTGAACTTGCATGGAAATATAGTTTGTTTAAATCATGTGTAATATTGAACCAACCTGAAGAAATGAATGAAATAAATTCCCGTCAAATATCTCTGAAATCTATTGTGGGACTATATAAAGCTTTGCTATTTTCATAGCATATGAAATAATTATTCAGAAATCACACATATATGTACTCATGCACACACACACACACACACACACAAAGTTAACAGTAGAAAGCAAATTCACACAGAAGGAAAAGAAGGTACAAAAATAGATGTAAGCTTTAGATTCAATTATAATTCTTCTATTACTATGACTGAAGGAATAAAACCATTTTCAGCAGATTTTATTTGTGCCACTTTGCTAGATTTCCATCTTTGTCTACCCTACTGGGTAAATTTCCTGTCTTGAACGCTAATTGATGACACTATTAATAAGGATACCATTTCACAATATTTTAATGCCTGTTCTGTCTATTTTTTTCCCTAAGTCTATGGATTTTAGATGATCCTTTGACAGGAAGTAGAAGAAAGGTCAGCTTTTCCTTGCTCCTGTAACTGTGCTTTCTGACCACAGCGATTTTCAAGCCTCATGGCACATTTGAATACTCGGTTGTCTCATCATTCTGGCACTGTTGTCTTGGATTCCGAAAGTGAATGTAGCATTTCAAATGTCGGAAATGTGCTATAGATTTTTTGGCAGGAGGGAGTCAGTCAGTTTGATTTTCATGTCTTTAAGAAATATATAATGTTATGACCAAAATTAGTACTCTGAAATTTTTTTTTTGCTCTGAAATTGGAAAGAACTAATATACATCTATTATGTTATATGTGAACCTTTGACTGGCAGCCAGGTTTGAACATTTCTTTTTACTAGAAATCAGCTTTCATGTATTCATTTATTCATTTGGCATGATAGGAGAAACAGACAAGGATGGGGAATAATTGCATATAAAAATTTGAAACTAATGTAAAGTAAGGTTCATTAGCATAGAGGGATCATTTACTGATGTTTTCATAGATGACAGTGGGCAAACAACCATGGGCGAGTATTCTAAGTGTACAAAATTGCCAATATGTCAAGAAACAGAAGAACTGGAAGTACATCTAGATTAAAGAAACTATGGCTCATTAAAACTTATTTTAGAGTGAAAATTGACATATAAGGTTTAGGTACAGCTTTTCAGTCTTGATCTGATAGGCTTTTGTTTTTATCATTTTGCTTTGACCTTATGTAGTGTAGTTAGGTAAGGTACTTGTCATCATTTAAATGGTGCTGTTTGGCATGCATTTCATCCTGAGACACCTTATAATAAATCCAGTCCCCATACCTCTCCAACATACCATATGTTAAATTAATGTAAAGTAAAACTTTCAACCATACTTGTAAAGGTACCAAGAAATTGTCTCAGCTAGACAGCACCTGGAACCTTTTGTAGAATCCCTACGGTGAGTCGCTATAATATTTGTGCAAATTGAATAATATAGTACAGGAGTATTCTTCATTCGCACCCCCCAAAGAAGTGGCTTTTCTCACATTGGTGTTTCTGTTCAGAAATTCATAATGTGCTTTCACTTTCAACAGCTGCTTAATATGTTATTCAAGTTAAAGAATGCGTAAGCTTAGTCACACAAAACCTTTTGAGACATTAAGGAATGTGATATTTCTGACCAGCTGCAAAACTGGTAACCTCTTAGAAGAAAGAGAATACAATACAACGAAAAGTAGGCGGTGTATTAATCTTTTCTTCCTGTGTTTTTTCTCTCATATTGCTTTCTTTCCTTTCTTTTTTTTTTTAAGCCTCTAATAGAGCTCTAACCTTTAAAAGTTCTTCGAGTCAAGCAATTTTTCATGATCTGGCTGTCTCGTGATTGTTTTTATTTCAGTTTAGCATTTCTTTTGATTCACTTCATTCTTTCAAGGTATTTATGAGATTTTACTCCTGAGTTCAGTTGAGATTAATAACTCCTGATTTAAATCAGGTCCTTGAATACATGCATGTGTCCAAGTCAGTACGACCCTTAAAGTCATAACCGATTTTCCAAAGTAACTGTAACAAAAAATTACCTCTAGGTTGAATTTGCTGCAGAATAATAAACCTATCTGTACAGTTATGTGAAGTATGCTATAATAGGTGCTCTTCCATATTAATAAGGTGGAAAGATTTCATTCATCAAGATACACCAAAGCCTGCAATAGGGTTCTTTATTAAAAAAAAAAAAAATCATCTCACAGTGATTGAACTTAAAAAAAATCTTATGGTAACTCATTATGTGCATTACTGTCTACATCAGTACTGTATTTTGATCAATATCTTTTTACATAACATATTATTGATATGACAAAAATACTTAACTCTAAGTAGTGACCCTCCATTTCCAATATAGTACACTACACCATAGAAAATAATAATAGTGAATACTTCTCTGATTTTGTTTCCTTGGGATATATAATATGTAACAATTTAGTATTCTACATACAAAAGTTATTATCCCTATTGTGGCAAGGAATTATCTAACCCCTTCTGCTATTGTGAATGGTATATCTTTAGACTACATAATTCTGTAATTTTTTTCTTGGATCCTTTATTTTTTTGTAGTTATTTACATCAATGTGTAGGACAATGACAGAAAAAGTATTCATAAAATATAGCCTGCTAGAACTAAAAATAATCAATGCCAGAAAAGACCTATTATCCAACAAAGGTCTAAGAATCACTTCGAGGGAAGTAAAAATTTCAAATTGACATCCTCAAGGGTCAAAAAGCGAAGTCAGAAGTAGATACTACGTCAAAATAAAATAATTCTTTTTTCCCTAAATGACAGTTATATTTTCACACAGTAGAAAAGAGTTAAAATCCATGCTCTAGGACAGAGGAAAAGGAAAAACCAAGAAGACTCAATCATTTTGATGTTTTCTTTATGTTTGAAATAGCTCTTTGGAACTGCAGATGATTGAGGCCATTTTTTATGTTATCTGAATGCTCAATATATGTACATCTCTCCAAAATGAAGTTTACATTTCAAAAGTTGAAGTTATGCCCCGATTTCTATGTATATTTTTAAAGAATTTTTTTTTATTTTAACTGTATTTATTTATTTTTATTTGACCAGAGAGTGTGTGTGTGAGAGAGAGTGAGAGAGAGAGAGAGAAAGCAAGCCACCAGGTCTAGGACTCAAACTGTGTTCAGCCATGTGGGAGTCCAGTGCCCTTACCACCATATCACCTGCCAGCCCCGGTACGTGGTTTTTTAAATGTTCCTAATTTGAGAAAAAAAGAAAAAAAAAAAAACTTTAGCCCTATATTATAACAAAATTGAATCATGGTATTATTTCCAAAACATTTATCTGTGCAGATGCTATCATAAAAATGAAAGCATACTTTAAGATTTGCCTTGGGAGCAGATGTTTTTGAAAATATTGGTGAACAAAAAGCAGGCCAAAAAGGTAGGGAAATATTTCAACCCAAATATATTATAATATGTTGGGATTGTTTTTACTGAAACTGTTAGAGAAAGCTAAGCAGTTCTTTTAGGTGCAATTTCACTTTTATTTTTTTTTCTTAAAGAATTATTTATTTAATTTCTACTTAGTAGTAGTGGTATTTCTTAATTTGCTATTTGGTACATACACTCACCAAAAAGAAGAAAGAGAGAAAGCGAAAAAGCAAGCCGCCCGTTCCAGAACTCAAACCGTGGTTGGCCATGTAGCAGTCTAGCACCTAACCACCATGCCACTTGCTGACCCCTGTTTCACTTTTATTTTTTTTTAAAAAAAGGTAGAGATAACAAGACAGGGGAGATTAAAAACAGCCTAAGATAGCTAATTCTTTTGTAAGCATCCCTCATTATACCACAGAATTTGTAATCTTCTTTGCTTACTTGAAAAAAGTGTTTCTGGAATTTGTTAGAAGGTCACAGACATGAGAGTTATCAAATCTGAGTGATTATCGGGGGTAGTGATAGGATTCGACCTCCTAGTCCCAGTGTGGGGGCCCAGAGGGAAAACAAAATGAGAGCAGAAGAATTAGAAGAACACAATTTGGACACAGGTCCTAAGAGCGTGATGTGCCGTGTCAGGCCAAGGGCAATGCTTCACCTCTCCAGCCCTCACATCTACTGCACATCCTGTCCTTAGAGCTGTACGTGGGAATTACAAGACGGTTTGAACAAAACGTAATGATTTTGGAAAATTAGTCTTCAAATCAATGCTGATGATTATAAATTACAAAGACTTTCTATCCATTAAGATTTTTCTTACTAAGTGTAACCATCACGGCATGTAAATACTTCTGAGCACTAGTGCTGAGTCTATGTAAATATGGGTTACTCAGATTTTTTTTTAGGGATCAGCAGATGTTGTAATGGTTACATCAATGGATTCCAATGTAGTCAACTGTGGTTCAAGTCCTGGACCATTGACTTAAAACTCACTCCAGGCGTATGTGTGTGCATGTGTGCGTGCGTGTGTGCCCAAAAATCCCAAGAGGAGAATGGAGGAGAAGGGATTATGGCATGACCATCTCCATGGGGGGTGATGTCTTGCCTTCCATTTTTCCATGTCTGTCTCTCATCCCCCAGTTTCAGCTAGTCTCAACATATGAGCCACACATGCCCAGCATACTCAGGGAGGACTCTGGACATGAACCGGGAGCCTTCCCATGTGCACCGGCCTCATAGGGTGTCCCATTCTACACGGGCACCACCATCGGAACCACTTCCCAGGAGCTCATTTGACTTGTCCACAAATCCTGCGAAGGAAATCCCCATTTTTCATGTGAGACAAGTGCTCATTGGTCCAGTTGTATCCTTCTAATAAAAGAGATAAATGGGATTTGAGTTCATGTATTGTTATTACCCTGCCCTATTATGCAGCCTCCCATTTTGAATGGATTTCTAATTATCACAAATACAAGTTTTGTATTTCGAGAGGCAGATATTCTGTAATTACAAGATCAATGAAAACTTCATTTAATTTAACCTGTTTCTGGCCATGAAATGAATTAATACTGGTCTGCAGTTGGCATGGTTCAGGCGCTGTCACCGGATTACTACATGAGTACACTGGTCATTCACTTTTCTCCCCACCACCCTCCCCTCTCTCTCTCCCTCTCTCTCTCCCTCTCTCTCTCTCTTTCTGTCTCTCTCTCACACACACACACAGTGGTGTACTATATTGGGGAAGATTTATTATTGCCATATATAGCCACTGATTTGAGAGGCATGACCTCTGGGACCCTTCTGTGAAATGATGAATTCTGACTAGAAGTTTCCAGAGCCTTTATAAAATTAAAAAGTCCAGCCTAGCTACAGAGATCCTGCTGCCATGTTTTCAGATAAATCAGTTGGAAGAGATTAGGCTCAGAGCAGTTAAAGGAAAACTTTAGTTCAGTTACGGCTGCTGTGGGGGCCCGATCCTCTGCCTGTGGTTACATAGCATTAGCATGAACAGGAGGACTGATAAATGACTATCTACCAGACTACACGTCTCTCAAGGTAATGGCCTTTAGGAAGACATGCCGAGTTCGAACCGTAATAGCAAACCAATAAATCAGTAGTTTGAAATTCTTTTTCAATTTGATCCACTTTGAAGACACATCTCAGTGAGGAAAGGTAGGGAGTTTTCTTATGTCCTGTAGGAGGGGATGGTAAAAAGTAATCGAAAATGGCAATAATGTGTGAGTTTATTTTAGTGCGAAAAATTTAGAAATCCATGCATAGTTTTTTTCACAATACACATTCTCCATGACCTTTGTGAGGTTCCTCCCCCTTGCACATGACTGTTTTGGAAGCCACGTACTTAGCTTACCCATTGTCCTGATGGCCAGGAACTGGCATAAGTACAGATGAAAAGAAAAAGCTAAGTGTCCTAGAAAGAAAACTACTGGCTCTAGAAATTAGGGAGTTGTCATCCCTGGACGAAAAGCAGAAGAGCCTTTAGAAAGTAGTTTGTAAAATCCTTGCAATGTTTGGACAGCAGGTGGCATGGTGGTTAAGGTGCTGCACTTCCACATGGCCAGGTTCCAGTCCTGGACCTGGCAGCTTGCTTTCTCACTGTTCCCAGTCCCCCTGCCCCTATGGTATGTATGTGTGTGTGTGTGTGTGTGTGTGTGTGTGTGTGTGTGTGTCTGGTAAATATATGTGCCTTGTAGCAAATTTTTTAAAAAAATAATAATAAAATAATCCTTTTTTTAAAAAAAGCTGACAATGTCATGACCAGTTTTACGTAAGAATGTCACTGGTAAACTAGTTTAAAATCCCAATTTCTCTGAACCGTTGTATCTATGCCCTCATCCTCAATCCCATCGTCGTCTTTACCTTCAACGGCATCACTCTTTACTACTCACCATCAACCACCTGGAAAAAAGTCGAAAGAGAAGGTCTTATACCCAAAGTAAGTGATGTCTCTGAGAGGTTGCTGATTATGCAGCGCCACTTAACTACGCTAGTGGCCAAGTGAGAAATAAATTCAAGCCCTGGTTCAATATACTTTTCCCTCTAGATCAAAGTTTCCTCCCTCATTTCATGCTTTATGTTTGACTTTGAAAGATAAAATAAATAAGCATTGTATCAGCTTAATTCCCATTTGCTGCTGTATACTCTGAGCATTTCCAAAAGAATCCAGAAGAGGAGAGTTCTGTTAGTAAATGTTTAGCCCCTGGCTATAACTATCTTTCCGTTTTGTGCAATGAGGGCAAGCAAGAAAGCAAAATGTGAGAGAGAATCAAAGAGAACGCAGAGTTCTGCTCTCACATTCATATGGATCAGTTCTATTTTTATGCTTATTAGGATTAAAACAAAAGAAAATAAAATGAGCTGTGGGGGAAAAAAAAGAAAAGGGAAGGAAAAGAAACAATCAAAGCTCTTTTTAATCAACAGGGAAAATTTAGTTCTTGATTTGCAACTTAACTCGGTGTACACCAGCTAGCCGGTGTCCTCCCACCCATGACCTCAGGAGCCATGACGGCCCTGTGTAATTCCTAGGTTCTTGCTGAAGCTCGTCTTTCCGGATTGCCATTGTTTCAAGGTCAAATCAAACCACCAGTTTTGCAACTCCACTTCTAGGCAGTTGCCCTGAGAAATGAATCCCACTGTGGTTCGAAAGAAACTGTTTTAAGATACTTCTTAAATGCTCCTGGTAAAAGACCTCTCCTCTCTAAGCTCTGTCTTCTTTTTTGTCTGTGTAAAAACTATTTGTAATGCAAATGTGTTCCTCTGTCAGGAAACACCTCTGAAGCCATGCCGATTTTTATAATCCAATAAAGGTGCTTAGTTATCAATGGATGGCTCTACAGTTTTTTATTCCTTTTAAAAGAGTGTAAACTGTCGTATTAAAACCTACTAAAGCCAAGCAAGCGCTGGGCTGTAGTCCTTTGAAAATGGCATCAGGAAATGAAGTTGCATCTTTTGAATCCAAATGCATGGATGCAGTGGTGACACAGAGGAAGGCAAGCCTGCCTTGTTTGGCCTGTTGTCACACTGACATTGCTGCTTCTGTTGTTGGCTTCAAGTAACCTCATAACCAAATCCCTGGTGCCTTAAAAATTAATTATGATAAGAATTTTTTTTTTTTCAGTTCAGACTGTTCAAGAATACCTCACGTGCAGGCTGCAAATTATGAAGTGTAAATTAGGGCATCACTGAGCAGGAAGGTCCCAAGAAACCAATTTAAGGATTCTCTCTGGATTTAGTGGGGACCTGGAACAAGTCCCTTCTGGAGGAAGAAGTTGAAATGAGAATCAACGTGTCATTCAATTTCCCAGCATATCGGGATCGACCTTTGGGAAAGAACGTGCTAAATATATGTGGGCAAATTTTTCTTCTTTTAATTTGTACAGCCTCTGGCCGGTAGGTAGTGTGGTGGTTAAAGTGCTGGACTCCCACACATGGCCAACTGTGGTTTGAATCCCAGACCTGGTGACTTGCTTTCTCATTTTCCTTCTCTGTCTCTCTCTCTGGTCAAACTTTAAAATACTGATAATAGGGACCAGCAGTTAGCGTAATGGCTATGTCATTGGACTACCATGTAGTCGACCGTGGTTCACGTCCTGGACCTGGTGGCTTAAAACTCATGCAGGGCACGTGTGCATGCGTGCCCAACCCAAAATCCTGAGAGGAGAATGGAGGAGAAAGGATTGTGGCGTGGCCATCCCCGCTGGAGGGTGATTTCTCACTTTCTGTCTCTCTGTCTCTCTCTGTCTGTCTGGCAAGTGCACGTGCCCTATAGCAAAAACCTCTCCAAAAAAAAGAAATACTGATAATAAATAAAATGAAAATTAATTTTAAAAAATGTGTACAGCCTGGGAACCAGCAGTTAGCATAATGGCTATGTCGCTGGACTCCCATGTAGTTGACCGCGGTTTGCATCCCGGACCCAGTGGCTTAAAACTCACGCCAGGCGCGTGTGTGTGCGTGCCTAAGATCCCGAGAGGAGAATGGAGGAGAAAGGATTGCGGCATGACCATCCCCCCTGGGGGGTGATTTCTCGCTTTCTGTTTCTCTCTCTCTCTCTCTCTCTCTCTCTCTCTCTCTCTCTCTCTCTCTCTCTCTGTCTGGTGAGCGCATGCGCCCTACAGCGAAAATCTCTCCAAAAAAAAAAATAATGTGTACAGCCTAAAATACAACTCTTACAGCACTGATTAAAAAAAAAAAAATCACTATCAGTGGCCGTTGTAGGTAAACCTCATATAGACAAACCCATTTAAAACTTACAGCAAGGGGACCAGCAGTTAGCATAATGGCTGTGTCGCTGGACTCCCACGTAGTCGACCGCGGTTTGCGTCCTGGACCTGGTGGCTTAAACTCATGCCAGGCGTATGTGCGTGCATGCCCAAGATCCCGAGAGGAGAATGGAGGAGAAGGGATTGCGGCGTGGCCATCCCCCTGGGGGGTGATTTCTCGCTTTCTGTCTCTGTGTCTCTCTCTGTCAGTCTGGCAACCGCACGCGCCCTATAGCAAAAACCTCTCAAAAAATAAAAAAAAAAATTAGAAATAATAAATAAAACTTACAACAAGTATTATTTTTGCCGAGCTCGTTTTACAGAAGAGGAAATTGAGGCACAGAAAGTTTAAGTTGTGGCCATAGAGCTGGTAGGTAGCAGGGTCTGTCTCAATCGAGAGTCCTTGTTCCCAATCTGGAAGTACTACTGTCTCAACACTTCGAGTCATTTCTGAGTTCTGGTATATTTACGAAACAAAGGCACATAGATTTTTTTAAAAAACTACATGATCAGTAAAATTATTTTAAAAATCCGTGTCCCACACACCTAACTTGGAAGCAGCGGGTGCCTCTGTTCCCTGAACACCCTGGGCTTTAACTTCTTTCACTCCATAGCTAATTATCATTTGTTGGTTTATTTTCCACATTTCAAAACCGGTCATTCTCTTACCTGCTTTTTGATTCTCTTTGTGTGTGTGTGTGTGTGTGAACTTTAAAAATTTTTCTTTTTTTTTTCCTAATTGCCAGAGGGTCATGTGTTTGAGAGAAAGCAAGAGAGACAGACACCAAGAGAAAGAGCATCCCCCCGCCACCCCAGTGGGTATACCTCCATCCTTCTTCCTCCCTTTGTCCATAGCAGGACCCCACGCACAAATGCCTGACATTCAAGTTGCCGGAGCCAGGATTTGAACTGTAGTTGGCCATGTGAGGTCCGGCTCCCCATGCACAGCACTTAACCTCTGCACTGTGGGACTAGCCCTAACATTTTTCTTTTTTTTTTTTTTTAATTTTTTTTCTTTCTTCCTTCCTTCCTTTCTTTCTTCCTTTCTTTGTTTCCTTTCTTCTTTCTTCCTTTAATTTGACCAGAGAGGGACAAAGCGAGACAGTAAGAGAGTGCATGTGTGTGCACAGGTGTGCAGTAAGAGAGTGCATGTGTGTGCACAGGTGTGCATGTGTGTGTGTGCAAGAGAGGGAGAGAGAGGAAAATGAGAAAGCAAGCCATTAGGTTCAGGACTGGAACCGTAGTTGGCCATGTGGGAGTCCTGTGCCCTTTACCACCGCGCCACCTGCTGGCTCTTAGCTGTAACATTTTTCTTTACTATCGTTTCATTTTCAGAGTTCTTCTCAAGTCATATAAAGTATTTTCTGGACTGGACTTTGGGAAGGAGAGCAGGGCCAAGGAGAGAAAGGAAAATATTGATCACTCTTTCACATCTTTAAAACTCTTTCTTCCAGGTTACCTTATATTTGCACACGTTGAAATGGAGTCCCAAATACCTCGGAATATTTGAAACCCATAGTATAAAAGTTTTCACAGCTGTGGTCAATATGGTTGCATTATTCTTTCAGGCTGTTTGGTAATGTCCCATATTAAGGATATGGTGTCCTGAAAAACTGTGCTCACTCTTTAAAAATGGAGTTAACAAAGCCCAGTGAAATAGGAAACTGATCGCTGGCAACCAGCAATATGTGAGAGAACGATGCCACTATCGAAAATACTCCTGTGTTCTAGGTTATATGGAAGGCTTCAGTATGTTAATACCTTAACTGTCAAGATGACCAATTGATTTTTAAAACCAGAAACACCTGGTTATTATCAACCATAACAGTAACATATTTAATTTTGAGAGAATCTTTTTGGCAGTTCTCAATAAACAATATTTTAAGATTTAAAATACTTTTAATACTTTTTTTTTTTTTAGAGAGGTTTTTCGCTATAGGGCGCTTGCGCTTGCCAGACAGAGAGAGACATAGAGACAGAAAGCGAGAAATCACCCCCCAGGGGAGATGGCCACGCCGCAATCCCTTCTCCTCCATTCTCCTCTCGGGATCTTGGGCACGCACATACATGCGCCCGGTGTGAGTTTTAAGCCACCGAGTCCTGGACGCGAACTGCGGTCGACTACGTGGGAGTCCAGCGACATAGCCATTATGCTAACTGCTGGTTCCAATACTTTTAATACATTTTAATGGGCTTCTTAGAAGAGATGAGAAAATATAATTAAATGGTTCTTAGCTTCACTTAAGTTCATTGAGTATTCAACATGGCTTACATTAACTAGTTATGATTTTACCAGTCTGTAATTAATGAAAAAAAGAAATCTTGGGTCAGCCAGTGGCATGGTGGTTGGAGCACTAGACTCCCACATGGCTGACTGGGGTTCGAATCCTGGACCTGGTGGTTTGCTCTCTCATTTTCTCTCTCTCTTTCTCGCTCTCTCTCTCTGGTGAGCATATGTGTCCTATAGCAAATTAAAAAATGATAATAATCAATAAAAATTATTCTTTAGGGAACCAGCAGTTAGCGTAATGGCTATGTCGCTGGACTCCCATGTAGTCGACCGTGGTTTGCATCCTGGACCCGGTGGCTTAAAACCCACGCCGGTCGCATGTGTGCGTGCATGCCCAAGATCCCGAGAGGAGAATAGAGGAGAAGGGATTGCGGCGTGGCCATCCCCCCTGGGGGGTGATTTCTTGCTTTCTGTCTCTCTGTCTCTCTCTGTCTGTCTGGCGAGCGCACGCACCCTATAGCGAAAACCTCTAAGAAAAAAAATAATTCTTTAAAAAAGGAAATATAATGGCTCTATCGCTTTCAAGAAAAAATTAAGACAGGCTTATCTGTAACCCATAAGTACAATATATTTTTGAAAAAGCAGTTTTTACTTGTATTTGCGTGTGAATATGAAGTTAAAACCCATGGAAAGAAAAGAAACCCTGCAGGTAAACAAGCTAAGGACAGTCATTCAGTTCTGCTTATTTGACTCGACCAGATTATCCCATATTACCTTGGGTTTCAATGTGACATTTGTCTGCAATTAAAATTTTTAAATTAACTAAAATTTAAATACACACATAACAAAAGTGACAATTCAACTAGGACCTCTTTTTGAAAAACTGAGAAAGGAAAAATATAAATGGAATTAAAAATATATACATATTGCCAGAGGGTACATGTACTTGCCAGAGAAAAAAAGAAAGAACCCCCCAGTAGGGACTGATAATGCCGTAATCTTTTTCCCTCCATTTCTCCTTCCTGTCAGCGTTTTGGACATGCATGCACATGGGCTCAGTGTGTTTTTTAAGCTACCAGAGCCAGGATTCAAACTGCAGTTAGTCAAGTGAGATCCAGCCTCCTATGCATATCTCTGAAACACAACACCATGAAGCCAGCCCTGGAATTTTTAAAATTTTTTTAATAAGTCTAGGTGTTAACATATCTTTAAAAATCTTTGATGGTGGGTGCAGCAGTTGGTATAATGGTTAAGGCACTGGACTCCCACATGGTTGACCACGGTTCTAGTCCTGGACTTGGCAGCCTAAAACTCACACCTGGCACTTGTGTACGTGTGTGTGTGTGTGTGTGCCCGGAATCCCAGGAGGAAAGCAGAGGAAAAGGGATTGTGGCATGGCCATCCCCTCTGGGGGGTGTTTCTTGCTTTCTCTCTCTCTAATAAGAGGACTTGCCTGGTTACCACCCTTAAAAAAATAAGATATGAAAAAAATCAGACTTTATTCCTAACAGAAATTGACTTCTTCTTACAGGTAATTTCTAGAGAAGGGAGTGCATCAGCCAGAGACAAAATCGCGTATTACCATCCGCTTCCCTCCTAGCCACAGAACTTCTGTTTTTAAATAATTAAGGTTAAATGGAAGTGAAAAGGGGAAAGAAGGCCACCTCCTTGGAGCAGTGGTTAAGCTCTGTGTGGAGGGAGTTGGGTCCCACCTGGCCAGCTGTGGTCCAAATCCTGGCCACTGTGGCCTGAGAGCACTCCGGACACGTGTATGATTGCCCCATATCCTGCCAGGGGAAGTGGAGGGTAAGGGGTAGGGATATGACCACACCTCAGTCTGGGGTTTTCTCTCCCTCCTTCTCTCTGCCTCCCTTTCTCCCCCACTTTGGAGAGTGCACTCGCCCTCTGGAAATAAATAAGTGGAAAGGAGATAGAGTAGTACTATAGAGGGAAGTGCCATTTTTGTAAGCTAATTACATTTTGGATGACATTAGGATATCTTTTTTTTTTTTTGAGACAGAAAGTATTTTTTTATAAGGCATGCACACTTTCCAGAGAGACAAAGAGAGACAGAGAGACAAAAGGCAAGAAATCACACCCCCCCACCCCCGCCCAGGGGATGGGCATGCCTTCTTCTTCTCCATTCCCCTCTTGGGATTTGGGGCATGCACGCACTCTCGCCTGGTGTGAGTTTCAAGTCGCTGGGTCTGGGATTTACCCATGGTAGACCACATGGGAGTCCAGCGCCTTAACCACACGGCTGCCTGCTGGCCCCTGACATTAGGATATCTTTTCTTTCTTTTTTTTTTTTTTTTGAGAGGTATTCGCTATAGGGCCAGTG
>NW_006210031.1:490860-508184 GCF_000334495.1 Tupaia belangeri chinensis | reverse complement strand
GCTCGCCAGACAGACAGAGAGAGACATAGAGACAGAAAGCGAGAAATCACCCCCCAGGGGAGATGGTCACGCCGCAATCCCTTCTCCTCCATTCTCCTCTCCGGATCCTGGGCACGCACGCACACGCGCCCGGCGTGAGTTTAAGCCACCAGGTCCAGGACGTGAACCGCGGTCGACTACATGGGAGTCCAGCAACATAGCCATTACGCTAACTGCTGGTTCCCACATTAGGATATCTTAACTAATGTTGAAGCTCACTCGGTAAGCCCTCAGTGAGTATAGAGATACTTTGGAAAATCTCACTGCGCTTTGAATAGTCTTGGCATAATAAAGATAACACAGATTTCTGAGATGTCTCATTGAAATGCAGTATTTGTACATTGATTCTTATTTTTAGGTTTTCATGAGAAGTGTTTCTTTTCTGCATTAGGTAAGATATTAATAATATAGTCTAAGGAAAGAACCACATGACTCATTAACTCATTATTTTTCACTCCATGCTAGCTGTTGTGCTATCTAATGTATTCAGAAGATAAATAACATTTTTTATAATTTGGGGGATTATGTTGGGCTCAATTATAGTCTCTGGAGCAATCAAGGAAAATGTTTGTTGTTTTTATTTCCCCCCCAAAAGTCAAAGAATCCAAATTGCTCTGGTTTCTTAAGACAACTACTGGAAGCATTTGTATTTCTTACATATCCTAACTGCTGATCTTGTCTCAGTCATATTAACCTTCTCTGTAAGGATCACAAATCTTTAGATAATCTTCTATATCTTAGTAATTTATTTTCTGTCAAACATACAAAACAAATCTTGGTAAAACATTCCATTAAAAGGGAGCGGGGTTGGAGGAAATTTTTCCATTGTGGTATGCACTGAAGTTTCTGGAGTTGCTGATGAAACACAGATGTTTCAAAGTGCCCACAAGGATGGTTAGTCATGATCAGATTGATCCCTGGTTAATCTCTGAAACCTTGTGCTTCCTTTCTTACTACCAAAATATATTGCCTTCTTTTGCTGGATGTACTCAGCGCGATCGACAACTGAAGTTGAATTAAAAGCACTCAAAGTGGAAATTGAACATATTAGAGCTTCTAGGATTGTTTGTAATACATTTGTTTCCCAAATGTTTCAAATACAGTTGGGTTTGGGAGTAAATGTCTCCTTTGGCTTTAAGCAGGGCCCGTGTTGAATGTGAACCGTTAAGTTCAGTTCTCTGGAATATTGTTCGCTGTTGCACAGTGACAAAGAAATGGGCTCAGTGAGGAAGTACTCGATGGATGGGCAGCTCCTTCCACACACGCCCTGAGAATGCAGTGTTTTATCTAGTTTTGAATCTTGGACTGAAAAACCAGTGAGGAACAAGTGGGACCAGCAGTTAGCGTAATGGCTATGTCGCTGGACTCCCACGTAGTCAATCGCAGTTCGCGTCCCGGACCCGGTGGCTTAAAACTCACGCCAGGCGCGTGTATGTGCGTACCCAAGATCCCGCGAGGAGAATGGAGGAGAAGGGATTGCGGTGTGACCATCCCCCCTGGGGAGTGATTTCTCACTTTCTGTCTCTCTGTCTCTCTCTGTCTGGCGAGTGCACGCGCCCTATAGCAAAAACCTCTCCAAAAAAAAAAAAAAAGAACAAGTATACTTACCCGCACACCAATTATAAAATCAGAGAAACATCCGGAAGACCGTTAAGACAGGTTCTGAAGATAATGACAGGACTGCCATTCCACCCTTGATATTTATGCAAATTTCTTGGCATTATTATGGGGGAAAAACCATGAATGATTATTAATCATTTTGACTGTATTGTCAAACAACTCTGGGCAATATACTTTTGTTTTGTTTTATTTTGTTTTGTTTTGTTTTTTAATTTGCTATGGAGCATGTGTGCTACTGAAGAAAGACAGAAAGAGAGAAGGAAAGGGAGAAATCATTCCTCCACCCTCCCCTCCCCAGAGAGCTATGGCCTACAATTCCTTCTTCTCCATTCTCCTCTCAAGATTTCGGGCATAGGACTGGCAGATGATGCAGTAGTTAAGGGCGCTGAACTCCCACAAGGCAGACTGGGCTTTGAGTCCTGGACCTAGTGGCGTGCTCTCTGACTTCTCTCATCTCTCTCTATCTTTCTCTGGTTGAATTTTAGAAAATAGTAATAATGAATAAAGTTCAGTAAAATGATTCTTAAAAAAAAGAATTTGAGCGTACACACACATGTGCTTGTTCAAGCCTCTGGGTCCAGGACTTGAACCATATGTTTGGCCTTGTGGGATCCAGCCATCTTAAGCATCATGCCACCAGCTGACCCAGCACCATATTTTTATCAGAAGTTAAAACCAAAGGCCAAGACAAACAAACAAACAAACAAAAAAGGCCAGCAGGTGGCATGATGGTTAAGGCATTGGATCCCACATCACTGACACCCTGGTTCAAGTCTTAGACCTGGTGATTTGAAAAACACACCAGGCATATGTAGTATGCATGAATGCAAATAATAGTAAGTTAAAACTAAAGGGGAATTAGGGACCAGCAGTTAGCATAATGGCTATGTCGCTGGACTCCCATGTAGTCAACCGCGGTTCTAGTCCTGAACCCGGTGACTTAAACTCACGCTGGGCACGTGTGTGTGTGTACCCAAGATCCGGAGAGGAGATTGGAGGAGAAGGGATTGCGGCATGGCCATCTCCCCCGGGAGGGGGGGATTTCTCGCTTTCTGTCTCTGTCTCTCTCTGTCTTCCTGGCAAGCGCACAGGCCCTATAGCAAAAACCTCTCAAAAAAAAACAAAAACAAAACAAAACAAAACAAAAACAAAAAAAAACTAAAGGGGAATTAATTTAATCATTAGATATCTTGCAGTGGGGCAAGCAGGTGGCTTAAGGTGGTTAAGGTGTGGACTCCCACGTGACCAACTGCAGTTTACATCCCTGACCTGTTGGCTTTCTCTCTCTTTCTCTCTCTCTCTGGTTAGCGTACATGCTCTGAGCAAATCTTTTTTTTTTTAAATAATAGAATAATTATTCTTAAAAAAAAATACCTTGTGTTTAAAACAATGGCATTTCAGCATATTTAGCTCTTATTTCAATGCTTAATATTCTTAGGGCTCAGATCACTTTCTTTAACTAATACGGTATAAAATTCTGTTATTAGTTCATTATCTGATCTAGCAAGTATTTTAAAACTACATGATTCTGAATCTAGAGTTAATACATTGATAAATATAATTTAAAGTAATTAATGTTGAATTAAGTTAAATTAATTAATTTAATGTAATTAATTGTTGAATCTGTAGAATAATTCCTAGTCTTTTAAAAAGAAGAGTAATACCCGTGTTAAAAAATACTGAATTTTCCAACATGTTTCCAAAATATTTGCCTCTCAGTTTTGTATTTTTGTATTTCTAATTTACTACCATGCTGAGGCATCTGTTCACGATTTCTAGCTTATTTTCAAAATCTCTTTGTGTTAATGTTTGAATTTGTTACCCAAGCTTCTTTGTGCTGAGTGACTGCTAGAGAGCCACTCGGTAAGGCTTTTCAGATTCATATATATATTTTTAAGTTTGCTCTAGTATTTCTTTCATGAGGGAGGAAAGAGAGAACCACAGGGCCCTGCAGGGTCCTCATGCCTTAACCCACCCCCAGCCCCAGGCAGCCAGCATTGTGGACATGCACGTGTGTGCCTGACATGTTTAGGGAAGGACCACGACATAAACCCAGGGGCCCCGCCCCGCCCCCAGCCCCACACCACTGTACTACAGTATGGTGCCTGGATTCCTAAGTTTTAACTCAAAACATTATCATGTTTTGTTTTTTTTTTCCAACTCAGAAAAATAGTCAGTTTTTTACGTATAGCCATTAAACAAGGTCTGTGTTACTTTTGTTAGTTTTGCTTTTGCACTTGGACCTACAAAAATATTATTGGTTGAGCCCACATTTGTAGTCTTTCCGACCATCTATTTTTAAAAGTACAACTGGATTTCTTAATACAGAGGGAAAATCTCATACAATCCACAGGGAACTTTTGTTAGCCTGCGAGAAGGATGGTCACATTATGAGTGGAACCTATGCTTTGGGGAAGAGAGGAAACTGGATTCCCCAGGATGGAACTTCTTGGCTCTTTTTTTCCACCACAGAATTATTGCATATTAAGGTAAAAGTCAGGCTGTGGTTTGGGTTATATGTATTTTCTGTTAATTCACTTAAAAATGCTTTCCTTCCATATGTGTTCCCTGTAAACTGTAAGTCCGCCGGATAATATATGTGCCCATCTTTATAGAGAATGACATAGATAAATACCACTTTGTGCTAAAAATAAGCTTATAGTAATACAGAGGTCAGTCTTGAGTCACAGGGCACATAAAACAGACTGGGTTTTGAGTCATGACATCGACACAAAATGCGGTACTGCTGAATTTTCATATTAAGAGGTTTTGGCTGAAGGAATTCAGACACATATACAGTATGGCCCCAGAAATCTTGCCAAGAAAAGTTGAGTTGAAAATGTAGGGGAACTGATCCAAGAATAGGCCTCAAACATGTTGCATTCATTACTCGCAGCTGTGTACATGAGAGGCGACTTTATCCCACCTAACAAAACCCTATCCATTGCTGTCGTTTTTTTTTTGTTTTTTTTTTTGCCAACTTTCTGACCTATCTTTTCCCACAAAAGGAAAATGTGATTGACAGATGATTATTGAGAACATTTTAGCCAAAAAAAATCATGCTAATTATGTGCTATAAGTACAACATATGTTTTAAAAGCATTATTTAATTTTATTTATTATTATTTTTCAATTTGACCAGAGAGAGAGAGAAAGAGAGAGAAATAAAGGGAGAAAGCAAGCTGCCAGGTCTGGGACTCAAACCATTGTTAGCCATGTGGGAGTCCAGCACCTTAACCACCACGCCGCCTGCCAGCCCCAATATAACACATTTTTAAAGAAACTTTTTTTATGAACTCCGTTTTTCTGTAAATAATTAAGTGAAGTCATGGAGAAGATCAACTTGGATTTGGAGAGCAAATGGATATGATAGATAGGTATTTCTGGAATGTGAGGATTGGAAAGTACTTAGGCTACCTATGTGATAAGGAATGATTATGAAGAAGGGGAAAAACAAGCTCATTTCAATAGGCCTGGAAGAAATGATTGTCCATTGAGACATATCAGTAATTGTTCAGTCAGATCTCAAGAAAGAGGAGTGAGCATTACTAGACGCCCTAGCTGCCCGGTTACAGGCCCCTGGCCAGATCGCATGTTCTTTGCTAATCCCACCACGGTTGACTGATGTTCCTCCATGTGATCTCCAGACCCAGCTTCCCAAACGCAAAGATTTGATCCGTTTGGCTACTGACCCTCCAGTGTGGAGCAGGCGGTGTTGAGCAGAGCTATCATGCAGACCACCTGATGGATGCTGGCTCTGCCAGTCGTTGGCTTCCCTTGGGTCAGCTGCTGGTTCTATTGGTCAAATGCAGCCAAAGTTAGAACACTTGCCATGAAACCAAGCAGGGGAATCCCAAAAAAGGGGACCCTTGGAGAACTTTGTTTGATTTCTGTGGCCCATCTATTTTATCATAAATGCATGTATTAGAATAGTAGAAGATTTAAAAAAAAAAAAGTATGACACAGTGGTTTTTTCTCCCAAAGAACCATTTATTTAATTTACCATTATTATTATTATTGTTATTATTTTTACGTTTGCTACAGGGCATACCTGCTCACCAGAGAGAGACACAGAGAGAGAGAAAGTAAGCCTCTAGGTCTGAGACTCGAACCACAGTTGGCTATGTGGACGTCTAGCGCCCTAACCACCATACCATATGATACTTTTTTTTTTAAATAATTTAAATGATTTAAATCTGCATGCCTCCCTGTTCCAGTAAGCATAATAGCTAAGTACTATACTATCCGTATATAAGTAGTAATACACGTGACATTCCAGGAGCAAGGCTCAGTATTCCCGGTGCTAGGATGCATTTTCTCTTTTCATCTACTGACCTAATGGATGCTGAAGCAGCTGCTTTCCAAAGACTCCCCCCAACTCGTTTATTTTCATGGGCAAAATGTATTTGGTGATTTTATGACTGTTGATATCTTCAAAACAATCTTCCTGACGAAAGATGATACGTGTCAATTCTCACACAACTAGTTTGTGGCAGAAATCGTGTGTTCCTAAATCCTTCTCCAGTGTCATAATGTCATAAGACAGCTAAGCATTGGTAGGGATTGTTGGATGTTAAAAACCAACTTTGGGGCTGGCCTGGTAGCATAGTGGGTAAGAGAGCCACATCCCACACAGGTGACCCCAGTTCAAATCCTGGCCCCAGCAGCTTGAAACACAGTAGGTGTATGTGCATTCCAAATCCTGATGGAATGGAGGAATGGAATGAAAACAAGGATTGTGTTGAGGCGTACTGGCTCCCTCTCCTCTCTCTCTCTCAAAAAAATCAATTATTTGTATCCATCAAAATTGCTCAATTTGGGGACCAGCAGATGTCCTAATGGTTGGTGGACTCCCATGTAGTCAACCACAGTTCGAATCCTGGACCCAGTGGCTTAAAACTCACGCTGGGCTTTGTGTGTGTGTGTGCGCGCCTAAGATCCCGAGAAAAGAATGAAGAAGGGATCGCAGCATGGCCATCTTCCCAGGGGGTGACTTCTTGCTTTCTGTCTCTCTCGTGAGCACATGCACCCTATAGCAAAAATCTCTTTAAAAAAAATACTCAATTTTTATAACTTTTAAATCAATGCTTAATAGTATTACTTTTGATTAGGAAATATATTTGTATGCACATATATAAATTGCATAAGCAATTTCCACATGTGATAAAGATGAGTTTGATAAAAAATAGGAATAGTTAAATACCTGTTTTTAATTATATCATACCTGTATTTTAAATTTTTTTAGATCTAGTATGCATTTTTAAATTACTCATTGGCTAAAGTGATTAATTGAATTGAACATTTCTTTGGTGCCAAGGAGTCGAGCTATTTTGCCTGAACAATTAAAATCAAATTCAAATGATTAGTTTTGAAATTTGAGAACTAACTCTGTATTACCATGGGATCAAATGATCATCTAACAACTTTAGTCGTATTAACCATGGTGATTCAAACATTGCCATGAATTTGGTTTAAGCTCCAACATTTTCTCAGTGCCTACACACACTGAATACTGTGAGGGACTGAACCGTGACTAAAATGGAAACCCTGCCTTTGAAGTCCTACTGCATTTTAGCACTCTGATTGGTGTGTTTCATAAGTTATCTCATTTAATTCAATCCAGTTTTAAAACAATCTAATGACATTGGATATTGTATTATTCTTATTTTGCATGCATACTTGAGGTGTGGAAGTTATTAACTTAAAAACCATACATCTAAGAGCCAGTAGGTGGCGTTGTGGCTAAGGCACTGAACTCCCACATGGTTGACCACAGTTTGAGCCCTGGACCTTGAAAATCATGCCAGCCATCTGTGCCCATGTCCTCAAAATCCTGAGAGGAAAACAGAGGAGGAGGAATAGCAGTGTGGCCATCCCCCCGGAGGAAATTTCTCACTTTCCCTCTCTTTCTGTCTGTCTTTGGTGAGTGTACATATCCTATGGCAAAAACCAAAAAAAAAAAACACCAACTTTGATAGAAATGGGAAGGTGGCACCAATGAGGCAAAGCAAAGGAAGGGAGAGGATATTTAGAACGCTGTTACAGACATCCAGGCATAAGGTGATCGAGGTCCATACCTGTACAGTGGTTTTGTGAATAGAAAAGGAGGGTAAAACTCAAGACCTAGAGCCCAGCAGGTGGCGTGTTTTTTAAGGCACTGGATTCCTGCATGGCCGATAGCAGTTCGGGTCCTGGGACTAGTGGCTTAAAAATCATACTGGATGCATGTGTGTTCACGCCCAAAATTCCAGGAGGACAATGGAGGAGAAAGGGCTGTGGCATGGATATACCCCTGGGGTGATTTCCACTTTCCCTTTCACTGCCTCCTGTGAGTGCATGCATCCTATAGAAAAAAACAAACAAACAAGAGATTCAAAATCTATTTAAGGGAGAGAAGCAACAGAATGCGGTGACTGATTTAATGTTGGAGCTGAATGGAAGACAGAATTTCTCCCTGTGTCATCTTCGTAGAAAGCTATGTCCTGTACTGAGGACAAGAGAGGGATTGCATTAGGAGGAGACGGGCATGTAATGCATCTGTCCAGCAGATACGGTGCATTCGAATTATTTACGGGGACCAGCAGATGGCGTAAAAGTTACGTTGCTGGGCTCCCAGTAGTTGACTGCAGTTTGAGTCCTGGACCCAGCGACTTAAAACAGTCTGAGCACGTGTGTGTACGTGACCAAAATCCCAAGAGGAGAATGGAGAAAGGACTGTGGTGTGACCATCCCCCAGGGGGTGATTTCTTACTTTCTGTCTCTCTGTCTCTTCAGTGAGCACATACGTAATATAGCAAAAATCTCTCCTAAAAGAAAAAAAAAGGAATTATTTATGGGGGGACGGCAGGTGGTGTAGTGGTTAAGTTGCTGGATTTATACATGGCCGATTGTGGTTCGAGCCCCAGACCTGGCGGCTTAAAACTCAGGCCAGGCATGTGTGTATGTGTGCCCAAAATCCCAAGAAGAGAATGGAGAATAAATGAATCAGTTCATTAATTATGAAACAGCCATAGTAAGTGTCGGAAATTATAATACAATCAGAGAGGTATGTCCAGTGGTGTGGTGGTTAAGGTGGTTAGATCTCATATTGCTGATGGCGTGGTTCGAGTCCCACACCTAGCAACTTGAAAAACATGTGAAGGGCTTACAGAGGTGGAGGAGAAGGGATTGCGGCGTGGCCATTACCCATGGGAGGTTGCTTTCTTACTTTCTGTCTCTCTTGGGCCAGTACATGTATCCTCTCACTAAAAAAAAAAAAAAAAAAAAAAAAAAAAGGGGGGTGGGGGGGGAGAAACTCCCCTGAGAGGATTCATTCCGTAATCCTTGCCTAGGGGGATGGCAGATCATCGCTGGGCTAGACCACTGTGAGTGAGCAGAACAGCCAGAGCAGTGACCGGGTCTGAGCACAGGGCTTCAGCAGCAGTGACAGAACAATGGATGGGGCCGAATACTGGGCATTTCCATGGGAATTGCTAAGATGCAAGTTATTTTTTTGCCGGCATCTCCGAAGTCTATGAAAGTATGATTCTGGACACTTCCCAAAAGAGCCTGATGCAGAGGCAAATGCCTTGATAGTGTAGACACCATTTCTACTTAAGTAGCTGTCTACACTGGGGGGCGAGGGGACATGCAGTAATGGTCTTTGCTGGTGTTCTTTGCCAGTTCCACGGTTTTATGGAAATTATGATTTATTCAGGAGAGTCAATGCTCCCTGCCAGACCACTGCAGCTGCAGAAAGCTCTTCCCCTTCTACTGTATTGCTTCAGTCTACAAACACAGTTTATTACATGACTTCTAGCGTCAGTATGTGCACCACAGGTGCATAGTTTTTCTTTAGTGGCTTGACTCGTGAGTTGATTGTTCGGGTTTCTCTTTTTCAGTAAGAATCTTTATTCCAAGAAAAACTATCCTAATTCCCTCTAAAAAGGAAGAAAGAAGAGCCCAGTCTGTGGACCCAAGTGTTCAGATGCTTTTTAACACGGGGCAGTCGGAGGCTGCTCGTAATATGGAGATTAGACATTCTGTCTCCAGCCTGGGAACGGGGCCCGCATCAGCCAACAGGCAACTGCTTGCCTGCCTGTCTTCCTCGGGCCAGATAAAGGCCCAGAAGGAGCAGCTGCCAGCCGGAGGAATGTGAGAAAATAGGAAATTGATTTGAAATAGGATAGGGAAAAATGCACAAGAATCAATTTAAGGATGTTCAGATAGTCCCTTTTTAGGCATTCGTAGCGGCTGGCTCTGTAGAGGAGGTGATCTGTAATGACTCCCTCCTGAGAGTCAGAAGGCGGTCAACCCGCGGTGAGTACATAGGCAAGAGAGACCTGGGGTTGGTTTATGTGTTCCTAGCTGGAAGAAAATTAAATACAGATTTGTATTTTACTCTCCAGAGTCTTCTTGATCGTGTAGCTATTAAAAAGGGGGAAAGGGAAAGCGGAAGGTGGCGTGTTGGTTAAGGCACTGGACTCCCACATGGCTGACCATGATTCGAATCTTGGACCTAGCGGGTTGCTTTTTCACTTTTCCTCTCTCTCTCTGGTCAAAATAATAATAATAAATAAAGTTAAATAAAATAAATCTTTTTCAATGTAACTTTATTTATTTATTTATTTTAATTTGACCAGAGAGGGATAGAGTGAGAGAAAGAGATGGGAGACAGGGGTGGGTGAGAAAACAAGCTGCCAGGTCCAAGACTCGAACCGCAGTAGGCCATGTGGGAGCCCAACACACTTAACCACCACCCCACCTGCTGGCCCCCAAATAATTCTTTTTTAAAAGAGGGGGAAGGCGAATATTATGAACATTTTAATTCTAGGCACAGGAAAAGTGCATTTTTTTCTTCTCAGACCTTGTGTCATTACAGGAGTACCCCCATCTGTGATTTCACCTTCTGCAGTTTCAGTGACACAAGGTCAGTGGCCATCTGAGAATCAGTGAGTCCAGCCCAGTAAGATAGCTAGAGAAAGACCACCTCCACAGCTTTTATTACAGCACACTGTTTAATTGTCCTGCTTATTATTAGTTGCTGCTTGAACCTCTTACTCCGCGTACTGTACAAACTGGCCTTTATCGTAGTTACGTATGTGTGGGACAGAGGCAGTAAACACAGGGTCCAGTATGCCCTACGGTTTCAAGCATCCACTTGGTGTCTTAGAACGTATCCCCCATGGGTATGGGGCAGGGGAGGGCTGCTATGACTAAATTTCAAGTTGGCAAGAAGGGACTAGGCGATTTCACCTTTGCGGTTTGCGGGGATTCTAATTTTCTGTTGGTAGTTGTTCTGTTGCCTTAATAGATGACTGTAGGCCCATCACAGCATCTGTTCTTTGCTTAAGGAGGTGTGATGGGTCTTGTTATCAATATTCAGGATCATTGATAATGAGAGATGTTTCCTTTCTAAAAATAGACACAGTCCCAGGATGTACCTCTATGAATGTGGAGTTCTGGGAGAGCATGAAGGAAGGGGCAAGCTTCACAAAGAACGTTTCTTTCTACAGGGTCAGACACACCAGCCGCCCTGCAGGAAGGGTCTAAGCAGTGTGTTCTTCCTTCTCTCTAGGCGCTAACTTTTGGTGATGCCCTGTGACCTCTAAAGGTAGCAAACAGCCTACTCGTACCTAGGGTAAGGCCCTACCTATCTGTAGGGCGCCTTACTTAAAGTTGTTGAGTAGACAGTCTTAGAGAGACCTGGGGCCAGCAGGTGGCGTGGTGGCTAAGGCACTGAATTCCCACATGGCCAACCGCAGGGCGAGTCCTGGACCTGGTGGCTTTCTCTCTCTCTCTCTCCGTCCTGCCCTCTCTCGTGAGTACACATGCCTCGTAGCAAAATTTTAAAACAAATTAATTGGGACCAGCAGATGGCCTAATGGTTACATCACTGGACTCCCATGTAGCCAACTGAAGTTCAAGTCCCAGACCCAGTAGCTTAAAACTCACACCGGGCACGTGTGTTCACCCAAGATCCTGAGAGAAGAATGGAGGAGAAGGGATTGTGGCATGGTCACACCCCCAGGGAATAATTTTCCCCTTTCATTCTCTCTCTGTCTCTCTGGTGAGTGCATGCTCCTA
This sequence comes from Tupaia belangeri chinensis, assembly GCF_000334495.1. NCBI lineage: Eukaryota > Metazoa > Chordata > Mammalia > Scandentia > Tupaiidae > Tupaia > Tupaia belangeri. The sequence continues at coordinate 496,460 of NW_006210031.1, read as the reverse complement.
TAGCAAAAATTTCTCTAAATAAATAAATAAATAAATCTTAAAAAGAGAGAGAGAGAGAGAAACACCTTGCAAAATATATAAAGCTCAGGTAGGGAGATGTCACCCTTAATCTAGCAACAAACGTGTCAATAACGCATCACGGGCACTCATGACTACCCCTCTTGGCTTCTAAAGATCACAGTGCTGTTCTCATGGGGAGAACCTCTTGCCTCTTACATGCGCCAGTGCATGGTAGTGGCTACTGAACACATGGGATGCTAACAGATGGCGTTGAATAAAGGTGAGAATAACTGTTTCTAAGTCGTATCTGCATTAAGAAGGTGACACGTAGAGGTGCTTGACTACGCCCTTAATTTGTTCTTCAAAATAACCTAGCAAACTCTTGATGTGTACATTTATAGTCGATAGGCAGTCAAGTGACCAGGAGAGTTGGAAACCAGAGTAGAAAAGAAAAAATAAATGATTTAAAATATGTAGTCACCACAAACTATTATCCCAAGACATTAAAAAACCTGAAAGAAACTCTTGCATGGTTATTTAAAGGATGCAAAAGACCTGAGAGATTTCTTTTTAACAGAGGGAAAAAAAAAACTGAGGCTCAGATAAAATCAAGGTCACACAGTTTGTCTGAAGAGCCATGTCCAGAACCTAGGTTTCCTGATTGCCAGAGCATTTGTGAAGTAGAGAAATCCCTGTAGGGTGAGCTGTGATAGTTCTTCACTCATTTTGTTTCAATGTACAAACTATTGAAGCTACTTTGTTTCTTTTAGGTCCTTTATTTTGCGGCATCCTGTTTTATCATCAGCTGCAGTGGTGCTTATTCCACTAATCTAAGGCATGGACAAAAAGATATCTGCTATTTTTTTTGAATTTCAGCCATGAATTTTCCTGACACTGAGAAGGGAGCTACTTGTTTTTATTAAAATGGCTAGAAATAATCCCCAAGCAATAGAATAAGCTTTTATGGCATAAATGCCTAGCTATTGGCTTTAGGAACTTTCTCACTAATATCAAATTGCTGTTAATCACAATCTAATCTAACTTCTTTTTTCCAGTTAGAAAGTTTTTCATCGTACCCATCCTTCTGAAATCCTGCTAGGAAGTCCTTGAAGGTAAATGTACCCTACATCCACTGACAAATACCACCCAAAAAAGTGCCGGTATTCAACGTACACTTGTACCTAACTCTGAGAGCCTTTCTACTAGTGGTGCTTATATCATCTGAACCAAAGCTCTCTTAGACTCTGTAGTTAAAGTGACACTGTGATATATTGATCTAATGAGTAATATTATGAAATTAATTCTAAAATACTCTATCTTGTTCTGCCTTAATCTTTAAAATTCATTTGAATGATCACATTGCACAAACCTTTTGTTGAAACTCTTACAAAGGCCTTTGGCCAAAAATAACAGTTCTACATATTTTCACGGCGGTTTCTATTTCAGAGTCACCAGAAATGGTAGGCTCTGGACTGTCTGGAGAGTCTGAAGTCAAAATCTTCTGGATGCGTGCGTTAGTGGTCAGGATCTTTTGCGTGTCACAGCCTCAGGAGTTATGTTCACCTTGTTTCGTATCAATTAAACAAACACCCTTTTTGTTTTGTTTTCTTTTTTTGAGAGTCTTTTTTTTTTTTTTTTTTTTGCTATACAGAGGAGCTTGCACTCACTGGAGACACAGAGAAAAAGAAAGTGAGAAGTCACTCCACCCCCACCCCACCCCCCAGTGAGATGGCCACACCACAATCCCTTCTACATTTTCCCCTTGGGATTTTGGGCATGCATAAACATGCGTCTGCTGTGAATTTTAAGCTGCCAATCCAGAATTTGAACTGTGGTTTGACCGTGTAGGATTCCAGTGATGTAACCATTATACTACCTGCTGGCCCCGATGCCCTTTATTTTACCTTTCAGTGATTCTAGATCTTTTAAAAGACTGAATTCCCCCTGCACTAATTCTCCTAAGAGAAAGAGAGCTCCTGAAGTTTGCTTTTGCTCAGTTACCGAAAGCCCTGGGATGAGATCGAAAACTGGAGTTTTCCACATCTGGTAGCTTCTCTCTGCTTGCTTTTTATTCCATCTCTCATCCTCTGCTCTTCTTTTTAGAGAATTAATTTCTTCTCATGTAGTACTTAATGTGTATCTCTGTAAGAATTCCCTTACACTGTTGAAGTTGCCTCTAGCGAGACCCTGAGTTCACGGGCTTTTTCATAGAGAGACGCTGGGACTCGGTAGTGGTTAAGGTGCTGGACTCACACATGACTGACTACAGTTTGAGTCCCAGACACAAGCGCTTGAAAGTCACACCGGGCATATGTGCATGTGTGCCCAAAATTCTGAGAGGAGAATTGAGGAGAAGGGATTGTGGCTTGGCCATCTCTCCTGGGTAGGTATTTCTTACTTTCCCTCTCTTTGTCTCTCTCTGGTAAGCATATAAACGCTATGGGAAAAAAAAAGAAAAAAAAAAAAACCTTAAAAAATTGTAAAAAGAAAAGAAAAAAAAAACAGAGAGGACATAGGTAAAATTTTGCCTAAAAAAAAAAAAAACAGTATATAAGTACTTTAAAAAATAGAAATAGTTTCCTACCTTAGTTTTAAACTAGTCTTGCTCTGTGAGGATTATAATAAAAACACCTAAGCTGTTTCAGGCACATAATAGGCTTTCAATCGATATGTGTGGAATTCTAATCTAGAAACTTTGAAGAAAAAAGTTGTTTTGCACACTGTCTGTTTCCCCACCACCCACCTGTTTTCATCACCCACTAAATCTGACATTCACCCCATTACTCTACTAGAAATTACTCTCTTGTAGATCACAAATCATTTCTTCCTGCCAATTTCATGATGTTTTCGTCAATCACCATAAGTAATAATCTGTTACATTTTGGGGGCCAGCAGACGGCATAGTGGTAATGTCGCTGCACTCCCCACATGGCCAACCGTGGTTTGAGTCCTGGATCTGGTGGCTTGAAACTCACGCTGGGCACGTGTGTGTGCACACATAAGATCCTAGGAGGACAGTGCAGAGACATTGCAGTGTGGCCATCCCCCTGGGAGATGATTTCTCATGCTCCCTCTCACTGTCTCTGTCTCTCTCTCTCTGGCAACAAAAATCTCTTTTTAAAATAATAATAATAATAATACTCTGTAACACGTAGTTTTGTTAACCATACTCATCTAGTCCACATCCCAATTTTTGAGCTCTCTCCTCGGGGGCTTTTAGTGTGTTCTGTGGCTGGTTTTCTCTGGATTCCTAGATGTCACCATCTCCCTAGTGGCTGTTCTTCCTCTCTGTGACCCTTGGCACAGAGCTTCACCCTAAAGGGCAGGCTGGCCCCTTTCTTTCTTACCGTACTCCTTGCCTCTGAGATCTTATCTGGTCATAAATGTCACTGTTATAGAATTAGGCTAGTAAATCTACAGTACAGAGCTGAATCCTCTCTTTTTTTTTCTTCAAATTCCTTGCTGGCATATTTTAAGTGGAGGTTTCCAATGACATGCTACTGCTCTCTTTCCTTCCTCTCAGCCATTTCTAGACTTCTAGAGCTTTCTTCTCTTCCTGGGCCTTGACCTTTAAATCTGGAACCTAATAACCCAGGGACTGTGGTTCTCAGCTCCCTCCACCCCATGTCCTACAAAGGAAGTTCAGAGAGGAGCCATTAAGATGATGAAAGATGAAAAATAAGCCTGTTAGGGAATGGTTTAAATAGAAAAAAAAAACAAAATAGTTTATCATGACAATGTGAATTTGAAGGCAAGATTGAAAAATAATCACCTTCAAGTATGAAAGGCCCTTACTGAGAAAACAGAGACCGCCTACTCTTCGTATGGAAGACTGAGTGAGAATATTTGGGCATAAATGTGGCTTTCAACATTTAAGCTAGACTCACTCCCAGTAAACAATGCAGTGTGTTACTTGGCACCCAGGGGACACTGAGGCCTAATCTTTTTTAAACCAAAGCATCCATCCACATGTGTGTGATATAATTCGATGGGAGTATATCTGAGTGGAATCTAGGAGGGTACCCGCCAGATTAGCTCATACATTAAGTTTACATATAATCCTGTGATTTCATAATGAAAAAGTATGTCTTTATAATATTTTTTACAAACTCTTGCTGGGATCAGCAGATGGCGTAATGGCTATGTTGCTGGGCTCCCATGTAGTTGGCCACGGTTCGAGTCCCGGACCTGATGGCTTAAACTCACACCAGGCGCAAGTTCATGTGTGTCCAAGATCCCAAGAGGAGAACAGAGGAGAAGGGATTGTGGCATGGCCATGAGTGGGGGGAATTTCTCACTTTCTGTCTTTCTGGCAGCATGTGCCCTATAGCAAAAATCTCTCTTAGGAAAAAAAAAAAAAAAAAAGCTCCACACTGGGCATGTGTGTGTGCCTGCCCCAAATCCCAAGAGAAGAATGGAGGAGAAGGGATTATAGTGTGCCATCTCCCCTGGGGCGTAATTTCTCACATTCTGTCTCTGTCTCTGTCACTCCACTTGAGCGCACGTGCCCTATAGCAAAAATCTCTCTCTCTCTCTCTATATATATATATGTATATATATATGTAGTCATTGAACTATCAATGGGTAGAAAACAGCCTCTGTCCTCAGAAAGTTTGTGAGCTTAGAGGTAGGTGTGTGTGGGTGTGTGTGGATAAGGGGAGACAGAGAACAAAAATGACAGTATAGTGTGATTACCACGAATGGTTGACTTGTTTTGATTAGTGAGCAGCTCTTCCGTCTGAATTATGAATTCCGGGTGCTCTATCGTCCCCCCATCCCAAACCAGTATTTATTCAGCGTCTCCTTTGTGCAAGTCGCTATGCTGAATGGTGGGAAATCAGCAAAGAAATGGATGTGCCTCCATGTGTCCACGGTCTGGGCAGAATTACAGACAAGCACACATGCAGCAGTGTGGTTTGATGCCTGTTAAGAAAGGGAGTCAGACGATCACTCGAGTCTCAGACCTGGTGGCTTGAAAATTACGCCAGGCATGTGTGTGTGTGTGCCCAAAATCCCAGGAGGAGAATGGAGGCTCATGGTGTGGCCATCATCCTGGGGAGGGGCGGTGCTTTCTCATTTTCCCTCTCACTGTCTTTCTCGGTCTCTCTCTGGCAAACTCATGTGCTCAGTGGCAACCCCCAAGAAATTAAGAAAGAGGGTCAGAAGGTAGCTCGGTGGTTAAGGTGCTGGATCCCACATGGCCAACTCTGAAGCTTTAGTCCTGAAACCCCAGCGTGCCCAAAATCCCAAGGGTAGAAGAGAGAAGGGTAAGTGTGCTCATCCCCCCCACCCCCAGGAAGTGATTTCTCACTCTCCCTCTCTCTGTCTCTCTCCAGCAAGTGCAACCCCCAGGAAGTGATTTCTCACTCTCTCTCTCTCTCTTTGTTTCTCAAGTGCACACACCCCATGGAAAAAATATAAAAAGAAAAGAAAAAAAAAAAAACAGAAAGGATATTTACAGAGTTCAACAGGAACACAAAAGAGGAAAGAGGGTCTCTGTAAGTATTCTTGATCAATCAGGAAAGCCTCCATGGAGGAACTGACTTCTTTTTTTTTTTTTTTTTGGAGGGGTTTTTGCTATAGGGCACGGGCACTCACCA
>NW_006210031.1:482829-490182 GCF_000334495.1 Tupaia belangeri chinensis | reverse complement strand
TTGCTATAGGGCACGTGCACTCACCAGACAGACAGAGAGAGAAAGAGAGACGGAAAGCGAGAGATCACCCCCCGGGGGGATGGCCACGCTGCAATCCCTTCTCCTCTCGGGATCTTGGGCACGCATGCACATGCACCCGACGTGAATTTAAGCCACAGGGTCCGGGATTCGAACTGCGGTCGACTACATGGGAGTCCAGCGACATAGCCATTACACTAACTGCTGGTCCCGAGGAACTGACTTCTAAGACAGGTCAGAACAAGCAGAAATTGGCCAGATAGAAAGCAGAGGTTTCAAGCATATATTTACATGCAAAATGACATGGAAAAGTATGTGCACACACATAACATGTTCACAAAACAGAAATAATTATGAAATACATTTTCTATATGACGGCATCATTTAAAAAAACCCCTGAAATTATTAGATTATTGATTATCCAGAATCACTTGTTAACACAGATGTGGTAAGTCAACTATGCGAAATGATTGTCATCCGTATAGTTTCTTTTGAAATATTTGATGTTTTAAGTGTTAAAGAGTGAATGTGGAAGTTTGTGTGATTTCTGTGTTCCACACACTGTGTCAGGAATGTGACCTGCCTATGGCTGTGGCCACCTGACAGCATCACTTTATCACCAGACATCGAGGGCTAACTCATTCTTGGAGTCTAAACAAAACAGAGCACTTACAGTGCTGTATTTCATTTCAGAGATAGGATGCCTAGCTTTTTGACATTTATCTGAAAATGATTTTGCTAAACCAACATTAGTGTTTTGGGGGTCGGTGATGGTTGAAAACATAGTTCAGACTGAAGAAACCACTCCATAATTAATCCAGCTTAATCATTTTCCGTTATCACATGTATGTTCCTTAAACTTTACCTGTCCAAGAATACATTCAAAATATCCTCCCTCAAGTGTGTTCCTTTTTCAAAATCTAAAAATAAGGTGAGTCCTGAGAAATTGCGCATCGTGGACACACACTGCCATTCCTGGATGGCGCTAGGAATTCATCTTTCTGCCTGCAAACCTCTGTGCAGTGTGCCAGCGAGGTGCAGAACCCCGTCCGGGCCACGCCTTACTTCCCCAACTGTGGAGGCTCACGGGTAGGACTCGGCTTCGGTATTCTGTATTCTTCTCAGGATGGTCTCTGCCTTCTATCACAGGCTTTGGACACCTGGTGGCTTGTCTGGGCCCACCGGCTCCTGCTATGGACTCAGTTCCTGGCAGCCCTACCCCCACTCACTCTCCCTGGCCATCTGGTATCCCCTTAAAGCGCTACCCTCCATCCCTGTCCTCCCATCTCCAGGTAGGGATGATCCCTTTTCCTCAACCTCTTCCCTCCCACCTAGATACTTGCCAGTAAAGGATGGAAGCTCCCTCAGGCTCCTGGATACAATGCATTGTTTGATTGCCCCCTGCCAGGAGTCCAGCCCTCATCACACACACCCAGATCCGGCTTCCTCCCCTTCCCTGTCTGCCCAGCTGTAGAAGACCCAGCAGGTGCCACCCAAGGTCATCTGAAATAGGACAAAAGTAAGGACCAGTTCTTTCACACATAACAAACAGCATTGGATGATTGGATAACTAAAGAAAGAGTCTTAGGTCTTCATCGTGATGAATTTCAGAAAGCATTTATATTTGAAATAATTTAACACCTTTAAAAATAAAGAATATATCTTTTAGGAATTATTTTAGATGTGGGTCATTTCGAACAGTATATGTGTGTGTGTGTGTATATATGAAAAAAGGAGTAGTTTTTTTTTTCTTCAGGATAAAGCAGAGAAAGAAGCACCTAGATATTATACTAACCTTTTGGATTTATTATAGACCTCTGTGAAAAATTGTGAAATAGACTTTTTATCATAAGACTTTAAAACTATTATTTCTGTTCCAGTGTAAAGGGTAATTGAGCTTTATTGGAGAAAGGGCCCAAAAATACGATTTTAAGTACAGTTTTATGTCAGCTTACAAGAATCCACAAAGCTGTTAGAAAGGTGTGTACTACTAGGGGCCAGCAGGTGGCATGGTGGTTAAGGCACTGGATTCCCATGTGGCTGACTGTGGTTCGAGTCCCAGACCTAGCAACTTCCTTTCTCTTTTTCCCTTTCTCGCTTTCTCTGGTCAAATTAAAAAAATAAACAATAATAACAAGCAAAATAAATGAATAAATCTTTAAAAAAGAAAGTTATGTGCTACTGACAAAATAACACTTTGAAAAACATAGAGTAAGATCTCAGGAGCCAGCAGGTGGTGTGGTGGTGAAAAGCACTGGACTCCTACATGGCTGACCATGGTTCAAGTCCTGGACCTAGCAGCTTGCTTTCTTTCTCACTTTCTCTCTCTCTGACTCTGTCCCTCTCTGGTCAAATTAAATAAATAAATATATAAATAACTAAAGTTAAATAAAATAATTATTTATAAAAAAAATGAAAAAATAGGGTAAGATCTAAAATTTTATTCCCAGCATGAAACTAATTACACAACTATTACATACCATTTGGTATCAGTACACTGCGATTTCAGTAACACAGAGTTTCTCTGACATTTATTTTAAAAAGAAAACATTTATAAATGAAGATATAATTTTTAACAGAGTCCATGTAGGTGAATGAAATTTCTAGAATGACAGACACATATCAGCCTATGCCAGTCTCTAAATCGGGTGTTTAGTAATGTTTATTAAACATTTTGTTTCTAAGATTTCAGCAAACAGGATAATGACAGGATTTTTTTTTTTTTTTTTTGGAGGTTTTTGCTATATTTCACTAGGGCTGGTGCACTCGCCAGAAAGACAGAGACAGAGAGACAGAAAGTGAGAAATCACCCCCCAAGCGAGAAATCACCCGCCAGGTGGGATGGCCACGCCTTAACCCCCTTCTCCTCTCAGGATCTTGGGCACGCACGCACACACGTGTATCCACCAGGTCTGGGACTCGAACTGTGGTCGGCTACATGGGAGTTCAACGACATAACCATTACGCTAACTGCTGGTCCCCTGACAGATCATATTAATATTGGTTATTTATTACCTTACATCTTGAAGGTCAAAAACATAAATCATTTGCCATACTTTTCTTCCCACTCTCCTAATCCACACTCTATCAGTTATTTATTTATTACATAAATTTATTTATTTATTTATTTATTTATTTATTTATAGTTTCCTATAGGACACATGCACATACCAGAGAGAGACAAAGAGAGGGCAAGTGAGAAATCACTCCCCCCGCCCCCCAAAAGGGTGGCCATGCCACAGTCCCTTCTCTTTCATTCTCCTCTCGGGATTTTGGGCATACATGCTCACATGCCCTGTGTGTTTTCAAGCTGCTGGGTCTGGGACTTGAACTATGTTGCTGATCATATGGGATCCAGTCACCCTAAGCTCCATGCCACCTGCTGGTCCACAGTTTTTTAAATTGAACATCCTGTTCTTTTTAAAAACATTTTTTGAAAATTTTATTACACTATATTTATTTTAATTTGATCAGAGAGGGACAGTTAGAGAGAGAGAGAGAAAGAGAGAGAGAGAGAGAGGAAGTGAGAAGGCAAGTTGCCAGGTGCAGGAACCGAACTGTAGTTGGCCATGAGGGAGCCTAGCCCCCTTAACCACCATGCCACCTACCGGCCCCTGAACATCATGTTCTTAAACTTTTTTTTTCTTTTTTGTTTTGGAGAGGTTTTTGCTATAGGGCACGTGCGCTTGCCAGAAAGACAGAGAGAGACAGAGAGACAGAAAGCGAGAAATCATCCTACATGGGGGATGGCCACGCCACAATCCCTTCTCCTCCATTTTCCTCTCGGGATCTTGGGCATGCACACACATGCGCCTGGTGTGAATTTAAGCCACTGGGGCCAGGACTTGAACTACGGTTGGCTATATGGGAGTTCAGCGACATAGCCATTATGTCGCTGAACATGCTGGTCCCCGTGTTCTTAAATCTTTGGTGTGGCTTACGTGATAAATGTGAACTACACTCCTAATGCCAGTTTTAATGCTAAACTGATAGTGCCTAAACTTTTAGTGAAATGGTTAAGTATCAGGCCCAGGGGTCCACCCAGTCTGGGTCTGAGTTTAGACTGGCACACTCTAACCATGTGAGCACATTATTAAGCTTTCTAAGCTCCAGGTTCCTCATCTGTAAAATGGGATGTGACCACCACCTTCTCACAGGGCTTAGAGCCTTGAGAACGAAGGGTATGCGTCAGATGCTCGGTATAACGCCATCATCTCTGCAGTGCTCAGCGTTTATCAGACTCACTCGTTTAGTCTCACTGTATGTGTTTGATTTTGATTTTCTGTTTGCATCTCTGACAGCATGAATTCGGCGCTTAATAATTAGCAGGAAAGGTAATTACCTTTGTTTCAGTTACACTCTGATTTTCCTTCGAGGTTTTTGGCCTAAGCAGAGAGAGGTCAGAAGCACTTTTAATATGAAGCTGAGTTGGTGCCAATTTGAAGTAACTGCTCATTCGTGGACATTTTTTTTTTTTTTCCTTTAAAAAAATACAATTTGCTTTGATTTGGTTTGGTTCATGCATTTTTAAAAATCTTTCTTGTGGTGTGCAGTCATTAGGCTTTTATGCCTAAAGAACTGAATTCAGTTATAAGTAAAAATCATTTAATATTGTAAGTATGATTCCATGCGGTTATTTATTCACAACAGAAAAGAGCCACATAATTCAACATATTTGATAGTGTCTGCTGGTGGAACTGTGGGAAATTCAGCAGATCTTAGGAAAGAAATGCTTAAGCTATAGAAGGCGGTATCTATAATGCTAATTATTCCTGACATCATCGAAATGGCAAACTAGAGTAGAAGAAAATAGAAGTTGAACGTGTGCCTTATACATTTCTCTGTGGAACTACTTGGTGGACTCCTGTATTTAAAACATTGCAGCGATTTAATGTATGGATATAGGCGTGGCTTCGAAACCGTGTGTTTTTTCCTTAGGAAGATATATATGGAAACCATCTTTCACTTTTCAGCAATAGAGACTGCTTAAAACCTCGTTTCTTCCTCTGCCTCTTCTTCATGGACCGCTGCTGCTACTGCTCAGCTTCGTTCAAGGTAAATCCTTGATTATTCTCTAGGAATAGTGTCTTTGTCCAATTTGAAAATAATTAGTTTTATATTCAGAAAAAAAGAAGAACTAGATGCACATGGAGAATATTCCAGCGTAGCCCAATATAAAAACTTGCCTTACCTGTATCTAATATTTGTAGAGGGGCATTGCTTAATTAGCATTTTAAATTGGAATTTTAATAAATGCTATCAATCAGTGACCAATTTACATAGCATTTATCTGGGGAAATGAGCATGCCAAGTATCAGTCTTCTAGAAATTTATCTTGACCCAAACAATGATTTATTTAAGATCCTAAAGTCTTTCCTTCTTCCCCGAGAGTGTTCATCTTTCTGTGTTCTAACGTTCTAGTCCACGTCCAGATTTGTTAATTTGTGGTTGTCAAAAATCAAGGGGGACATTTTTGAAGCCCCTGGATCCTAGGACATTTTAACTATGCTGCAATTCTGGTAAGATTCTAATTGAGTAATACCTTCTTCATGTTCTGTCCTAAATAGTTACATAGTGTTTATTTACAATTATTCCAAGCTACACCACCCGGAGAAGTCAAATGAATAAGAGCGATCTATAAAATGATCCTTTTCAAAATATTACGACTTAGGGAGATATTTGTTTAAGAGCTTAGAAGTCTTTCTGTGCCCCACCAAACTATCTATTGTTCTATTTTTTGACCCAATTTTACATAAGAGAAAGAATTTCAAAATCCCGAAATAACTTTGAAATTTAGACTGTGTCAAAGGAATGTCTAAATCGTAAATGACTGCCGTGTGCTTAAATACTTTCGATGCTATCTGAATAATGTCCCGATTAAAGCATGACTATATTGGTCAGTAAGGGAAGAATAGGCAGGGTGGTCATGATAATCACGCAGGGATGAAAAGCGTTTGTGCGATTTTAGCAGAGCAGGAGTCATTAGAAGAACAGAACGCGACAGTGGTAGGGACTTTGCTTAAACACTGAGTAGTGTCAGGTGTTTCCATGTGTGAGGGTGGATGTGTCAGACAGCAAAGGCACTTGAGAAGTGAAAGTCTCCACAAAGACCTAGGGCCTGTATTCACATTCCTGAGGCGTCAGATACAAAAAGTGACCAAAGTTGAGGTCAAGGTACTGGGCTAAAAAAAAGATCAGGACATTACTGTTATTGTTGAATTACAGGGTGAGGAAAGAATTTCACCTTTACCAGAGAAAGGAGGGTGGGGGGAGGGGAGGAAACGTGAGTGGTAATCTTTTCATTGCTAAATGGAGAACTCTGATCCTTCCTTAAAAGTATTGTTTGGGCTTGCCTTAAGTCTCTGTTTAGAAGGTAGTTAACCTATGGAATAAGTGCTGATAAAGGTATGGAGGTTAATATTAATATCGTGATGTAAATTGTTTTCTTTTTATTAAAAAAAACTTGGGAGGTTTGGAGGAACTAGAAGAAAACATGAGAATCTAAACATTCATGAACGTTCAGTCTTTCACTTCTCAGTTGAATGGAGAAAAGAGGCTGAAGCAGATGGAATGTTCTAGAAGAAAGAGAAATTGAAGGAGGGACTTTGGATTGGAGGCAGTTGCAAAAATAATGATAAAAGTGGATCTGGAGGGGAAAAAAGACAATTTTTTCTGACAATGTAAGTGCTGCACTGTGGGAAGTATTTTTTATTTAAAAGTAGAGCTAGTTAGACCACCACATTAGCTACTGCAGATGAGGGTTGTCCAGTCCTGAAACATCATTTAGAGCAGCTCAGACCACTCGAACACATGCTCCGGCCCTAGGGACCTTCGGCTGTCCCCGTGAATGCGGGTCCGCGGCTGCAGTGAGGACGGGGGGCGCGGGGCAGCCCCCGCCACGGCCCGGGCCAAGGGGCGATGAGGCGGGCGAGCCGCGGCCGCCCCGCGAGGGCGGGGCCTTTTTGGAGCCGAGGACTGAGTGCGCGGGGCCGCGGGCAGTGTGGCCGGCGCTCGCTCGGATGGAGTAAACACCTCGATGTGTGCTGCATGAATGGTGGCGGAGCAGGGGTCGGCATTCATTCATGCGCTGGGAAAGCGGCTCTTTTGTGAGCACGGCAAAGTAGTGCTTCTAGAGAAAATCTATTTCGAAAAACCTCAGCAGCCCGAGAAAGCACATTAGAGAATATTGATGTTTTATGGGTCTGCTCGCGTGTGCGTGTGCGGGGGGAGCTGCGGAGACCTCCTCGCCGGGTCTTTAAAGCACGCCAGCACCCAGCTCCCAGGGCAGTTTGCACACGCCCCGTTCCGGGCAGGGCAGTTACATGCCCCGGCCCG
>NW_006210031.1:438484-482412 GCF_000334495.1 Tupaia belangeri chinensis | reverse complement strand
TGTGGGGTCGGATGGGAGGCGGCTCCGCGCGGGTTAGAGTCGGTGCTGAGGCCACATTAGCATCCGAAATGAGGTGTCTTTTTAACCCCTGAGGGGCCAAATGCAAGGATCTCCCGGAGGTAGAGGCTGAACTTTCTCGATTACTCTTCGTCACCCGGAGCGGTGCAGGTAGCTGCGGGGAGCAGGGAGCCTTTTGTTCCCGGTATTTTTAATTAGATGGATTTTTTTTGGTGTGAGGAGTACACAGTCCTCATCCGGGAGGGAAAGCCGTCTGGTTTCCCTGCCTTCGGTGACTTGAGCGATGTCTCCTATCGAATTCTTTGGGACCGAATCTCCGCAGGAATGATTTTTGGATAGTTTGGATCGGAAATATTTAGAAATCGGCCTCCAGCGTACATTAGTCAGCCCTGTGGTTCCATGAACTAAAACCCCATCATCCTAATTGCTTAATGGGGGAAAAGGTACAAAATCATCCTGCTCGTTAAAAGAGCCGTTTTCCACCGGCTAAATAATCGGTGTGTGATTTTTGTCCGGAGGTTTCGGAGACCTGCGTCTCTGAAGGCGATGCAACTTGACGCTGGCGCTTCGCTGCAGGTTCCTCCTGTGGAAGGAGAGTTGGGATGCCAGGAAGAACTTGGGCACTGTCTGCTACCGTCGCAGTCACTTCAGCGTTTCTGAGTGTATTTATGGTACGAGAGTGGGCTGAAAAGGTCTGTGGCAGCTCAGGAGAAGGTCCCGTCCCCTCCCTCTTCTGTGCTCGCGTCTGTATCTTTCTGGAATCTCCCGTAAGTGGGACGTGCAGATGCCTGTGCCCGTGTCCCGGAGTCGTTCTGTCTTCTGCAAGCCTAATGCAAGCCCAGTCCGTGCCTTGAGATGGTGGAGTTGAAGATTTGATCCCCTTCCACTAAAGTGGAAATACTTTCAGTAATTGAAAGCAGATTCATGTCTGGAGTGGTACAAGCCAAGGTTTTCATTTTTAAAATAAACCTTTTGTTCTCTGGGTTTAAACGTTTCAGAGGGCCATCCGGAGACCTGTGCGTGCTAGTTGTTCAAGTAGTCTTTAAGAAAGGATTGGAAAAATCCCGAGGAGGCATTTTAGAAATACAGCTAACTTCGTCAGCCTTCCCTCTCGGTCGGAGAGTAATTCAGTGCAGTGTAGACTGTCTGCGCCCCACATTTTTTTTTCCAGCGGGTTCCCAGGCTTTAAAATACAACTGATGTTCAGAACACCAGAACCCCAAGCAGAGTGCATCTGTCTTAAGCCGTTTACAAAACTTGAGACATTTTGGCGTTCTCTCATCTTATTCTGTGATTTATCTACCCCGTGATGATAAATTTGAAATCCAGGATAAAGTATGCTTAATTGAAAGAGATTCTGGCTATGCACTGGCCGGCAGAGTGAAACTTAATCTATCGCAGGTTGCTAACCTGATTCCTTTCTTGTTTTTGGGGGCTGAGTGCTGAAGTCTTTAGAAAATTGGCTATAAAAGACTGAAATTAGGAGCCATTCTAGACAAAGAGGGAGTCAGTCACTTGATCCCTGGTTAGCTGAGAAGACAGAGAGGGATGGTGATTTAGAAGAGCCTCATCTTCTTCAGGATGTGAAATCTAAAATGAATGGTGTAATTAGGAAAAAGTTAAGAGTTGTACTTTGAACTCTGCAATTGAGGTCAGAAGAAAATAAGTGTTGACTAATTCCTTGACCTGTGGTATCGTTTATTAATGAGATGCAAATGGACATATTTACAGAGTCTTACCTTGGCAGTTTGATTTCTTAGAAACTACTGGAAGCTCCTGTGTTTTACCTTCTTTCGTAGTTCATCATGTTCACATAGGATAATAGATATGAAGTGAGTGACTTGGTCGTGATTTAAATGATAATCTTGTTAGAATTTCCCTCTTTTGTAAAAATGGATATTTAAAGCATTCAGCAAATCTGAAACTGCCAAATCTTGTAAAAGGTTACTAGATTTTGACGATTGTAGCACGTTTCTTTTATATCAGTGGCCTGGTGTGTGGCATGATAGAACTGAATCCTCCTCAAAGATTTAGAAGAAGTGACTTAACATGGGCTGTTTCACAGATGTCTGAACACTGATTTTCAGTCTAATGTTCTTGTCTAAACATTCCAACGAATCCTTTCCGTGACTTCTATTTACTGTTAGTTTGAATGTCCTTACTTTTTTTTTTTTTCTAACTTGGTAAGGAGGTGAGCAGGATCTTCGGTCATCTGAAATACTACATTCAATTTATCACGAGACTCTCTTCTTTAATAATGTAGGAAAGTGGCAAAGGAGGCACACTGTCTAAATACAGTGATCTTGATAATTAATGCCATAAAATAGATTAAAATGCTGTATTCCAGGTATTCATTTCCTTAAAAGGGCCACCAGAACTGCGTTGCTAAGCACCCGTCACTGCTGCAAGTAACAGAAAATGACCCAAATTAAAGAACCTGTTCTAAGCTGTATTCTTGCATTTTCTAAAGTGCATTTCAAAAGGTTTAACAAGACTCATTCAATTAGTGGAGAAAAAAAGATCTATTTTCAGCTCTGATCAGCAATTAAGAGATTGGGCTTTGGAACATCAGTTCTGTATGTTTATCATTTATTTTGTTTCCTAAGCTGTACTTGGACTGAACAATGGGAATAAAGATTTTTAACAAACCATCTTTCTAGCAATCCAGATGGAAATGCTAAATAAAGGGCAATAAGTTTGTTTTAAATTTTACATAGATGGCTGATTTTTGTATGAACTTTTCCTCATTTGAAGAAAGTTGAAGTTTTACACTAATAGATCACTGCTTTATTAAGGATTTAATACTCAATGCAAATGTATATTTATACATATGCAAATGTGTATATACAGTTTAAAGTATGGCTGTATTCTGTGTTAACGTGTGAGTGCATTTGCACGTGACACTTGAGAAATAGGATATTCTTTTTTAATTACATTTGCATGTTTTGAAAATGGCTTCATGACAGACAGTGATATGTCGAAGCAGAAAGCACATACATTAGGGGCAGTGTTTTTTTGTTTTGTTTTGTTTTTGTCCTGACAGTAACCAGTACCTTCTGGGTGATACCAGAACTTCTAAATAGTTGTGGCTAAAAACCTAAACCACAACTATTAGAGTATCTCATGAATTATATCTTCCAGTGAGACCTGGTTCTTAACTAATGCGTACAAAAGCAGACACAATACAAGTTATAGGGCTTCCTGGTGGAGAGAAAGGAATGGAAACATAAAGGCTGTTAGAGGTATAGAAAAAAATTAGCCAGAGGATTTCCAGAGGTTTAGACAAGGGATATTAGTGAGTTTTTTTGCGATGTCTCATTGATCTGGGTAAGTCTGAAGCTTGTAAGTATAGATTTTTAAGTTATCGATTATAAGTGCCATTTTGGCCGTAACCATCTGTGAAGTGATTCTATAGCCATTCCATTGAATATTTTATAGCCAAAGTAACTCTTAATTCTCTCTTCTAAAAAGATTTTTTTACATTAGAAATTCATTTTAATTGGCTTTTATTAGGTTATTTGGCATAACAGATTTCTCTGGCAGTAGATCATATAAAATTTATATATCACTGGAGCTTTATCTAAAATGAAGTTATTTTAATACTCATTTGTGTCTAAAGCCTTTTAAGCAATTCAGAGGTCTCCCTGTAGGTATTTGGGATGCATCGTTTATTGTCTTGTCAAAGTTTGTTGTTTTTTTTTTTCATCTAGAGAATAGCAATACGATAATGTAGATATTACGTGGTTATATGTATTTTCACCAGGTTTGAAATCATACATATTTTAATATTTAAGAAATCAGTTGTTTTAAAATTGATTTTTTTTTAGCTATAAACCTAGGTTTTAGTTATACATCCTTCATATTTAAGTTTCAAAATTATCTATTCTTAATTTTTACTATATGAGTTTGAAAACAGCTACCTTTTTGGTATCCCAGAATCAATTTTTGTTGTAGCTATTAGATTCACTTCACAGAGAAGAAAAATGATTGAAAAGTACACTCAAACTTTGAGGCCACATCGATTTTCAGTATCATAAAATAGATTTGGGAAACCACATATAATAGTATTTAAAAGAGAAACACTTCTCTTCAGTTTTATTCCCTTCCCTTCATACTAAATTGTTTGATATAAACATCTTGTTTTGTTGTTTTGAAGGCAATGTACTATACAGCATGCCAGGATAACTAATATAGAATTAACATGAAATAATAATTTGGTCTTTTCTAGTTATGTATATTCATCTAAATATTTTTTGAAAATTAAAATGAAATGTGAAAGTTTTAATGAATCTTTTTCATGTTAGTTTGTACACATCACTTCCCCCCCCCCCATAGTTGCCAACTCTTTCTCACAGAGAGAGAACAGAGACCTAGGTCTAGAGGTCTGTAAAATTAGTCTGGAATTCTTTTGTGTGTCCTCTCTTAAATAAAACAAAATTACCTTATATAACAAATTCAAGGCCGTTAACCTTTTATAATTATTTAACCATTATTTCATTTTACCTCCTGCTTAGAGTTGTGCACTGTTGGCAGGGACACCTGGCTGTGCTCTTAAAAGTTTATTTGTCTTTCAATTCCTGGGATTGTAGGGGGCAGTACATCTCCCTAATTATCTTTGTTCAGGGAAATGCTGAAAGGCCAGGGTAGTTAAACAAGGCCATTTGGATTTGTGAGGTCGAAGTCAGATGCAAGAAAGTGGTTAAATGCATTATCATCTTATTGAGCTTATCATCAGTAAAGTGACCTTGGTCGAGGTGGAAAAAGCCATTTGGCTATTTTATGACAGCCACCCTGCTTGTTTTATCACTGGTGGATTTTACATATTGCTCTATCCTGTTTCCTGCCTTTTGTTTTCAAGTAGTATTTCCTCAGTTGTAGATCATCAGAGTGAAGGTGAAAAATAAAATGAACATCTTTTCAATGATAGTAAATGTTCCTTCATACATTTATCGCATACATTGATATATGTAGAACTATCCCATCATTAAAAATTGAGGTGTTCAGACTGGCTGACCAGTCGTATTTGCTTGTAAGGGTCTTTTAATCATGATTACTCTCTGCGAAGAAGCTTAGGCTATTCTGCTACTTTTCAGATTGTTTTTAAGCTATTAAGGGAAGAGACTTGTCAACCTCAGTTTTAGCAATGGGAAGAATGTTTGTTTTAACAAGTGTCTAAGTATGTTTCCTTGAAGGTTTCTCAAGTTTTAGTAGTTTTATTTCTGCCCTTCTAGAATGGTCGTTTCCCTTAGGTTAAAGCCATAAGATTTATAGTTGATATTTCTTAATTTGATAGCCAATATTTTCCTTGTGGTGTATTGTATATTACCTCTAATCAAATAGAATTCTTGCTTAACTATTTGAACAAGTATTGTTTGATAACAGGAAGAGTTTTATTTAGCGCAGTAGAAGAGCTGACCTCTTTGGAAACTGGTTAAAACAATTAAGTGCTGTGTGTAAGATTCTCGCTTTCCTAGGAAAAGCTGTCAAACAGTACTGGATGGAGTTTAGCCTATGCTTTACGTTTACACAATTTTTTTTTCCCCATTACTATTAATCAGGGCTAAGTGCAAATCTTATCACATGAAGGAAAAAAAAATTGGCCATTATTTATATATCTAAAATATTATTTCAGAGCTCTTAGAGATCTATCCTTATCATCTTCCTGTGAATTATGTAGCTCTAAAACCTCAGTAACTCCAAATCACCAAAAATAGTTCCTTCAATAGAGTCACGTTTTCTTGATCACAAAGGATGGATTGCTTTCAGAAGTTTTTATTTAACATACAGACATATTAGCTTGAAAATAGGTTTAAAACGAATTATAAACTCTCCCATCTTCTACTCTGTTCTCACCATGAGGACCTAAAGCCAGGCGCTTTTCAGTTCTTGATGATTTCATTAGCTTTCCAGGCTGGTTGCTCTGCCTTCTGTCATTCTTCTCTTTAATCCAACTTTCACACTGTCATCACAGTTGTCACTCTGCATCCTGAATCAGACCCTTCAGGATCCTACTTCAACCTCCGCTGCTCTTTTCCACTCATTCTGTTCCACCCACGCTTCATTTTCTCTTCATTTATACTGTCTATGCTCTTTCCTAGCATCTCACAAGTTTTTCAAGAACCTACTTGCACGGCATTTTTTTTTTTCTGAATCCCTTCCTGACTGCCCCAGGCAAAGGTGGCCACTCCTCTGCTTCCATAGCACCCAATTCCCATTTCTGTTACACACTTACCGCATTATACTATAATCATTTAATGTAAGCATTCCTTTCTCCCCCACTAGGGGGACTCGTCCTTTCAGGTCACAACTGTCTGATTCATCTTCACATACCATCAGTTGATTCTGAAGCAAAAATAGTTATTCAATAAATTGTGAATGCTCATTGAATGAGTATACGTACAGTTTCATGGTGACCTGTGACCATCATGAGCATCAGTAATTTTATTGTTCTGTGCTAAAAATCGAATAAAATACTTCACTCAGGAGCCATTGAGGGCCAAATAGTCCCAGTCTGCATGGCCCCAGGCACAATGATTAGCATAAATGTCTTTCATTTTGAGCCCCTTGTTATGTAAAATGTTTTGTTCATTTTTTTCTTTCTCACAGCATCCCTTTGAGAAATGATTTTTCCCTTTTTTAAAAAAGATTTTTAAAACAGCTCTTTAACATTGAAAGCAGGAGGCTCTTTTGTAAAGGATTATTTTATTTGACTGCATTTATTTATTTTTAAAATTTGACCAGAGAGGGACAGAGTGGAGAGAGAGAGAAAGTAAGAAAGCAAGCCACCACTGCCTCAGAGCCCCTAACCACGCCACCTGCTGGCCCTTCCCCTTTTTCTGATGGAGAAATTGTTACTGACAAAGATGAAGTTCAAGGTCACACAGGTACTAAATGGTAAAACAGATTGTTCAGAACATAGTCCTATGTGATTCTAAACCTGCTTTCCTAAATACCAACTCCTTGTGAGCATTCGTAGTTACATGTGCAATTCAAGTAGAGATATCCTTTTTTAAGATTTTTCATTTTCCTTATTGTCACACTTTCACTTACTGCTCTGTAAATCAAACCACTAAGATTTTTTTTTCTTTTAGTTTAAAATATGACTAGAAGGGTTTTAACTAAGGATTCTTCTCAGAGCTGATTTTATTAACTTTATTAGTTTTGACCTCTTAGAAACCCTTAGAAGCCCTTCTTAGAAACCCTTTTGGCCTTGGGACCAGCAGTTAGCTTAATGGCTATGTCGCTGAACTCCCATATAGCCGACATCGGTTTGCGTCCTGGCGGCTTACACTCATGCTGTGCTTGTGTGTGTGTGTGTGTGTGTGTGTGCCTGAAAGGAGAATGGTGGAGAAGGGATTGTGGTGTGGCCATCCCCCCTGGGGAGTGATTTCTTGCTTTCTATCTCTCTGTCTCTGTCTTTCTGGTGAGAGCATGCGCCCTATAGCAAACGCCTCTCCGAAGGAAAAGAAAAAAAAAAAAAGACACCCTTGGCCTTACTACCTCCAGATTTTTGCGTTTTGGGCCAGATGAGATTTTGGGTAGCTTAATTCCAATTAGGTTTAGGTTTTAGGTGAAATAAAACATTATTTTCCACAACTAAGGACTTTTAATAGAAATTCAGTGACGTGTAACAGTAAACCTGACCTCTGGATCATGGACACTCACTTGTCAGTGGTCTCGGTTAGGTCTCTAGACTGGAATCGAACCTTCTTGAGCATGTCAGTCTCCTATAGTGTTACATTTTACAGCTGTGCTACTGACCATCCAGTGTGCTAGAGTTCCAACCCAGGCATGCAAGGACCTACGCTGTGCTCCTGTCTCCCACGGGAGTAATGGGAGAGCTCTCACCACTGAGTTAGGAAGTAACCTAGCTCCTGAGTACCTGACTCCCAGTTCACTTCTTTTTTTTTTTTTTATTAAAAAGAATTATAATGGGGGCCAGCAGGTGGAGTGGTGGTTAAGGCACTGGTTTCTCACGTGGCTGATCATAGTTCGAGTCTCAGACCCAGCTGTTTGACCATCACGCCAGGCACATGTACTTGTGTGGCCAAAATCTGGAAGAGAATGGAGGAAAGAGGATTGCAGTTTGACCCTCTCTCTGTCTCTTTCTCCAGTGAGCATATACCCTATGGCAGAAACCTTTAAAAAAATGGGACCAGCAGATGGTGTAACAGTTACGTCGCTGGACTCCCACGCAGTTGACTGCAGTTCGACAACTTAGAACTCATGCCCGGCATGTGTGCATGCTTGTCCAAGTATCCCAAGAGAATGGAGAAGGGATTGCATTGTGGCCCTCCCCCTGGGGGTGGTGGTGATTTCTCGCTTTTTCTCTGTCTGTGTCTGTTTTACTGGCAAGTGTACACGTCCTGTACCAAAACTCTTTTTTGAAAAAGCAAAAACATTATTATGATATGTTAAAACATCAAAAATATGGCAGGCTATTTATAAAGTAAATATTCTTACTCTTTATTTTATAGGTTAAAAAATATTGAGGCTTAAAGAGATTAAATAACCTGTATAAGATTGTTAAACTATGAAATTGCATGTGAGTTTAGGACTTCATAATCTCAAACTTATGTCCTTTTTCATGACTGGGAATTCTGCATTCAGTAGATTTGTGAAATTAGTTGTTGGTTTGACTTTAGTCCTAATTTACTTTATGGATCAGTTCTCTTTGTTGTGGAAAAGAAATACAGTGCCAGTCTACAGCCATTCATAAACATTGTACCCATCGAACTTTGCAAAGATTTCCATATTTGCTCAAGGCAGATCCGTTCATTTATCCACAAAACTTGAGGGAATATGTGTTTTGTATTATACTTTGCTTTTGTTTTTAATCTTCTTTAGGTGTGTGTGTGTGCTCACATAGGCGAGACATGGTCATCTGTGGAATGGCCAGTGTCCACTCCCTGATTAATATCCAGTGATGATTAGCATCATTGATTAGAACATTAGTAGATTATGTCTATATTGACACTTCTATTCCCCCTTTCGTGCCTTGTTTATTTAATTGATGGTTAATGTTTTTACTATTAAAGGCGATTAACACATCAAAATGGTTTTTATTGAACCTGGCAAAATGATAAGTTATGTTTGTGCTTGCTCCTCTGTGCCGCAGGCTAATCTATTGGTGTCTTGTTTTTTATAGTTTCCGTCTGCGAAAACCTTCTGCTTAGGAAGTCAAGTAAATGAGTGAACTGTTATCTGGTGACTTGACTTTTCTGGATTGTACCTTTAGAAGGAAAGAAGGAAGGCAGATCAATAGCTTTCAACAATGTGATTTCTTGTAGAAGTTCTATAGAATTTCTTCAATTGATTCAAAATTCTTGGGGAAGAAATCAGGCTGAAGATGGTAATAGATCATAGCATGAAAAAAATATTTAGTAAAGTTTACATATCGTGCCATGGTTAGCTCATTTTTATATGCTTGTCTACGCGTACTTTTTCTGTGCACATATTTTTCACTTTTTGGAAAGACGTCATTGGTTAGGGAAGTCAGCATTCTGTATTCTGGCTTTTTGTTGTTGTTGGCGTTAATTCAGCTTGCATAAGGGGTAAGAAGAGAAAGCATCCCCTCCATAGGAATCCCCAAAGAAGTGTACCCTTATATTTGGTTTTCTTTTATAATAGAAATTCTGAAAAGGAAGTGAGAGGTTGTTCTTATTATGAATTGCTGTTCCCATGTTCTATTTCATTCCCATGTTCCATTTTTAAGTTATAGCTTTTTAAAAACTGTTCACTTGAAATTTAGTTTATTGATAGTACAAAGATAAAATACTTTGTATTAGGGTAAACAGGTGATGTGGAAGCTGGGGCACTGGATTCCACCTGGCTAACTGCACAGTTGAATCCCGAACCTGGCCACTTGAGAATCACACTGGGCTCATATGCATGCATGCATGCCCAACATCCCCAGGAGACTGGCGGAGAAGGGATTGAGGTGTGGCCATGCCCCTCGGGAGGGTAATGTCTCACTTTCCTTCTCTTTCTGTATTTCTCTGGCAAGCGCATATACCCTATAACAAAAACTAAAAAACAAATCAGAAACAACTTTATGATGTATAAACATTCCTCATTTTGATCAAATACCAATTTAACTACTTGGATTATTAACCTTCATTGATAGACCTGTCTAACCAACATGTGACTATTTTCAAAAGGGATGATTTACCACAATTAACTATTCAGAAGAAAATAATGCTAAAAGCGTATGAGCTCTTTTCAAAAGAAAAATTTCAGTATTATGTTGAGAAATGACTACATCATCTGAAGAAGGCAGTTAACTCCAGAGTTGGCCACTTTGAAGGCTATAATGTTTGGGTGAATTCTGTTTTTATTTTTTTTTTAAACTAAGTTATTTATTTATCATCATTATTATTATTTTTTAATTTGATACAGACACTCATCAGAGAGAGAGAGAGAGAGAGAGAAAGCAAGAGCTGCCAGGTCCAGAACTTAAACTGTGGTCAGCCATGTGCGAGTCCAGTGCCCCAACCTCCATGCCACCTGCTGGCCCTGAACTCTGATATTTTTAAGAATTGGCTGATAATACATCCTAGCCCCTTTCACATGCCATGATTAAGGACTGTGTCCTTAATGGGCAGAGCAATTACTTTTAGAAATTTAGAAACTAAAACTTAATAGTTATTTTTAATGTCTAATTATTTGTTTATTTATTTAAGGAATTCTTTCGTTTAGTTTTATTGATTATTTTTGCTGTTTTCCAGTTCGATCAAAGAGAGATAGAGAAAGACCGAGGGAAAGTATGACAGGAAGCCACCAGGTCTAGGACTTGAACTGTAGTCAGCCATATGGGAGTCCAGTGCCTTTAACTGCCCTGTCACCTGCCAGTCCCACAATTGTTTATTTTAAACAAAATTCATAGTCTTCTTAAAACTACCAAGGTCTGTGGATGTAAGATAATATGTTTGATTTCTTTAGAATATATTTGAATTTCATGCATATTACATTTCATACAGACAGAAAAGCTCAGTCTTCACTTCGTGAGTCTAGTAAGCATTAGGATTCAAGGTGCAAGTTCTTTCATAAATTGAAAAAAGTTATTTGCTTTCATGCTCAAATATCAGTATGAACACCTGATTTATTAAATTGCTCATTAGTTTATGAATAAGCATTTATAATATATTAAATATTTAGCTTATTATTAAATATTAGATTATTAATGTCTAGTAGCATTAGGTATTCATTAATACTGATTAAAATTTTACTTTCTTAAGAATCAAGCATTAGAATTATAAACTTAACAATATTCTCTTTGCTTCAGTTTAGGCAGAACATAGTAGAATTACGTATTCAAGATTTTCAAAGTATATTTATGGCGAAAGAAAGCTGATAGTATCGTTTCAGCTAAAAAATATCTTCCGTGTGTGTATTTTGTAAAATGCTTATCTAGACCCTGTTTCCAGGAATATCTCAATTAGCAATAAAAAGGTGTCTGCTTCTAAATGCCTAGGGTGTACTTTAAACTCTAATGAGGTACCTCACTGGAAGGAGACCACCTGAAGATTTTATTAATGTCTGCAATGTAAAAGTAGAAATAGTCTGAAACAGATAACGAGTTCAAAAATTCTGGTAAAACAGATTATCACCACGACTAGGACAGAGCACCTTAAAATTGAATGAAGGTCAATTTGATATAATATATTGAATTATGTCTCTGCTTAAGTTCACCACGAATAAAATTCTGTGTATGATTGGTCTTCAGAAAGTTCATGTACAATGCATATTACAACAAAACGATGCATGGGTTTCAAAAACAATTTTGCACCAAAATAAAGTTGTACTAACTTGTTTCAGCATGTCAAAACAGAATGTAGGCGAGACACTAAGAAGGATAAGCTATCAGTTTGAAAAGAGCCTCTATAAGAGTAATGTAAATTATGCTAAGGTTGAAGCAAGAACAAATGTCAGATATATGGTGAAGCTTGGGTAGAAGAATTGTGAAAAGTCTTTGATGCTTTCCAGAAAGTTTGTGGAGACATGCCCTAAAGAAATCAGCAGTTTATGGGACCAGCAGTTAGCCTAATGACTATGTTGTTGGACTCTCATGTAGTCGACCACGGTTTGAGTCCTGGACCCGGTGGCTTAAACTCACTCCAGGCGTGTGTGCGTGTGTGCCCAAGATCCCGAGAGGAGAATGGAAGAGAAGGGATTACGACATGGCCGTCCCTCCTTGGAGAGTGATTTTTCTTTGTCTGTCTGTCTCTTGCTGTCTTTCTGGCAAGTGCACACACCCTATAGCAAAAAATCTCTCCAAAAAAGAAAAAAGAAAGAAATCAGTTTACAAATGGATAACTTCAGAATGGACTGCAGCTTATGTTAAAGATGATACCTGTAGTCGCAGACCATACACACCTATTTATGAGAAAAGAATGAATCTTGTTCAGGCCCTAATTGAAGAGGACTGACAGTTCACAGCAAAAACCATACCCCACAGCATAGACATCTCAATTGGTTCAGCTTTCACAATTTGGAATGAAAAATTAAAGCTGAGCAAACTTTCTGCTCTAAGGGTATTGAGACGTTGCACCTAGGGCCAGCAGGTGGTTAAGGTGCTGGACTCCCACATGGCCAACTGCATTTCGAGTTCCAGACCCAGTGGCTTAAAAGTCACGCTGGGCATGTGTGCGTGCGTACCCAAAATCCCAGAAGGAATTGGATTTTGGGAGGAGAAAGGATTTTGGGATGGCTCATCTTCCTTAGGTGGTGATTTCTCACTTTCTTTAAACAGTCTGTCTGTCTCTGGCAAGCACATGTGCCCTATGGCAAATACCATAAGAAGAGAAATGCCACACCTAGATGAGCTGAGCTAAGAGTAGAGCTTTCCAGCCAGATTGTCATGTGGTGGTTAAGACTGCTGGATCCCACATGGCTAACCACATGGTTTAAGTCCCTAAACCTGTTGGCTTGAAACACACCAGACATATGTGCAACAGTGTGTGTGTGGCCAAAATCCCAAAAGGAGGGACAGATGGATGAGAAAGTATTGCAGTGTGACCATGCCCCATGCGGTGGTGGTGGGGGAATAGTGGGGTGTTTGAATGCTTTCTCATCCTTCCTCCTCTAGAGAGCACTAACATCCTCTGGCAATCTTAAAATAAATAAATAAATAAATTAATTAATTAAAAACAGAACTTTTCATGGAAATGCTAAACAAGTGTTACCAAGATTCTGAAACCTTTCTTTGAAGAATTATGGCAAGAGATGGCAATATGGCTTTACCCCTATGACCCTGAGGTCAAAGCATGGTCAAAGCAATGACTACTGAGAGGTGAAAGGAGTCCAGTCAAAACAAAAGTGGAATGGTCAGGAACATAGGCCCTGCAATGACTTTGTGGGATGCTGAAAACATTTTGCATATTGATTTTCTGGAGGGCCAAAGGATGATGACATCTGCTTATTATGAGAGTATTTCAGGAAAGCTAGACAAAGCTTTAGCAGAAAAATGACATACTCTTTGTTGAAGAAGAATTCTCTGCCCTGGCAGTGTTCATGCTCATTCATCAGTCAAAGAAAATGTGGTGAGAGTTTCAGTGGAATATCATTAGACTGTACCTTACAGTAATGATTTGGCTTCTTTTGACTTCTTTCAGTTTTCTAATCTTAAAAGGGCTCCCATTTTTCTTCAGTTAATAATGTCGAAAAGACTGCATTGACATGGGTAAACTCCTAAATCTGTTGAGGAAAAACAGACACCAAGGAACAAAAACTCAGCACTCCAGAGAGAAAAAGGAGAACTCTTTATTACGTCAGGGGGCATGGAAGAGTTAACACTTTGAATCTCCAGCCCCAGCTGAGAGTTGAGCACAGTCTTTTATGGATGAATTTGGGGGGCGGAGGGGGGGTTTCAGCATGTTTGGAGTGTCTTATCAGGGAAAAGGCTCAGTATCTGCCTTAATACAGAGCTGGCAGCCTGTTCAAAGCCACAGTCAGGGAAGGGGAAGCTACCTCGCAGAACAGAAAGTCCAGGCAGCTTCAGCCCTGGGTTTCTTCAAGGTTACCCATAAGTTCTGGGCTGCTCCACATCAGTCCCTCAGTTCTTTTGCGATGGACTTAATGTCTGGTATCTTTGCTTACAAAAGTTATTTTTTTATTTTATTTTTTTTTAGGTTTTTGCCATAGGGTACATGTGCTGCAGGGGTGAGGGGGAGGAGAAGAGAGAGAAAGTGAGAAAGCACCACCTGAGGGGATGGCCATGTTACAGTCCATTCTCCTCCAGGCTCCCCTAGGGATTTGGGGCACTCATGCACACTCAGTGTGATTTTCAAGTTGCTGGGTATAGGATTTGAACTGTGGTCTACCATGTGGGCATCCAGTTGCTTAACAACCATGCCATCTGCTGGCCTCCTTACAGAAGTATTGTGAACTCGATGGAGCTTGAGAAATAAAGTGTATATTAAATAGTTTTGTCCTTTAATTCCATTTTCCACAAACTTTTAAAAGTCCTGTCATGGGAACCAGCAGATGACATAATGGTTATGTCAATGTACTACTCCATATAGTCCACTGAGGTTCAAGTCCCACATAATGGTTATGTTGCTGAACTCCACATTGTCCACTGAGTCCCGCTTCTGGCCCTTAAAACTCACACTGGGCTTGTTTGTGGGTGTGCCTAAAATCGTGGGAGGAGAATGGAAGAGAAAGGATTGCATCCATGGCTATCCCCCCTTCCCAGGAGATGATTTCTTGCTTTCTGTCTCTCTGTCTCTCTGGAGAGTGCACACTCCCTATAGCAAAAATCTCAGGAGAACTACGCTGTTACTCTTACTATTTTATGATACAGTCAGCCATAATCTGATCAGATGTTAACGTCCCAGAGCCTGATTCACATTACCGGTTTATATGTTAGCCATGATATAAGCTTGTTTCTTCCACGGGCAGAAATATTTGAGGCGGCCAGCTGAAATATACAGCAAAATACTAAAGTTCTGTGGATGAGAAGAATATATTGATACCTCAACCACACACATTGTGAAAGGGCGGAAAAGAAGGAAGGGTGGAGATGCGAGGAATGATAATAGTGTTTAGCTGTTGCATTTTATTTATTTTAAGTAAAGCAGTATATCTAGCATTAACAATAATTTTTTTTGTTGTCATTCTAGACAGACTATTTACCACACAACCTGGACTTCTCTTAAATTTAAGAACATTCCCATTCTGTAGATTTTTGTGCGGTTGTTAATTTTAAACTTGATTTCTTTTTAAATGTTTTTTTAAAAAACCTGGCCACTTATTTCTTCCATGAGTGAGTGAAAGAGAGAGATATAGCACTTCTGATTTTCAGCCAACTCTGAGTCATGGGCAAGTGCATGCATGCCCTATGTACTCAGGGTGGTAACTAGATAATTGTGTTTTTCCCTTGTGCCACCACCCGGCCCCCATTAAATGATTTTTTTTTCTTTTTTTTTTGGAGAGGTTTTTGCTATAGGGCACGTGTGCTCGCCAGAAAGACAGAGAGACAGAGAGACAGAAAGGGAGAAATCACCCCCCAGGGGGGATGGCCACGCTACAATCCCTTCTCCTCTGTTCTCCTCTTGGGATCTTGGGCATGCATGCACAGATGCCCGGCGTGAGTTTAAGCCACCAGGTCCAGGACTCGAACCACGGTCAACTACATGCGAGTCCAGCGACTTAGCCATTACGCTAACTGCTGGTCCTGAATGATTTTTTTTTTAAACCTGAATTTTTCATTGTATTCAGTCATGATTAGCGTAGCACATTTTTTCCTTACCAATAAAATTAGAAATCAATATGTAATACTGAACTACAGTATATTTTAAGAATTTACTAATTTTTTTAAGTGATGTCATAAATTTAAGAATTGAGTTTACTCACTATTTTTTTAAAACCGCTATGTCCCACCTGGTAAGCTTTTGTTATCCTATTTCTAATCATATAATTTTGAACTAAATATATACATACGTACATATACATTGGGAATTTATGTATATATTTAATCAGCAGTATAGAATTGCTGATTCTACAAACTAGATTTTTTTGGAGTTATCATGGGTCACAATCATATTTTGTAATACCTCTCTCACTTAAATTGCCTTATACTTTTCTCTTCAATCCAAAAAGGCACATTGTCTTGTTTGGATATCACCTTGACCTTATCACTCCTTTGCTTAAAAAATCAGTTTCATGTCAAGAAATTATTTGAGCCTGATAGAGGTAGGGGAAGGATTACAGGCAAGTGACAGAGAGAAGGTATTTCAGGCAGAAGGAGTGGCACAAGCACGCTTTGAAAGTTGGTTGAGGAAATATCATCAAACTTATTCTGAGCTCAACATTTATGAAAGAGAACTTTGGAAATAAGGGTAGAAAAGCTGGTGAAAGCCAGGAGGTGGAGCACCTTGAGTCTTAGACAAGAGTGTTTCTTTGGGCATCCTGAGTGTTTGGGGGAAGATATCTCTGGTAGAGAGAACTATAAAAGGGAGAAAATAGAAGTAGAAACATCAGTGGTGGGCTTTTTCTCCTATTTTTAATTCATGATGTTCTCTGATATTTCTAAAATGGTGCAGTTAATCAAGGTAGGTTTCACAGATGCAGGGCTTCATCCACTGTGGTGTCCTCCTAGCCTGAATAGTGGAGGTCATGAGTACTTGTTGAATCCAAAGATTGAGGGTACCAAGACCCAAAATGATGAAATGACCTTTTTGAGTTTACATAGCTAAAATAGTGAAAGATCTAGAGTTAAAGTCTGGTGTTTAGTGTTTTTGTTTTTGTTTTATTTTCACATACTAAGCTTTCATTCAGGTCATTTTCTTTCTTTTTAAAATTTTATTTATACATTCATTTAATTTCATTTGACCAGAGAGAGACACAGGGAAAAAGAGAGAAGGAAAGTGAGAAAGCAAGCCACCAGGCCCTAGACTTGAACCGTGGTCACCCTGTGGGCATGTCCAGCACCTTAACCACCATGCCACTTGCTAGTCCCCCTCAGGTCATTTTCATTAGCAAGTTTTGTTTTTCTTTTCCTTCCCTTGTCAGTTCTCACCTTAAGTTCTCAATTTGTCTTTTAGCAAATGATTACAGACTGCCTCATACCTTATATACTCATTATAGCTTTGTCTGAGCTCTTAGTTGGTTGCTTTCACATCCAGATATAATGGATAAATTATTTTATCACTTTTTTTTTTTTCTGGTGGCATATCTAAGATCAGAGGAAATGTCTTCTTTTCAGGATTTCATTTGCTTGTTGTATTTTTCATCATCCCTCCTCTCACAGAACACCTTTGTCTGTATAGAAAGGCTTGTTAACTGACTACACAGCCTCCCAGTCTGTCTTTTTCATTCAAGCTCTTAAGAAGTTACAAACACAGGGTTCACTTTTTTTTTTTTTTTAAATGGCAAAGGACCACTTAAAATTTACTTGAAATAAATAGAAAAATGACAGCTTTCACGTTTTTATAACTCTATTCAAAGTAACAGTTTTGCGAATTTATATGATTAGTTTAGCATTTTGCAATTTAAAACCCAAAGGAAAAAATTTCAAAGCATTGATTCTGTTTGATTCTGCGAGGCCACCTTGAAATAGGGGCTACATAAAGACAACTATTGTGTGAAACCATTACAAAAACGGTAAGATTACCTGCTATTACCATTGTCTATATTTTACTCAGTGCAAACATTAGTCATTGCATATCTATTGTCAACAGACTGCATTATTTTAATAGAATAGTGCATTTGGTGAGGTACTTCAGTCCAAGGAGGTATCACTTAGGTGTGGGAGAGTTTTTTTATAATGTCTTTCCCTGAAAAGAAAAGTTATGCTTTAGATAAAACAAAGGCTCTCATTAAGATTAATAAACTATTAAGGGATACATCTTCTTAAATAGACTAGGAAATTGCCACACTTTTATAAACATGCGTAATTGGTAGTGAATCATTAACCTTCTTTAAACTTAAAGGTATTTCCCTCACAGTTGAAAGGAGAGGAGCTAGAATTACTGTATTCATGAAATAATGAGTTTTTCCAAATTATGAACTACTTATTTGAGTCAAAAAGTTGTTATTACTGTAACTTTTTAGATTAAAAAATTAAAAACAAATACAGTTCATTTAATCTTAAAAGTACTAAAGTGGGGCCAGCAGGTGGTATAGTGGCTGAGGGGCTGAACTCCCACATGGCCACCACAGTTCAAGTCCCTGACCTGGTGGCTTGTTTTTTCACTTCTCTCTCCGGCCAAATTAAAAAGTAATAATAATTAATAAAATAATTATCTTTTAAAAAGTACTGAAGTGTGAACCAGGCTTATGCTAAATATAACAGCAATTTGTATTTATAGAAGATATTAATGTAGTATTTGAAAGCTAAAAAATGATAGAATAAAATATTTTAGTCTTTATGTGATAGAATGAAATAATTTCAAAGAAATATATTTTTTGACATATTCTGTGAGAGATCATAGTTGTGTATTGAATTATTTTAAGTTTTTGTTTTATTTATTTTATATGTATGTGTATATATATATATATTTTTTTTTTTTTTTGCCTTAGTATGTATGTGCTTGCTGGAGAGACAGAGAAGAGAAAAGTGAGAAATCACTCCCCAAAGGACGTGGCCATGCCTCAATCCCTTCTCCTTCATTCTTCTCTAGGGATTTTGGCCGTGCATGCACACATACCTTGCATGATTTTCAAGCCACATGGGAAGGTCCCAGGATCATGTTCTGGGATCTCCCTGTGCATTTCAGACATGCACATGTGTCTCACGACCTAAGTAGCTGAGTCTAAGGGTGGATCACAGGAAGAAGACCCCATTGAGAGTGCTATCTGTCTTTTTTTTTTTTTTTGAAGAGAGATTTTTGCTGTAGGGCACACGCACTTGCCAGAGAGACAGAAAGTAAGAAATCACCCACCCCCCCTCCCCTGCAAAGGAGATGGCCACGCTGTAATTCCTTCTCCATTCACCTCTCGGGATCTTAGGCATGCACAAGCATGCGTCTTGTGTGAGTTTTAAGCTGCTGGGTTTGGGATTTCAACTGCAGTCATCTACCTTGGAGTCCAGTGACATAACCATTACATCATCTGCTGGTCCCTGCCTATTTCTTTCAAAGAAAAAAATATACAATTTTTCGTTCAAAAAAAAAAATGCCAACAAAGAATTGAAGAAAGAAATTAAGTCACTAATACAGATACAAGGGGACTTCAAAAGTTCATGGAAACAGTGGAGTTACAATATGAAGTTTTTTGATGCAAAATAATGGAAATCCATGCATAGTTTTTTGTTTTATATATTTTCAAGAATTATTTGTTTAATTTTATTATTACTGTCATTCAGTTTCACCAGAGAGGGTCATAGAAAAAGAGAAAGCAGGCTGCCAAGTCTGAGACTTGACCACAGTCGGTCATGGGGGGTGTCTGGCGCTGAACCACCACACCACCTGTCAGCCCTGCGTGTTTTTTAAAATTATTTTTAAAAATTAAAAAAAAAAAATTTAATGAGTTATTTATTGGGACCAGCAGTTAACCTAATGCTATGTCGCTGAACTCTCATGTAGTCCACCCGGACCTGGTGACTTAAACTCATTCCAGGCACGTGTGCGTGCGTGCCCAAGATCCTAAGAGGAGAATGGAGGAGAAGGGATTGTGGCGTGGCCATCTCCGCTGGGGGGTGATTTCTTGCTTTCTGTCTCTCTGTCTCTCTCTGGCTCTCTGGTGAGCGCACGCACCCTGTAGCTAAAAACTCTCCAAAAATGTTATTTATTTAATTTTATTTACTCATTCATTTTGATTTGTCCAGAGAGAGAGACAGAGAAAGAGAGAGAAAGTAAGAAAGGAAACCATCAGGACCAGGACTCAAACCATGGTCAGCCATGTGGGAGTGTCCATTGCCTTAACCAACACACCACCCACTGTCCCCAGTTTTTTCATAATATGTATTTTCCATAAATTTTTCGAAGCCCCTACTGTACAGTATTGTAAGGAAATAGTAAAGCAGTAGGTCTTATTACATTATAGTCCTTAAAATACTTTAATAAATATTGCTCAGTTACACGTGAAAATGGTCTTTTTTTTAGTTTTTATATTTTTATTGAGAATTTTATTCTATTTCTTTATTTGAAGTGAAAGGTAGGTCTAGGTCTCATTTCTGTATTAAACTTTACTGAACATAGATGAAACTTAAATGTTTTAATTGAAAACCGAAATCAAAATACAGTTTTTTTTTTTTTTTGACTAGATGTCACAGATGCCAGAGAGAGACAAAGAGACAGACAGAGAGAGAGAAATCACTCTACAGCTGGGCATGGTAGTGCCACAGTCCTTTTTCTTTCATTTCTCTTTACTTTCAGGAGATTGATTACGCACAAAGTTGCATTCTGCCTATTTTTCAAGCCATTGCAGTCAGGCACGAAGCCTCCCAATGCATAGAGCTTAACCACAGCACTCCAGCCAGGGTCGACTCTCTCTACTAAGGTTTTGACTAATGATATTAGGCTTTTAGGCTGAAGGCTTTAAATTTTAGTATAAATCACCAAAGAATACTTTGAGACAAAACAAGAAAGCACTATATAGGACCAAGAAAGATGTAATTCTTCATTAGCAGGTTCTTTTTATAACTTTATTTATTATCATTTGATTTGCTGTGGGTTGATCATGTGTGCTCATGAGAGAGAGACTAGAGGGAAAATGAGAAAGCAAGCCACCAGGTCTGGGACTTGAACTGTGGTCAGCCACAT
This sequence comes from Tupaia belangeri chinensis, assembly GCF_000334495.1. Taxonomy (NCBI): domain Eukaryota; kingdom Metazoa; phylum Chordata; class Mammalia; order Scandentia; family Tupaiidae; genus Tupaia; species Tupaia belangeri. Next base: position 461,689 of record NW_006210031.1, on the reverse strand, counting down.
GTGATTCCAGTACCTTAACCACCATGCCACCAGTCAGCTCCTTCATTAGCACTTTTTTATTTTTTTCGGGGGGGGAGTGTGTGTCTCGCTATAGGGTGTGTGTGCTAGCCAGACAGAGACAGAGAGACAGAAAGCAAGAAATCATCCCCCAGGGGGGATGGCCACGCCACAATCCCTTCTCCTCCATTCTCCTCTTAGGATCTTGGGCATGCACGCACACGTGCCCAGCATGAGTTTTAAACCACCGGGTCTGGGACGCGAACCGCGGTCGACTTCATGGGAGTCCTACGACATAGCCATTACGCTAACTGCTGGTCTCTGTTAGCACTTTTTAAAAGCATTTGAGGATATGTTAGTTTCCTAGGGCTATTGAAACAGATCATCACAAAGCGAATGGCTTAAGACAACAGACATGTATTCTCTTAATTTTTGGCAGGTAGGTGTCAAAAATTCAGGTGCTGGCAGGGACCTTTTTCTTCTCAAGACTCCAGGGAAGAATCCTTTCCTGCATCTTCCAGCGGCCAATACTCCATTCTTTGCTTGTACCTGCATCACTCCAATCTTTATCTCCATCTTTTTTTTTTTTCCTTTTTTTTGGCCGGGGAGGGGGGGTTGCTATAGGGCGTGTGCGCTCACCAGAAAGACAGAGAGAGACAGAGGGACAGAAAACGAGAAATCACCCCCCAGGGGGGACGGCCACGCCACAATCCCTTCTCCTCCATTCTCCTCTCGGGATCTTGGGCACGCACGCACATGCGCCCGGCATGAGTTTAAGCTGCCAGGTCCAGGACTCGAACCCGGGTTGACTACATGGGAGCCCAGCGACATGACCATTACACTAACTGCTGGTCCCTTCATCTCCATCTTCATCAGGCCTTCTTCCCTCTGTGTCTCTGTGCAGCCTTTCCTCATCTTATTTTTCCATCTGAGAAGAGTACTAATCAGTGGATTCAGGGCCCACTCAACTCTGGTCATCCTCATCCTAATTAATTACATCTGCAAAGACCTTATTTCCAAATAAGGTCACATTTGGAGGTTCTGGGTGGACATGAATTTCAGGGGATACTTTTCAGCTCATTACAGAGGAAAAGGAAATAGCATGGAAGAGGGACATAAATTGTTTTTCTGTCTTCCGTTTTTTTGCTTTCCCATTCCTTAGGGGATTTAGACAAATGAGAGCTGAGAATTCATGCTTTCACACTTCTATTCTTCTAGGGTATTTTACCTGCTGCCGCTGACTTATGTTTCTTCTTTTCCCACGAGTCTCACATTATGGGAAATTCCAGTAAGAGAGCCATAGAATTTTGAATGTTTTCTGTTCAACCATAGGGGAAATTAAAACTTGGTTTTCATGCTTTTATATTTCAGAATTTGAAAAACTCAAAACAAAAATTATTGAGACTGCCATACCACAGGTGTAGCACTCAAAGAATGAACATAGTTATAAACCTTCTAGTTGTAAATTGTACATCTTAGAGAAATCTGTGCTTGTTAGTTGTAAAATTATGTGAGTACGGTCTGTTGCCTCTTGATTGCCCTCGAAATCTTAAACTTATAAGCTATTTTTAATGAAAAAATGAAATGCCGCGATTGCCAACAAGGCTTATTTGTAGATTTTTTTTTTTTTGAGGGGTTTTTGCTATACGGCGCATGTGCTCGCCAGACAGACAGAGAGAGACAGAAAGCGGGAAATCACCCCCCAGTGGGGGTGGCCACGCCGCAATCCCTTCCCCTCCATTCTCCTCTCGGGATCTTGGGCACGCATGCACATACGCCCAGCGGGAGTTTAAGCCACTGGGTCCGGGACTTGACCCGTGGTCGACTAGGTGGGAGTCCAGCGACATAGCCATTACGCTAACTGCTGGTCCCGTATTTGTAGATCTTAAAACGATGTTTGTTGGGTTTCAATATATGTGTATTTTTTTTACAGTTTTTTTTTTTGTGTGTGTGTGTGTGTGTGTGTGTGTGCGTGCGCGCGCGTGTCTGTGTATGTATGCCAGAGAGCATGCGCACTATTCCCCAGAAAGAGATGGATGGGGTGGGGTTTGGGGGATCAAGTAAGCATGCCCCATGGGAAACTCCGTTCATACTGCAATCTCTTTTCCATGTTTTCCTCCTTTTGGGATTTTAGGCATGCACACACACACCTGTGTGTCTCCCAAGCTACCAGGTCCAGGACTTGAACTGTGCAATCAGCCACGTGGAATCCAGCTGCCTTAGCCACCATGCCTTGGGCTGACCTGGGGTTGTGATTTTAAGTAACAGAACAAATATCCATACATACTAGGAAATGTATTTTAATAAACACAGGAAATAGTTCTCTGGGAGGATGAATAGGTATCTAGGTCAGGAATTTCAAGAGGTTTGTCATCATCTTTCAAGACAATAAATGACACACTGAAGTCTAAAGTGTTATATTCCCAAAGAGTGATGGAGGAGATATTTTTCTGAGAGCAGCTATTGTTTAATTAGATATGGGAAAGACCCTTGCACAGTAGAAGACCAAGGAGGGTACCTAGAAGAGAAAGCCTGAGGCACACGCTATTCTTGGCTTATAATTCTGTTTTGGGTCAGCCCTGCCAGTAGGAAAATCTGTGTGTAAATTACAATATGAAATATAGTTTAAAAACTTTTCTATGAACACCCACTCTGTAAAGATCCAGTCTTGTATATAGATGGTCTATGCCTTTGTGGGGAGAGTGTGCCATCAGTACTTTATACCGTTTGTAGATGGCAGTCACCTTCCAAGCTGTCCCCTTGATCCGTAAGAGAAGCTACTTGTCTCCATAATTCCTCAGCATGCACATGAGAAAGGGGAAGGGGGGTCATGATCTCACCTATAAAATTTAAAATCACAATAATATTAATAGTCATTAAGTTTATGACAAACTTTAGCCCGTTTAAAAATGTTTTAACCCTGAGCAATAAATATAAGGCATTAAATACTTAGTTTCTTAACACTTCTTCCAAAAATAAGAGTTACTAAAAGTAGATGTAGTAATTTCCCTAGTATATATGACAGCGATCAGATTTCGTCTTTACATGGTCGGGGCCATGTAGTTTGATGAGGTTCATATGCTATGCTGGATGGCAGGACGTGTGAGTTCTAACCTGTACTCTGCTGCCTGCTACCTCAGGACTGGATAGCACAATCCTAGCAGATGCCTCAAAAGACTGTTAGAAGCAGTGATTGGGATAGGAGATCTTAAATTTTTTTTTTCCAGTTCTGAATTTCTTCTATTGATATATGACATCCCTATTTTCAAGTGTCTATTCCATTTGACTGGAATTGTCTACTGTGACGTGGACATTTTCCTGATGATGAAAAGAAAGCATCATGCTTTGTTGTGTTTTGTTTTTACAGTAGTTTCTGTTTTGGGGTGCATGTGCTCACCAGAGACAGAGGGGAAGCGATGGCCATGCTGCAGTCCCTTCTCCTCTTGGGATTTTGGACATGCATGCACATGCTCCTGGCGTGATTTTCAGTGCGTTGGGTCCAGAACCAAAACCATATGATCAGCCATGTGGGATCCTGCTGCCTTATCCTCAGTTTCACCTTCTGGCCCCCAAAACACCCATTTTTTACACTCTACTTTTTTAATTTTGTCAATTTGTTAGGAATAAATAACCCAATTTGACATTTTATGAACGTTAGGAGATTCCCCCTCAAATGCATGATTAGGCTTATATGTTATTTTTCAGGGCCTCTAAAAGAAAATAAACAAAAAAATCTCAGTGGGAGGGTGAAAGAAAAAGGAAGAGAGATACTGTGTGTGTATGTGTTTTAATTATGTCATTAATATTATATTATATTTTCTTTTTTCTAATAATCATCAATTTATCCAAATTTTGAACTACTGGCCAATTACTCTGCATTTAAAATAATTAATCTCGGAACCAGCAGTTGGCATAATGGCTATGTCACTGGACTGCCATGTAGTCGACTGCAGTTCGAGTTCCAGACCTGGTGGCTTAAACTCATGCTGGGTGCATGTGTGTGCGCGCCCAAGATCCCAAGAGGAGAATGGAAGAGAGGTGATTGCGGTGTGGCCATCCCCCCTGGAGAGGTGATTTCTCACTTTCTTCTCTCTGTCTTTCTGGCGAGTGCACGTGCCCTATAGCAAAAACCTTTACCAAATAAATAAATAAATAAAATAAAACAACTAATCTCAGTATGATGTCTACAGTAAGTGATTTAGAACAAGGGTCAGTATATCAGTGATGAGATGATTTTCAGATCTCTTACATAGTCAAAGGGCCATCATCTGATTAATTTTAGTTTATGTTTATTGTGCAAATCTCCAATGGAAGTAGTGTTTGTGATCAATAATTTTTATTCTTGAATATCATTGGCAAGCATCTGAATTGCTGTATACGTGAATTTTTAAGAAATAGAATAAAGAAACAAGCAGATTTTTTATTATTTTTTTTTCTTTATTTTTCATTTTTGTTTTGTTTATTATTAATCTCTGCTATCATAGGTTCCAATTTCCTAATTTTACAGTGATAAAATAAAATAAAGCATTGGTACAATCTTCCGTAGGCCTTATTCATATTTCATTTTGAAGTCAAAAGTATGTAACTCCAGATAGAGAAGAGTTTATAAAGATCACGAGGAATTCAAGACCCTGAAATTTTAAGATTTGAACATAGACATAAGTAGGTATTGGTAGAAAGAGAGCTGAAACCTATCTTTTTGTTTTCTTTCCTAGTATTCTCTCTATTACACTAAGACTTGGTTAAAATTATGGCATCTGTATTAGAGAAAACCAAGTAGATATCTTTCTACCCGATGAAATACATATGTAAAATCTTGTTTTATAACATAAATATAAGGGGATTATTTTCATTGTATTTTTCTTCTGTTGTCTCAGATATCCTTCGGCATTTAGAAGGGTTCCTATAAATTTGAATTTCTTATTTACAAAATATCTAGTTGGGGCAGGGCCATTTTTAGAAATGAGTAGTGGAATCATAGAGTTGGAAAGAATCTCAAGTGGCTGTGAATACTAACTTGTCCCTTGGGTAAGGTCATTTTTAAAAAGAATGGAAGTTATATATATATATATATATATATATATATACGTATATATATAATCCAACAAAAACAAAACACACACACACACACACACACACACACACACACACACACACACACTGTAGGAACCGGTTTCATGGTGGGCCCCTAAAGTCATTTATCTGACTGTATTGTCCTAAGTGGGTCATTTATTAATTAGTAAGCATAATATGTAAATGCTTTGTTGTAAATTTGATGATTAAAAATGATTGAAAGCAAATGAATAAAAACAACCTACGATTTATGTAAATGTGTGTTTTAAATGTTTGTTTAAAACTCCTCAATTTCATTTCAGGACCTTAGATTACCAGGGTCATCCACGGAATTCTAACACAGCCTAGCATAACAGCCCTGTTACACTTGCTCTCAGTTCCCGTGCTGAATGCCAGAATGAGCCCCTGTGGTTAAGCATCTGGACATGAACTTGACCACTTGCTGCACTAGAGTACAAATAGGATCATGGAGGTAATCATTTCAAAATGGGGAAAGGAAAGGAAAAACAACCCTTACTGGCTGCCAAGTTGTAGGTAAAGGGTCCTAGGAAATAGAAAGGATCCTTGTCAATCTCAGCTATTGTTAAAATATATAAAAAGCACAGTAATGACTACAGTGTATTCCCAGCTTTTGCAAACACCAGGCTAGGATTTGCATTTGAGACTTGTGGCGTGTATCCCTTAGGTAGGAGCTCTCAGAGCTCTGCACCATAGGGACGGGTCTGCTCTGAAACTTTTTGAAGGTTGCAAGTCATTAGAGAACTAGCCTCAAACCAAAACGCTCCATGATCCCCAGGTAAATTGCCACACATTTAGTTGCATGGCTCTGAAACTTTTCCATTTGAGTAAAGCAATTACAAAGTTTTAAGTCAATTAGATTTGGGCAATATTTTAAGCGATTTAGATAAAGATTATTTTTTTCCTAGTATAGAAATCTACCAGTAATATAATTTAACATATCTGTCAATACAAATAAAACTGTGCCCCCCTTGAATTTTATTTGCATTTGTTTCTTTGTCTAGTTTCTTGTGGAAATTTTAATGAGCAGTGAAATGACCAAAAGCTGGACAGCCAGGGGGAGAAAAATAAAGATAATCTAAAACATGCGTAATTATCCTCAGTACAATAGAAACCTTACTGTAATAGGCATAATGCAAGAACATTTACATAATCTAAAAACGTCTTAAAATGGCCTTCCACTGTTGTTAGGAGAATAAATATGCTGATATTTATTGTGTCTATATGAGATCTTATATATACATATATTTATCTTTTACATGTATATATGTCTATAAATGTACATAGATAAATACATATATGATTACTCAAATTAAGTATATTATAAAATAAATATGAAATAATATACTTAAGAGATAGTAATAGATGAATAGATTGTTTAAGCATATGTGATAATCATCTCTCTCTCTCTTCTTTTTTTTTTAAGAGATTTTTGCTATAGGGCACCGACACCAGAGAGAGAGAGAGAGAGACAGACAGACAGACAGACAGAAGGCAAGAAATCTCTCCCCAGGGGGTATGGCCATGCCTCATTCCCTTCTCCTCCATTCTCTTCTAGAGATTTTTGGGTGCACACTTACCCAGAGTGAGGTTCAAGCCCCTGGGTGTAGGAATCTAGCTGCGGTTGCCATGTGGGAGTCCAGCAATGCAACCACTATACCATCTGCTGGTCCCTCATACGTCTTATTTACCCACTGTCTTAAAAATTTTCTTCAAAAGTTGGCTTTTTGATTTTTTTCTAAACAAAGTCTCGCTACTATGTCAGGATCTTTCTCCCTCAGCTGCCCCCTTGATTTGAGGCTAGCTGAGCCTGCAGGCACTCACAGTTGGGCCAACATTTTAGGATGGGCTGGAAGTGAGAGACAGGTCTTGTGGCCTTAGCCTGCAGAGTAGCAGGAGTGGCAGCATGCGGCAGTGCACGCTCCTGCTCTGGGCCAGAAGTTGACTTTCGTTTTTAAAAACTCATTAAATCATCATTGTAACCAAGGGATAATTAAGATAATCACATTTAATTTTAGTGAAATATATTTCTTTGGAATCTCCCTATCATTTCCAATTCAACTTTCTCTAAAAGTTAGAGAGCAGTTCTTTTCAGTCCCTGAAGATACCCAGAAGGGGCCAGCGGGTGACATGGAGGTTAAGGCAGGTGGGTCCCACATGGATGTGGCCTGCTGCCTGATTCCAGTCCAGACTGGGCCTTGAAAAACTTGCTGGGCACATGTGCTGCACAAAATCTTGAGAATGGAAGAAAGGGATTGTGTGGCCATCCCCCCAGGAAGTGATTTGTCTCTCTCCCTGTTCTCTCGCAGTCTCTGTCTCTAGTGAGTGCATGCACGGATAGCAAATGGGGGGGGTGGGAAGAGTATTCAGGGGAATTCCTTATGAGGACTCGGATTCCAAGAGATTTTTGCCTTGTAAGTAAGGAGTAGAGGGTATAACCTAGTTCTCCATTCTTTCCAGCACCTTGAACTTTTCCTATTATTCTGCTTAAATATGATTGCCTCATCCTAAAGATGGTATATTTATGTTCTCTAATTTTTAGCAAGAGATCTCTATGTTATATTTTTACACCTTACCTTCTTAGTTTATTATTTTTTGTCTTTTTTTCTAATTTATAATCTGCTCTAATCTTTACTAATCTCCTTTTGCTTGTTCTTTTCCTTGGACATAATTATGGCTATTAATATGCTGCTGAATGCACCCTTGTCCCCTTTCCATCTTTTGGGTGTTTCCTTTAAAATCATTACTCTGTATATGTTTTGTGATTCTGTATTTTATTTTATGGACAATTTATTTTTATTATCTAGGAAATCTTAGGTTTCATTTAAAATAAAAATGTAGCTTGAAAATGTTACCATTTTAGAGATATACTTAGGTTTTATTTGGATCTATACAGTGGTCTTCCAACATTTTGCTTACATGTTTACTAAAAGAATTTTATAAACTAAATAAGAATTTTTAAAAATTGAAATCTAACATATTTCGTCATAGTAGAACTAGTTGCACAGGATTAATTTTCAGTGTACCATAAATATTGACATTTTGAATAAAGCGGTTATAACACAGATTTTTAAAAGTCTTAAAAATAGTAAATAATGAATGACTTAGCAATTTGATATTCACCATTATTTATTTACAAATTAGAAACGCTGACATTACAGTAATTTTACACTCTCGTTCTTTATGAAATTTGCATTTTTATTTCATTTTTACTAAAATATTTTATTTTAACGTAATATATTTTCATTTTCAGTTTGTTATTGTTGAATTTATACTCTTACAACAAACATAGCCTTATTTATTTGTGTGTTTTTGTGCCTGTGCACACATATATGTGTACATTTAAAACACACACACACACACACACACACACATTTTTAAAATATCCTATGATTAACGGAGTTTTTTGAGGTTTTTGGCCATAGGGCTTGTACATTTGCTGGAGGGAAAGATAGAGACAGAGATAGTGATAGGGAAAGTGAGAAATCAACCCCCTGGGGGCAGGGATGGCCACACCTCAATCCTTTCTCCTCCTAAGATCTTGGGGACACTCGCACACACGCCTGGCATGATTTTTAAGCCACCAGATCTGGGATTCTAACCATGGGTGGCTGTGTGGGAGTCTAGTTATAATAACCACTATGGCATCTACTGGCCCTTTAACAGAGTTCTAAGAGGTTGGAATGTTCTAGTTTGAATTTAAATACAATTATAATTAGTGCACACTTGATACAAAAGCAAATATGCATGTTCTGATAAAAATTATTTATCATGCAGTGTAAAAGTTCTGTTGTAGATGAATCTCTTAATGAGATGAGGTTGTGTTTGAAATGCTTTCTTTAACTGGGGAACAGTGTTTGGTTTGCTGCCTTAGAGTGGAGCTTTGCCTCATGGTGAGTTTCTAGATACTTTTTTTTTTCCTTTTTAGAGTGAAGAGAGGAAAGTCTCTTTTGCAGATACCATTTCAGGCAAATCGATATCAGAGAAAATTGTATTTTTGCAACTCTTCAGGTTTGCGTTCTCCTTAGAAATTTTTCCTTACTCTCAGGTTTATAGATACCACAGCTGTAAGACTCCTGGTTTAATAGAAGTTTCATTTTCTGAATGGTCACGAGTATATTATTATTTACATAATTAAAATGTATTCTTATGTGTGGGTTTCAGTAATTACTCTATATCCGTTAAACCAAATTCAATTTTATTATTTTGATAAGTGAATATAATTGACTAGGGCACAGTTTAGCATTGTGAGTGGGTTAATTCCCCCCCCCCAGAATTATTTTATTTAACTTTTTTTACTTATTTTTAATTTGACCAGAGAGGGACAGACACAGAAAGAGAGAGAAAGAGAGAAAATGAGAAAGCAAGCTGTCAGATCTAGGACTTGATCCGTGGTTAGTCACATGAAAGTCCAGTGTCCCTAACCACCACACCACCTGCCGGCCTCAATAATTCCTTTGTGTAGGACTCTCCCTTATATTTTAAGATGCCTAGTTTTAATGATTCCTACTCTTTAATTGTCAGATGCATCCTTAGACAAAAAATAAACATGTGACAATTATGGAAACCCAAACACCTTCTCCTTTTGTCATTCCATTTCCATTCTCAGGCAAGTAGAACTATCTTTGGTTGAGAGTCAGTGATTTAAATCCCCAATATCCTTTTTAGAAAAACTTTATCAATTTTATTATTATTTTTAATGAGAGACAAAAAGAAACAAGTCCCCTGACAGAGTTTTACCATGCCATGATCACACTCCCATCCCCAAGTCTTCCAGCCAGCTAGGAGCCCAGGTGAACCTGTGAGCATGTATAGGACTTTAAGGTTGACCCATGATTCAAACCTGGGGCCTCCCATATGGCTGGTATTGCACGTGGCACCCTGTCACCTGCACTGCTGCAGCTGGCCACTAATATCTCTTTTTTAAAAAAAGAATTATTTAATTTTATTTATCATCATCATTATTATTTTTAATTTGCTACATGGCACGTGTGCTCACCAGACAAAGAGAGAGAGAGAGAGAGAGAGAAAGTTGCCAGGTCTGGGACCTAAACCATGATCAGCCATGTAGGAGTCAAACTCCTTAACTATCATGCCACCCACTGGGCCCCCACTAATATCTTTTTAAGCCTGTGTGCTTTTTCAGAGATTTGAAAGACTTGTTGCATTCCTTCACTACTGTTTTGTTTCTGCTCATTTTTTGGTTTGTTTCATACCATTTTGCTTTATTTGATAGAGCTGATGCCTATGTCGTCCTTATAGACTATAATTCTAAAAGATGCCTTCTTATCCAAAGTAATGTTTTTTTAAATCATGAGTTCTACTTGATATTAGTATTGCATCCCCTGCTCTCTTATTCATTGAGCTTGCTGAGTTTGTGCCTCTTTATGCGTAACCTGTCTTCATAGGGCTGTTTAACAGTGTTAGTCTTCAGGTCCATAATGGGTTGTGAGTCAGGTTGTCCCATCTCACTCTGACCTATCCCCCCTCTGGACACCCCAGCTCTTCAGAAGAGGTGTTAGTGATTCTTCGTCAGGATTCCCATGTGTAGTTCCTCTAACATAGCAAGGCTCCTGGGGATGGGCAGGGCAAGTGCATTGGAGGTCCCTTGCTTCCAGTTGACCACAACTACAATGACCCATAGCGCATATTCCTCCATCATTGTGGGGACGCGATGGGCTCCTTCAGTGTCAGGCTGTCTCCTGGTTTTATGTGTTTTATTTCATTGTACATTAAGAGAGGGAAAACTGTTAGACACCAGTGCTTAAGTTACCATGCTATCTGAAAGTTGGTTATTTAACGAGATTCCATTTATAAAAATACGACAGTGATTTTCGAATTGTGCATGTATAAAAACCTGGACAGTGGGTGGAGAGTGGTTGCGTACTCTACATGTAATTGCTTCCTGAAAACTGGTCAGTCTTTGGCTCTAGGTCAGTTTCATGAAAGTCTAATTATTCATGAGAATCACTTGATGAATGTTTGAGTGAACAAATCATATTCCTGGTAGGGGATTTGTTTTCATATGCTTAATGTTAGACTGAAATGCCATAGTACTAGAAGAAATGTAGAAAGCATTTTTCAGTTCTTTAAAGATTGATATTTTAGTGGCTTATATTATTAGAAACCCTAACCTCTCTCTCCCTATATACACATGCTTCTTTATTCAGTTCATAAATTTAACTTGTGAAAATGACAAGTAGTAGCAGGCCCACACTTGGGGATTTAATCTTTACTGACTAATTCATCAGACATTTTTACCTTTCTGTAGTCACAGATGGCTTTAATATCTGTCTCTATTGAGTAATCACTCAGATGTGTCCATCTCTGTCTTTATTGGATAAATAATAATTCAGTATCCCTAAAGAGACTATGGTAATTGGATTCTAAACCTTGGTAGGTACCGTCCAATTCAAAATTAGATCTCTGCATTGCAATCTCTCTAGTACATTCAAATATATTCCAGCTTAAGTGGAACACATGAGAAGGTACTATTTTGTGTAAATTACTTGGAATAGATTTTGTGGGGAAGCCCTAAGTGTAACCTCTTTGCTTTCTAAAAATGGCTTTTACCATTCCAAAATATGTCCCTGGTGGTATTACTTGACTCATTCCAAAGTGACCTACACTTGATAAGTGAAGTCTCATCTAATAGCTAAAACTCCCCGGAGACTTTCAGTGGGTGTTTAAGATGAATGTCTTTTTCTAGAGCTGTTTTAGTCTTTAACAAACCTTTACTTTTCTGCTCTATCCAGATTTAGAAAACAGATGTATTTCTTTTTTCAGTCCCTTGTCAGTGAAAACAGAAACGTGGCACTGGTGCATGTGTGTCATTTGAATTTAACTATTTAGGGTTGGTGAGGAGGAAAAACCTGTTGAAGTTTTTGAGACCGATGACTTTTTTGATATTGGAAAAATATATCCTTTTGTTAAAATTTTTTAAGAGTTAGCAATTGTCGATTTTTAAAGTGAAGAGTTAGCTGTATAAAGAGCCCGAAAATTGCAGTTCCTGGGGCCAGCAGGTGGCGTGGTGGTAAAGGCACTAGACTCCTATCTGGCTAGCCACGGTTCGAGTTCCAGACCCTGTGGCTTGAAAATCATGCTGGGCCTGTGTGCCTAAAATCCCGAGAGGAGAATGGGGGAGATGGAATTACAGTGTGGCCATCTCCCCCAGGGAGTGATTTCTCACTCTCCCCCTCTCTGTCTATAAGTGCATGCACCCTATGGCAAAAACCTTAAAAAAAAAAGTCGTGGTCCTATGGCCTAGTAGTGAAGGGAGTCAGATCTCGAATGGCCAATAGTGGTTCAAATCCTGGCCCTGTCGGCTCGAAAAACATGCTGGGTACCTCTGGGTGCATACCCAGAATCCTGATGGAATGGATTCACGTAGGAGAAGATACTGTGGTGTTACAACACGTGGGGAGTGCTTTCCCCCTCCCCTTCTTTCCTCACTGCGTCTCTCTGATGAGCACACTCACCTTCTGGCAATTAAAAATTTAAAAACAAAACAAAACAAACAACAAACAAAAACACAAAATTTCTGCAGTCCACTTTTTTTTTTTTTTTTTCAAGATTTAAAAATGATATACATAGTGGCCAGCAGGTGGCATGGTGGTTAAGGCACTGGACTTCCACATGGCCGACCAGGATTCAAGTCCCATGCCTGGGACTTATATTCTCACTTTCTCTCAGTCTCTCACTCTCTTTCTGAGTGACCACACATGCCCTGTAGCCAATTTAAAATAACCATGATAAATAAAATTAAGAAAATCATTCTTTAAAAAATGGAAACTATATACATAGACACATTTCTCAAGTATTATTGTGCTGATTTCATACTCTAAATTCACTTACACTCTTCTCAGGAACTTCTGTATCAACTGCAGAAAGTGAACTTTTAGGTCTGACAAGGAATTGAGCAGCACTTCCAAGGATAAAGTGTATGGCGTTGGAGATCAGCTGTTGTCAGTGTTCCAGGACTGTGTTACTTATTGGAGAGGCTGAAGAATACCACTTCTATTGTCTCACAGTAGGTCATTACTGACATTGGTTTTGACGCTTTCTTGAATCTTCAGAAAGGTTACTAATGTCCCCTTTTTAAAGTTTAATTTGTTTTATATAGACACTATTTCTAGAGCCACATTTCCTCAAATGTCACATTTGTGGGTTCTTATGTTTAATTAGTATAACATTTAGGGAAAAATATATTAGCAAAACTGACAGGATTTTATTTTTTGGTGTTTCTGACTATGAGGTGCACTTGATATGAAGACGATAGAACCATTAACATGATAGTTTGAACACTCACTTTCCTTCATTACTCTTAAATTTTTTAAAAATTTAGCATATACTTCACCTGAAAAAGTAAATTTAAGATTGAAATTATTTCTCCAAATTTGGTGTAAAGAGAGCAAAATTGTCTTATGTGTTTTTGCTCTTTCAGGTACTCATTCTTTTTTTTTTTTTTTTAAAAGAACTATTTAACTTTGTTTACTTATATTTTAATTTGAGCAGAGAGGGACAGAGTGAGAGAGGAGGGGGGGGAAAGTGAGAAAGCAAGCCGCCAGGTCTGGGACTCCAACCATGGTTGGCCATGTAGGAGTCTAGCACCCTTAACCACCACGTCACCTGCTGGCCCCTCAGCTACTCATTTTAATTTCATTTTCTTTCATTAATCTTTCTTAGCTATGTGGAGCTGGTTGACAAATAGGTTAGTTTCTGTAGAACTTTAATTCTTAATTCTGATGTGCTTCTTAGAATTTTCAAAACATTTATTTGTTTTCCCAACATGAATACATTGTATATTAGTTCAGTTGAAGATATTACTGTGTATATTTTCAGCAACAGATAACTTTCTATTTTTTAAAAATTTTTATTTATTTTACTTTGACCAGAGGGGGACAGAGAGAAAGAGAGAGAGAGAGAGAGAGAGAGAGAGAAAGAGAAAGTGAGAAAGCAAGCCGTCAGCCGTGTGGGAGTCCAGCACCCTTAACTACCATGCCACCTGCCAGCCCCAATAATTTCCATTTTTGTGTCCCTTAGGTGTTTTGCTTTCCCCCTCATTTCCTCCCTCCTCCCATTGCCCATCCCCTCCCACACTCTCTAGTATCTATAGTTGCTCTCCCTGCTTTTATACCTTCTGAATTTAGAAATTGTGCAACCAGAAAATAATCTGTTTTTTTTTTTCTTTTTTTTTCTTTTGGAGAGGTTTTTGCTATAGGGCACGTGTGCTCACCAGAAAGACAGAGCGAGACAGACAGAAAGCAAGAAATCACCCCCCAGGGGGGATGGCCACGCTGCAATCCCTTCTCCTCCATTCTCCTCTCAGGATCTTGGGCACGCATGCACACGCGCCTGGCGTGAGTAAGCCACCAGGTCCGGGACGCGAACCACGGTCGACTACGTGGGAGTCCAGCGACATAGCCTTTATGCTAACTGCTGGTCCTAGAATATAATCTGGTTTTTAAAAACAAACTTTTTTCATTTTTAAACATGTATCCAAACTCAATTAGAATGCCTCTGTGTTGAACACTTTATAAGGGTCTCCATACTAGAAAATGGACACTATCTATAGCAAAATGAATGTGAGACAGAAAGAGCTTTTTTTAATTTTTATTTATTTACTTACTCATTTTAATTTCACCAGAGAGGGACAGAGTGAAAGAGAGAGAGAGAGGAGAGAGAACCAGAAAGCAAGCCACCAGGTCCAGGACTTGAACTGTGGTTGGCCATGAAGAAGTCCAGTGCTGGCCAAGACAGAAATATTTTTGTAAAACAAATTTTGTTTTTTCACTTGGATAAAATTTTGCCGTCAGTTACATTCTCTTTTGTTCTTAGTAGTGACCTTGCTTGCTGTATATATAGGTGCAGTTGTCAAGGCAGTGCTTTTATGTCCATGTTCTTCAGACTCTTCAATTTGATGAAAACCTCTAAGTACGTTATATTCTAGAACCTTTGAAACGAATGTCATCCTGTAGGGATTGTGCACCTCGTGGGTGGAAAGAGCCCCGGGAACATCCTGACTGACTGTGCTGATTATGGCCCAGGGAAAGTTGGAAGGCACTTGTCTTCTCCTTTTGACATAATTAGCCTTGCAAATTTATGGAGATCTCTAGAAAAAGACCATAGTAGCCATGGGTTGCAGGCACTGTTTGCATTATGGAAAAAATAAGCAAATAAACAGAACACCAAGCCTGCAATTGATTTCGTATGGTCTCAGAGATCCTAAAGGTTAGAAACAGAAAAGAATGGATCTAACTACCCAGAGCCTCTTGTGTTGCTCCATTAGTAACTTTTCTGTCAAGGTTTATAATTATCTTTTCTTTCTTTGGGTCATCTCTATTGCATTCTGTGATTTGCTTCTAAGATAAGCTATGTGAATAAATTACATGAGTTTCCAAGGTACCCCCTTTTTTATATATAGCTCAAGCTGTTTTATAAATTTTGTATCTAACATGCAACAGATCACAGCTAAGATACACACATAATCTAATCTACTGATTTCCTTATCAATACCTAGTTTTAATAATCATAAATAAAGTAGTGTCTTCAAGTCATTCATTCTGATTATAGAAAAAGAGTATGGAAAAAATAAAGGGGAAAATACTGAATAAATTTATGCAGATACTCTGGAAAATACCTGGAGAAGCGCTATGCTTACTTTGGTATAAAGCAGAACAAAGTTAATTTAGTTAAAATTGTATATATTTTTGTATCAACCTACTACACATTTTAAACATGGTGACTACTTTCCAAAATCTTACTTTCTTAAAATGTCTTTCATGAGCAAACCTGAATATTAATTTAGCTTATGTGTTTCTGTGAAATGTAAACATTTTAATATTTTTATTTGTTAAAATTTTAGGGAACATTAAAAATCATTTTTGTCATTGAGGTAATCCTCATTTGTAGTGTTGAAGATACTGTTTTTACAGTATTCTCATTCTTTATAAACACTACAAATGACCAGCACAGTAAGATGATAGAATTAGTCAAATACGTCTAATGTCATGTAGATAAAATATACTGAGTTTTTCATTTTTAGCTCGGGCTGTTTTATAATAGTTCCCCTAAACATCGTCCTTCATGGGTCGATGTACAGTGTTTTGCTATTATTCATTCTGCTCATGTCATTCTGAATTTTTTTTAACCAAATAATATTTGAGTTTTGAATGGAGAGTTTTCTTGTGTTCAATAATTAATCTCCTGAGAAAAAGGAAGACATGCTCAATTTCACTTTTCTACTTTTCAAAACCTTTTCAATGACCCATCAGGTGTCTTCCTAAGCATGGGCTTCATTCAGTGGCTTGATTCTTTGCCACTAGAGGGCAGTAAAAAAATTGATATGTTAATAAACATAACTGCAGCATTTTTTAAAAGCTTTTGTACTATTGTTCTAGAATATTGACCCTGAAAAGTTTATGCAAATGTCTCCTTTTCAGCCAGAAAGAAAATACACAAACCTGAGTAAAGTTGATTACCATATCTTTATAGACTTTAAATCCTCTGTTAGTAGCATTAAAGTAGTTAAGAGTGTAGACAAAATGTTATTTAATTACGCAGAGTTCCTAGAAATTCATCATATAAAAATATTCTCTGTGTTTTATGCAGTTGGAGATTATTTTAGGAATGGAAGATCTTTATGGTTGATGGTTGCTAGTTAAATGTTATTAGTTTCTTATTTGGCACATTCTATTAACATATTTTATAGAAAGGAGTTATTTGTCTTCTAAAATGTTTTCCAGTTTTATTGAAAATCAGAGTTGGAAACCAAAAGGTCCAGTAAGTAAAATAATTCAAAGCCCAGTACTTACATATTTAAAAAATAACTTAATATACTAAGTGTTCAGTTTAATTTCCCATTAAACACAAAAATGGGCTCTTTTAGTTTGGCAAGTTAAAAGTCTCTAATTTTCAGAAGCAGATAAAATTACTGAGGGACAGAAATGTGAAAAATGTTTAATGGTACTATACTTACAATTTACTTAGTCCTGTGGTGAAAAACTAAAGACCACGGTTAGGGATTAGTCAACCCATGCTTTTATGTTATTTTAACTTATATTTTCATTTATTTATTTGTATAATTTAAATTTATTAGTGTGAAAGTTATGAATATATTTATCATAGACAGCCCATCATCCCCAGAATACTGCAGCCTAAGCTCAGACTTATGAATACTTAATTACTAAATTTGAAAGTGTTAGTGTCTTGTTAAAAAAGCCAGGCTTATGATATCAAATGTGCAATTTTGTAGAAATGAGGAATGCCATTTGTTTTTATTAAGCTGGGATTTGAATGTTTGAGGAAAGCAATGAGGGAGGCATTTCTTTAGAAATTGAGGTAATAATCTTCATTTGTACTGTTGAAGATATAATATTATTTTTACAGTGCTTTCATTCTTTATAAACAAACACAGTAGTCCATGTTTGAAGGCATGTATTTACTTTATGTGCCTAATGATATATTTTGTTATTTTTCATTCTATGGAGAATTCTGCCTCAAAATGAGAAGTAAACACTTTTGATCTCTAAATAGGGTAGCATCTTGTGATAGAAACACCCAAATACCAATATGTTAGAAATACCAGTACTCAATCTTAAATACTGTATTTAGGATTTTCAATACGTACCAAACTTTTTATGGTTTACTGATATTAATTCTCTAAAAATAAGTAAAAGAATGGAATTATATGACATCTTTTCCCCCTGAAATTTTGCCTGCACGTTTAGAAAATAAAGAGAGAAGAGAAAAGCCAGGAATAGTGATTTTTAAAAAATGGAATAAGTAGTGCAATCTTCTGCAAATACGATGGCAACAGGAAGTATTTCAATATATTTTCAAAAATTACATCAACAATTATTCTGTTTGGGGAAGCTATACTCTATATTGTTGTAGTATTTTTAAAGTCGTTTCCAAGACAATGCATTTTTATTGTCTCCTGGTTATGTATTATTAGAAGATTCACTTATTTTGGCCCGCTAGAAGCTTAGCACGAAAAATAAACCAAACAGTAATAATAATTTAACAAATAATATTATGTGGAATCCAGAGTTTTATAGTCAGTTGACAAAACATCTTAAATTTCATTCTTCATTCTCTCGACGTAGAGCTTTCACAGTCAAAGCTACAGGAAGATATTGGCTTAATTATTCACTAATTTCTTTATGATATTTTCAAATTATAATTTCCTTTCACCAAAGTTTTGAAAGTATTTCTGAAATATAGCTTTTGAGTTTACTTGTAGGCCTGAAGTAATACATTAACAAAATGGTGTGTGTGTGTGTGTGTGTGTGTGTGTGTGTGTGTGTGTATGTAGATATATTTAATATAAAAGGATTTGTTAGTAAAGATGAAAAGTTAATATTTGAGTTCTAATTATATTTAGAAATTTGTATCTTTGAAGACATCAGTAAGTTTTTTGAACAATTGGTCAATTCATTTTTGTCTTTTAAGTTTTTGAGAAATCAAGGCCCAAATGTTTTGTGAAGTTTTCTTAGGCTTCTTATTTTAACTCTGAATTTATATGGTGGATTTCCAGACACAAACGGAACTTTTGATCATTGAATAAAGCATTGTTTTAATACATCAAATCTCTTCTCTCAATTACATATTTTATGTAATTGTTTTGGGGGAGAAAAATGAGTATTCAGGGTGATGATTTGGACATGATTTCGAGTCATTTTATTGATTTTTGAAAGGCACAAGTAGTTAAGATAATTCCTTTTTTTATTAAGTACTAGCTTGTTGGAAGAGTTGTTTTTATTTATTTTGTGTAACTACCTTATCTATTTTTAGGGAGCTTGAGGTGGAGACATTTCCAAAGTGAATAATTCACAGTTCATAACACCCTCTGAAATGTAATTCAAAAAGAGGCTAAGAATTTTCTAAATCAAGATTTAAAAGTATTTTTAAATAAACACACCGAAAACTAATTTCTGAATTCAGTGTTTAGTATAACAGTAAACAAGGAGACCAAAAAATCCACATGCATGTAAACTTAAAATTTAAATAGCTTTTCTTTATCTTGGACTTTGTTTTGACAATAGAAAAGACCTCATTTTCTCTTTTCACTTACCTTGACTTTTTTGAAATTCTGCTTATGTAGAGATGTAGCTCCTGTTTGTTACTTGTGGTGGTCTTTCAACAAAGTGTTGTGGAAAAGAGTCATTATACTGGTTGAATCTTTAATGTTATACTTATGTTGAAATATTTTTGAAATGACAGTTTATTCTGTTTAAAAAGACCATTATAATTTCATTCTAACTGTAATTCAACTTTCTTTTTTTTTTTTTACATTTTTTTTTTTTTAAAATTAGATCCATTTTTGTTTTTTGGAGAGGTTTTTGCTATAGGGCGTGTGTGCTCGCCAGCCAGCCAGAGAGAGACAGAGAGACAGAAAGCGAGAAATCACCCCCCCGGGGGGGATGGCCATGCCGCAGTCCCTTCTCCTCCATTCTCCTCTCGGGATCTTGGGCACACACGCGCCCGGCGTGAGTTTAAGCCACCGGGTCCGGGACTCGAACTGCGGTCGACTATGTGGGAGTCCAGCGACATAGCCATTATGCTAACTGCTGGTCCCGCATTAGATCCAATTTTAAGAGGTGATATTTTCTTTTGTCGTTCATTTCCAAATAAGCAACTTTTCTATAGTACAATGAACAACATTGTAGTTTGTGAAATAAACTTTGGTATTTAGTAACTATTAACCTAAAACAAAAGCCATCAATTATACACTGAATTTTGTTAAATATGACACTTGAATTAGCATACTATATCTTTAGAATATATCTGTAACTTATGAAAAACAATGTAAATATTAGCTTTAAATTTTAACCTTTTTTTGATGGGGTGTAATATAGATTTTCACACCATGCATTTTATTTGGACATACTGAACTCAGAATTATTTATAGAAAAATAGATTTTAGAGAATAAACATTATAGTACTATAAATACATGTGGTTTAGTTACAACGCTTTGGACTTTCTGGCTCATTTTCTTCCATAATGATAATAAACCAAACCTAGTTATTAATGTGCTTATATCCATATTACAGATTTATAGTATGCTCTTATGATCATATATTGATTTTGTTTTTTTCTAATAACATGAGCAGAATACAATATGGAAGATCCCACCACTGTGATTAAAATAAAAAGAATACTCTTTATTCTAATCCTACACGTTATTGTTGAATATATCAAGATGATGATGACATTTTGGGATTGCAGAACAGGATCTTCATTGCACTTTAGAAGGAGAAAAAACAAAGGATATTTCCTTCTTAACTGTTGAAATTTTAGTACCTTTTTTACTGCTAACTTGTAAAAATGTCTGCATGATGGCATTGTCTTGTACATGACAAAATAGCATTGCCTCAGACATGTGCATTTGAGAAATATATATCCATTTCAGTCCTTTTCAGAAACTGCAGGTAGAGACTACATAGGAATATGATCTGTAGTGAAGGTCTCCTCCCACGGATGCTTTCTGTGTAACATGCGATAGGGAGCTTAAAGAGGTCATTATATTCAAATAAAAAGGATCCAGAGAAGTTACTAGTGCAGATCTTCAATATATGAGTTAATTTAGGACTTTATATGAATCTCTAAAGTCTACAGTTTTGGATCTGTTTTAGCTTTCTACATGTTGCATATGTAGTCTTTTTTTTTTTTTTTTTTGAGAGGTTTTTGTCATAGGGCGCATGCGCTCGCCAGACAGACAGAGAGAGACAGAGAGATAGAAAGTGAGAAATCACCCCCCAGGGGGGATGGTCATGCCGCAATCCCTTCTCCTCCATTCTCCTCTCGGGATCTTGGGCATGCACACACACACACCCGGTGTGAG
The DNA here is from genome assembly GCF_000334495.1 of Tupaia belangeri chinensis. Taxonomy (NCBI): domain Eukaryota; kingdom Metazoa; phylum Chordata; class Mammalia; order Scandentia; family Tupaiidae; genus Tupaia; species Tupaia belangeri. The sequence continues at coordinate 440,756 of NW_006210031.1, read as the reverse complement.
TTTTAAGACACCGGTCCGGGACGCAAACCGCGGTCAACTACGTGGGAGTCCAGCGACATAGCCATTACGCTAACTGCTGGTCCCCTAAAGTCTTTTCTTAAAATGAAGAATATTACCTAAATTGGGACCAGCAGGTGGTGCGGTAGTTAAGGGCGCTGGGCTCCCACATGGAAGACTGCAGTTTGAGTCCCATACCTGATGGCTTGCTTTCTCACTTGTGCATTCTCTTCTCAAATTGAAATAAATAAATAAATAAAATTGAATAAAATAATTCTTTTAAAAAGAATACTACCTACACATAGTTAATTTACCCAAATTATCATCTTGTTTTGGAAAAACATATAGAAAAAGAAAAGGTACTTGTTTGTTCTTCGCGTATTTTTTTCTTTATGAATGAATAATATATCATGACAACTTCATATTCAAGCTTTAATGCAACTCATTAATAAATGTTATGTATATATTGCCAAAATGCAGAATTGTTTACTTAGTGAGGGGATTTTTAGCTGGATTAATAGCGTTGTGGTTGTCACCTTGCGACATTATAAACAAGCCTCTACAGTTAGTACCGTGGTAGGAATACATAGATGTGCGCTGGTGTGTGTGAGTGGGTGTGGGTGGATGTGTACCTTTCCAGAGGTCCTATTTAATGCCGTATTAAATCTGTGCCATATTGAAGGGTGTTGCACACCAACTGCCTGATGTCGTTTGTGGTCACATAGATGACATACTAAGCCTCAACGATCAAGCAACTTAGTCTCTGTGGCATTAGGGCTCTTTTGACACCCGTTCTTCTGGAAGTGATTTGGCCATCGTTTCTAGAAATTAGAAATGGAGTGGCTGATTACGAAAGGAGCAGTGTGTCATCCCATATACTTGGTTTGAGGTCCATCTGGGAAGTCGTAGAGATATAAAATGATTGTTAATACGTCCGTTAGTGTTCCTGTTTACTTCATGAGAGCAGACGTGCTTTGCTTAGTATCAGTTTACTTCTACCATTTATCACATTGCATCACACATAGAAAACAGTGATGATAATGCTGTGCTAAGTACCCTGCTTGGATTAATGTATTTAATCCTTGTATCGAGCCTTCGAAGTAGGTACTATTTTTAATCACCCATTTTATAAGACAAAAAGATGGAATTACATAGTTAATCAATTGTGGAGCTGGAATTTGAACCCACAGAGTATGGTTTACTAGTTCATGCCATTGGGCCAGCAAGTGGTGTGGTGGTTAAAGGTACTGGCTTTCCACCTGGCCAACTGCAGTTTGAGTCCCAGACCTGGCGGCTTAAAAATCATGTCAGCACGTGTGCGTGTGTGCCCCAAATCCCCAGATAAGGGAAGAGAAGGGATCAAGGGATCGTGGCTTGACCATCGCCCTGGGGGTGGGGGGTTGTGTGTGTGATTTCTCACTTTCCCTCTCTCTGTCTCCAGAGAATGCACGTGCCTTATGGCAAAATTAAATTAAAAAGAAAAAGTTTATGCATTTAATCATTGCCATACTACTACTCATATTTCTGGAATCAGCTGTTACCACAAAATTTTGTAGTTTTGTTTTCTTGTTTTCCATTTGAAAACTGATAGAATAGTAATAACAGTTTGCCTTATTTTTTTCCCAGATAGTTGTTTTTAATGCATAGGAAGAATGAAAGAATGTCTTGAAACTTGGTATAAACTGCCCTTTGAATAGGATTAATATTTTTCTTCAAAGAATTATTTAACTTTTTATGTATTTATGTTAATTTGACCAGATTGAAAGAGAGCGAGAGAGAGAGTGAGAAAGCAAGCTGCTAGGTCCAGTACTTGAACTGCAGTTGGCCACGTGGGGGTCCAGCACCCTTAACCACCATGCCAATTGCTAGCCCCCAAAGTAGGATTAATTTTAATGGAGTGCGTGCTTACATAAGAGAAAGTTAAAATTGTATAAGCCACAGAAGATTTAGGAAATATAAATGTTTTTTAAATAATTATTTTATTTTATTTTATTTATTCATTCATTTATTTTTTAATTTGACCAAGGAGAGACAGACGTTGAGAGTGAGAGAGAGAGGAAGCGAGAAAGCAAGCCACCAGATTCAGGACTCGAACCTTGGTCAGCCATGTGGGAGTGTCCAGCGCCTTAACCACCACGCTACCTGCTGGTCCCAGGAAATATAAAATTTTAAAAGTAACAATAATTATGGACATCGTGGCTTAAAACTCACAGCAGTCATGTGTGTGTGCGTGCCCAAAATCCCAAGAGGAGACTGGAGGAGAAGGGATTGCAGC
>NW_006210031.1:438125-438464 GCF_000334495.1 Tupaia belangeri chinensis | reverse complement strand
GGATTGCAGCATGGTCATCCCCTTGGGGGCTTATTTCTCGCTTTCTATCTCTCTCTCTGGCGAATGCATGCGCCCTATAGCAAAAACCTCTCTTAAAAGAAAAAAAAAGTAATGATAAATTATCAAGTATATTTCTGTATATGGTAGTCATTTAAAAAGATACTAACATTAGGGACCAGCAGTTGGTGTAATGGCTATGTCACTGGACTCCCATGTCGTCGACTGCAGTTCAGGTCCCAGACCCGGTGGTTTAAACTCACACCAGGTGCATGTGCGTGCGTGCCCAAGATCCTGAGAGGAGAATGGAGGAGAAGGGATTGTGGCATAGCCATCTCCCCT
>NW_006210031.1:427383-437279 GCF_000334495.1 Tupaia belangeri chinensis | reverse complement strand
GCGGCGTAGCCATCCCCCCTGGGGGTGATTTCTCGCTTTCTGTCTCTCTGTCTCTCTCCGTCTTTCTAGTGAGCACACGCGCCCTATGGCAAAAACTGCTCCAAAAAATAAATAAATAAATAAATAAATAAATAAAATAAAGGCGACAGAAGTCACTTTAGGTCATGGCAACTTTATGGAAATGAACAATTTCACAAATTATTTTTCTTCATATTTCAGAACAAAAGATATCACCTAAAAATCTAGCAGCCCTATCCAGTAACATTTATAATCATACCCAATTTCAGTTCCGACCAAGCAGTCAATACGTTTAATCAAGTAACTGTAAATACATTTGTCTCACTAGAGTCTCTCTAAATTTTTCAATATTTGATCATTTACTCTAGAGATAAACAGTAAATATAGAGGCCAAAAGGTGTGATGGGAATTTGATGTGACTTATCTCTTGGCGTTTCTGAAATATACGTGTGCTATATGTAAGTTTAAAAAGCATTATTTTAGTTAGGTTTTTATTGAACGACTGCTAGTGTTAGGTACACCCTGAGCCTGAGTCCTGTTCTCAAGGTGTTGATAGTCTATTCATCAATACGTCCAGTACATAGGAGGTTTTAGAGTGACCCAGGAGTTACAGCAATGACAGGATTCAGTGGGAACACAGAAGATGGCCAACCAACCTGTCCTACTTAGAGGTCTCCACAGAAACTTACCAGAGAAACTTACCAGAGAAGATCATGCTTAAGCTCACCCCTGAGCTATGAGGAGGAGTTAGGCAGGTGTGTGTGTGTGTGTGTGTGTGCGTGTGCGCGCGCGCGTGTGTGTGATGGTGGTGGTGGTGCTACGCTGGTGCCCAAGGAGAGCGTGGGGAACAGCACTTAGATCAAAATCATTAGAGTGCTGGGTGTGACGGGCTGACAAAAAAACTGCCGAAGGATTTTTTGGGTTCTAGTTTAATTTCTTTTATACATTCAATCACATTACTTAGCTTGCAAAGTGAAAATTCCAACACGTGTACGTTTTGCACCGGTCCAGTTGACAATACTATAAGCTTATCCGTCAACAGATAATAACCCATTTCTTTGCCCCATAAATGCCTTGCCTCTCTGTTTTTCTCTTTAATGTCCTTCCTCAGACTTTACTCCTTTTTTTTTTAAATTTTTTTATTTTTTGAGAGGTTTTTGTTATAGTGCGCGTGCGCTCGCCAGACAGACAGAGAGAGACATAGAGACAGAAAGCGAGATCCTCTCGAGATCTTGGGCACGCATGTACACGCGCCTGGCGTGAGTTCTAAGCCACCGGGTCCGGGACGCGAACCGCGGTCGACTATGTGGGAATCCAGCGACATAGCCATTACGCTAACTGCTGGTTCCCCAGACTTTACTCCTTCACCCTTCCTCTTCCCACGCTGTATCTGGTATTCACAACCATTTACTATGTTTCTATATCCTTTAGTCTTTCAGTTTAGGCCATAAAGTGAAGGATTTTATTTTTAAGAGAGATTTTTGATGTAAGGCACATGGCGCTTGCTGGAGATACACAGACAGAGACATAGAAAGTGAGAAATCACCCCCCAGGGGGGATGGCCATGGAGCAATCCATTCTCCTCCTTTCTCCTCTCGGGATTTTAGGCACACACGCACACACGCCTGGTGTGAGTTTTAAACTGCTGGGTTCAGTATTTGAACCACAGTTGACTACCTGGAAGTCCGGGATGTAACCATTATGCCATCTGCTGTTCCTCACTAAAGGATTTTTTAACTAGTCATTTAATGCTTTTAAAAATAATTTTTTAAATAAATGTAAAAAAAAAAAAAGAAAAATGTTTCTTGTTACATTCCATTCTTAAGAATTATTATTTGTGGGGCCAGCAGATGGTGTCGAGGTTATGCCGCTGGGCTTCCACGTAGTTGACTGCGGTTTGAATCTCGAACCCAGTGACTTAAAACTCATGCCAGACACATGTGTGCATGCCCCAGTCCCTAGATGAGAATGGAGGAGGAGGAATTGCGGTGGTGATCTCTCATTTTCTTTCTCTCTGTCTCTCTGGTAAGCACACGTGCCTTATAGCAAAAGTCTCTCTCTCAAAAAAAAAAAAATTATGTGTGCCTGTGTGTATGTGCACTCGCGCGATATCTAATGGGAAACATTAGCTGCTAAAATAAATAAACTCCGAAAGTTCAGGGAAGCAAAGAAACTGTATTCACTAGCTGGAGGCTGGATAGCTGCATCTCAGAGACACCTACATTCAAGGAAGGGGGGTGAGGCATGAAATTTTTGGTTCATAGCTACCAATCCTGATGTAAGTAGCAACCTACAATAGTTAATCCTGTTCTTATACAATGAATGGTTACTCTAAAAAAGAGGTCAGACGCATCAAAGTAAAGCAACAAAAATCTTGGTCATAAAAATGTTATGTAGAGGCCAGAGCCACACAAGCCACTGAAAAATATGGGATTAGAAGAATTCCCAGGTGCTGCACTTTATATCAGCCTCTCTTGCCGTCTCAGCCATGTGTGTGAGGGTGATCCAGCCAAGGTCCACGGCTGTCTTATTCTAAAGAACTAACCTTAATAAAAGGTAGCTCTCAATGTACATTGCCTTGTCCTTCAGGAAACTGAAATTTCTGGAAGATTTTGTGATGTCGTTAGTTATTTAACCCAGGAAGAGATCCGATTCTAGGCAAAACGAAACAAAACAAAAAATGCTTTTTATGATCAGGGCCTCTGTTTTCTTTCTTCCTTCCTTCCTTCCTTCCTTCCTTCCTTCCTTCCTTCCTTCCTCCCTTCCTCCCTCCCTCCCTTCCTCCCTCCCTCTCTTTCTTTCTCTCTTTCTTTCTTTCTCTCTTTCTTTCTTTCTTTCTTTCTTTCTTTCTTTCTTTCTTTCTTTCTTTCTTTCTTTCTTTTAATAAAGTACTAGTTAATTTTATTCATTGTCATTATTTTATTTATTTAATTTTGAAGTTGACCAGAGAGAGAGAGAGAAAGTGAGAAAGCAAGCTGACAGGTCTGGGACTAAAACTGCATGGGAGTCCAGCCACCTTAACCACCAAGCCACCTCCTACCCACCCACCCATTTTGTTATGTTCCTTTATGTAATACTGTTTTTCTTTTTTAAAATTTTACTCAGGGCATGTGCACTTAGTAGAGAGAGAGAGAGAGAGGAGAGGGAGAAAAATACCTTCCCAATGGGGCATGGTCACACCATAGTTCCCTCTCCTCCATTTCTCCATCCTTTTGGGATTTGGAGCATGTACACATGCCCGGTGGCTTGTGGGGGCCAGGATTCTAACCACGGACAACCATGTGGGCTAGCTCCCTCTCCCACTAGGCTACTGAGCCAGCCCTATAATGATATTCAAGAGCAAACACCACAGATACATAAGCCAGACAGTGGTTAAATGTGGCTTTCTGTGAGGCAATCTCACATGGCAAGGTTCCTGGTTCAGCCCTTGAGTGTGCCCATGATTTGGGGCTGGCTGAACGCTTGGGATGGATCATGGCGTGAAGACCCTGTTGAAAGTACGCACTCTGTCTCTGTCTCTCTCTCTCTGTCTCTAACTTAATTGTGTTCCTCCTGAGACATTCCATTTGGCCTTGCCAAAAGGACCCAATCTGATGCAGCTGCCAGATTGCAGAAACCCCAGTGGGTAGGGGATCACGGTGACACTCTGAATCCTAACTTTTGTTCTCGATGTGAGTGATGATAAAGGAAGTCACTAGTACCCATTCCCTTCAACTCCCTAATTTCCTACACGTGGTTTCTAGACTCTGGAGATGACAGGGCTGTGGGATACGATGGAGAAAGAGAACAGAGAAAGCCTTTTTATGGCTGCCGTAAACCAGAATTGTAATACGATTTCCTGTTATTCTCATCTGATGCTGCACTATTTTTCCTGAAAGCCCCTCATAAAATATAAAGTGCCTTTTAATTGTAAGTGGTGGTTATTATTTTGTGTACTTTTCTCTTTATCTTTACATTAAATTACCATAGCTAATGGAGTAACTGGATTTAACTACCATGTATCAAGGTTCTGCAGTTAAAAAACTGTAATTTTTGTAAAAATAATAAATAGAGTAATTTCATATTCATAATAAAAAAATAAAGTACACTTAATGTGGGCACTAAATTAGTAGAGGTTCTCATTTTATTCTTTAGACTCTTAGTGTCTTCATTAGATATACCACTGGAAAAAACTGGCAGTTTAGTAAGTGCCCCTTTTATGCTAAGCATGCTGGCTGGAAGTTCCTGTTTTACAGAATGTAAAATAACATTTTCCTCTACCCTCAAGGAGTTTAACATACTCATATGATAAAGGCTCGAGGTATTTTTTAAATGAGACATAAATGAGATACAAGGGATTTATTCAAACTTTTATTCTCTGATCTCGTAGGTACATATAGTAGGTGTTCTATAAATATTTATTGAGTTTAGTGGTACAATTTGTTATACTATGAACAGAGCTTTTAAATCGTTAGGCAAAAATACAACAGGAATTGTAGAATATAACAAGTTGAAACAGAAAATTATGTAGTACAGCAATGAGTTTAAAGCCAGGCTTTGCAGAGAACAGAGGTCTATTTACAGAGAAGTCTTTTTTATGCCTGCCGTAAACCAGAATTGTAATACGATTTCCTGTTATTCTCATCTGATGCTGCACTATTTTTCCTGAAAGCCCCTCATAAAATATAAAGTGCCTTTTAATTGTAAGTGGTGGTTATTATTTTGTGTACTTTTCTCTTTATCTTTACATTAAATTACCATAGCTAATGGAGTAACTGGATTTAACTACCATGTATCAAGGTTCTGCAGTTAAAAAACTGTAATTTTTGTAAAAATAATAAATAGAGTAATTTCATATTCATAATAAAAAATAAAGTACACTTAATGTGGGCACTAAATTAGTAGAGGTTCTCATTTTATTCTTTAGACTCTTAGTGTCTTCATTAGATATACCACTGGAAAAAACTGGCAGTTTAGTAAGTGCCCCTTTTATGCTAAGCATGCTGGCTGGAAGTTCCTGTTTTACAGAATGTAAAATAACATTTTCCTCTACCCTCAAGGAGTTTAACATACTCATATGATAAAGGCTCGAGGTATTTTTTAAATGAGACATAAATGAGATACAAGGGATTTATTCAAACTTTTATTCTCTGATCTCGTAGGTACATATAGTAGGTGTTCTATAAATATTTATTGAGTTTAGTGGTACAATTTGTTATACTATGAACAGAGCTTTTAAATCGTTAGGCAAAAATACAACAGGAATTGTAGAATATAACAAGTTGAAACAGAAAATTATGTAGTACAGCAATGAGTTTAAAGCCAGGCTTTGCAGAGAACAGAGGTCTATTTTTTACAGTTGGTGAGTGCATTTTGGATAAGTTGGCAAAGGTAGAGTCCTAAAATTAATAATGATTCATTGATTCCAGGTGATGACACACTGATGCAAAATGGTGTAGATAATGAGGAGAGAATATAATGACAAATACAAAGAAGTGAGATCTATGAATGGAAGAGAAGCATGGCTGAGAACATTTTGGTTTGAGACCAGAGTTAGACAGCAACCTTCTACGCTTGAAATCATCGGTGTTTAGTGGCTGTCTAACTCACAAGAGGCTTCTAAAAAAATACCAACAATAGAAAACAATGTGGCATGATTTGGTGATGTATTTCATTTTCACGTTGAAAGAGGGACCTCATTTTAGGTGGTGTCACTGAAGGAAACCAAATGACTAATTATAGTGGGAAATAAAGAAGTTCAATTTTAAAAATTGGTAAGTTATCTGTGTAAATCTTCTCTGCATACAAACAGAGAGATTAGACATAATGTCAGAGAGCATAGCCAAGCCTGGGGATGTCAATTTCATATTGTTCTTTTCCTTGTATTTTGTATAGGAAGCCATATGACGACTCAAGCAAAGAAATCATAAATTCTAGGGAAATTGAGACATTGGTAGTAGACAGCTATCAGGGAAAGAAGTCAAAGCTAGAGACGGTAACTGGGAGTATACAGTGTCGTAGAATACTAAGACAGAAACTCTTTCAAGAGGAAGACTTTTGTTTCCATCGAAGGATCTAATACGGAGACCATATTAAACATTGAGTACTACGTAATATAATTCACATTTGCATGTGAAAACCAGAAAGCATTAATAATTGAAAAGTTCTAGAAGAATGTGGGCACAAAAGCAGTCTCAGTGTGGGGGTGGGAGGAGTGTGGAGAAAGAGGTAAGGAGGGAATTAGGCCCAATTATAATTTGTTAACTGCTGAAAAAAAATACACCTTTACTTTTAGATGATTACTTACATAAATATTATTCAACAGTGAAAAGATGATTCTGTATTCTTTTTAAAATGATTTTATCTTTTGAGAAGTGATTATAGGGGCTAGCAGGTGGCATGGTGGTTAAGGGCACTGGACTCCCACATGGCCAACCACTGTTTGAGTCCTGGACCTGGAGGCTTGCTTTCTCACTTCCCCATCCCCCACTCTGTCTCTCTCTGGTCAAATTAAAATAAATAAATACATAAAGTTAAATAAAATATTTCTTTAAAAAATGATATAGACTCTCAAAAGCATGCATGCTTTCATGAACATAATATATTCTGGAAATCTTGACAGTTTTTGTTTTGTGAGTGGGAAGAGTTTCACTGTAAGATAAAGGGAGACTCTCAGATGGATAAATAAACACATTAAATTGACTTTTGGAGCCTTAATTTCATTTTGAAGAGTGGAGCCTTATGAAAGATTATACATTTCATATTGTACTCAGGTAGAAGGAAAAGTGTATCCTTTCAAAATATTTTCATTCTTTAATTTTTTATTTTTATGTGATCTCTAAATTTATACCTTTGTAATTGTTTTAACCAAGTAAATTTACTGTGACCTAAAGTGGTTTAGAGTAGGAATTTTCAAACCAGTATTGTATCTTTTTAAGAACTATGAAATAACCTTTGGTTATTTTAGTAATAAATTAAAAAGTAAGGGTTTCTGCGGAGAACATGCCAAGTTATGTAGTGGGCATGTATAAAATATTTAGACTTTAATAGAAAGAAAAACCAACCTTTATTGTGTTAACTGTGAGGAACACCACCATACTGTTGGAATGATTGATGGTTTTCTTATCACACGTAACAGACTAACGCAATTTCACAAAACCTTTGCTTACCACTCACAAATAAACCAAAATTCCTTTCCAGTGAGGATCACACTGTATGATTCCTATGTAGGCCAACCTTCCTTCCCCTTCTCTCCCTGTCTACTTCCCTCTGTTTCCTCCTCCTCTCCTTCTGTTCTTTTCCCTTCCTTTCCTTTCCCATCTCTTCACCTGTCTGTCTTATTCTGGAGTTAATTTTTTTTTATATTTGTATTTATAAAAATATTCAAGGACACAATTTGAGAAATACTTTTAGTCATTAAGTTTTTTTTTTTTTGGAGAGGTTTTTGCTATAGGGCACGTGCACTCGCCAGAAAGACAAAGAGAAACAGAGAGACAGAAAGCGAGAAATCACCCACAGGGGGGATGGCCACACCGCAGTCCCTTCTCCATTCTCCTCTCGGGATCTTGGGCATGCACGCACACACACCCGGCGTGAGTTTAAGCCACCAGGTCTGGGACTCGAACCATGGTCGCTACGTGAGAGTTCAGCAACATAGCCATTACGCTAACTGCTGGTCCCTAGTCATTAACTTTTTATAGGAAAGTATCTGTGCATAATGAAAATATACTAAGATGGAAGATGGGAAACTGGATTGATTGACTTATTTCCTTTTTCTTCCTCCTTTCTTACATAGATACTTATTTTCACCACATAGAAAACAGTGTCAAGAGTGGTGAAAGATAGTGAAAAAAATGAATAAATTCATTTATTCAACAATATCTGAGTACCTACTCTGGGCTGCTTATTTGATAATTTGATAATTTATGGTGCTGAATTGGAATATAAAGAAGTGATTGTGTAAGAAGCCATGTGGGAATATAAAGAAGTGATTGTGTAAGAAGCCATGTGGTTAAGGGCGCTGGACTCCCACATGGCCGACTGCAGTTCAAGTCCCTTACCTGGTGGCTTGCTTTCTCACTTTCCCTCTCTCTCTCTCTCTCTCTTTCTCTCTCACTCTGTCCCTCTTGGGTCAAATTAAATTAATAAAATAAAGTTCAATAAGATAATTTTAAAAAAAGAAGCCATAAACCATGATCATGATAATGGAGGGGGCCTAGAACAATGGAGGAGCTGAACACGTGACTCTGGGAAATGTTTTTGGCTGGGGTGGTGAGGGCCTACCTGTGTGAGGATGTGACATATGACCTGGAGGATGAGAATGGGCCAGCCAGGCAAAGATCTTGGAAAATGTTCAGAGTAGGAAGGAGTAACATAAATAAAAGCCTAGAATGAGGGAAGGACTTAGAAATACCAAGATCATCCTGGAGGCAGGAGTAAGCGGTGGTATGGAGTGAGGTGGGAGACGCAGGGGGCGGGATGAACCATACAGGATGTGGAAGGCTTTGAGAGCTGTTTGGGGCTTGAACAGAGAATGATATGGTTTGGTTTATCTTTTTAAAAGTTCCTCTGACTAACGGGTAGAGATTGAATGAATGTTGTCATAACAAGTTACAATGCAGTAGGGAAGCTCAAAACCTGTAGGTAACATAATCCAGGGAAGAGAATGGTAAATGCGCAGGAGTGAAGACCAGGTTCTGTCAGACAGCAATAACTCTCAGCTAGGAAGATCAGGAAGATTTCAGGAGACACATACTTCCAAGGCGTGAGTGGTTAGAATGTCTAGGAAAAGGACGAGTGTTATAAAGATGAGAGGAAGCACCAAGCAGAAAGTTCAAGGATTTGGTTTGGACCTAGTAGAAGATAAGTTTGAGATGAGACCATCAAAGCAACTCCGAGTTCAAGGTTTGAACGATGGGATGCCATTGAAGAAATTAATTGTAGCAGTATATTACAAACATTAGTTAATCTCAAATCTGGGTGTAAAATATTCTGTGGGGCTTTCCATTTGGCCACTAATTAGCTGTGCAAATGTAAGGTAGGGTTTGCTTTGTCTTTTATCATCTGTGAAATGAGGCTAGACTTGGAGTGGTGGTTGGGGCGCTGGACTCCCACATGATTGCCAGCAGTTCAAGTCCCAGACCTGGCAGCTTGAAATTCAGCCTAGGCACATGGGCGTGCGTACCCAGAATCCCAGGAGGATAATGGAGAAAAAGGGGTTGCAATATGGCTATCCCCCTTTTTCACCTTGCTTCTTACTATCTCTTTCTCTTTTTCCAGCAAACACATGCACACTATGGCAAAAAACCTTAAAGAAAAAAAGAAATCAGGTTAGACTGAATCCTAAGGGTTTATTTATTTATTTTGCCTTAGGGCACATGTTTTCAGAGGTTGCAGGGGGAGACAGAGAAAGTGAGAAGCAAAGTGAAAAATCACCCCCCCCCTGTGGGGATGACTATGCTGGAATCCCTTCTTCATTCTCTTCCTGGGATCTTGAGCATGCACTCACATGGTCCCACATGATTTTCAAGCCACGGCACTCAGGACTTCAACCATGGTTGGTCATGTGGGAGTCCAGTGACATAACCACTAAGCCATCTGCTGGCCCAAAGTCTCTGTTACTTTTAAAACATTATAGTTTGTTTATATTTATAATTATTTTTTAAAAAATTATGTTTTCTGATTTACATATAATTGATGTACATCTTTGTGGGCTACAGTATGGTCTTTTAAAGGCATACATGCAGTTGTATAAGAATCAAATCACTAACACACACATGCTCATCTGCAGCTTTGAACATTACATCATGTTGAGCATGTTTGTTCATAGTTCTCCTAGTTTGTGGGTTTCTTTTTCTTTTTTCTTTTCTTTTCTTTCTTTCTTTTTTTTTTTTTTTTTT
>NW_006210031.1:425065-427352 GCF_000334495.1 Tupaia belangeri chinensis | reverse complement strand
TTTATTTATTTATTTTAATTTGACCAGAGAGAGACAGAGAGAGAGAGAAAGTGAGAAAGCAAGCCTCCAGGTCCGGTCCTCTAACTATGGTAGGCCATGCGGAAGTCCAGTGCCCTTACCCACTGCACCACTTGCTGGCCCCTTCTAGTTTGTGTTTTTGGCATATGTATTAAATTTTTTACTCTGTTGTGATATTTTCTACTCTGTGTGATATACCATTCCCATATACTACAAATAATTTTAAAGTATGAGACATAAATTCAGTCGTCATTGTAACAAATTGGTTTATATATTCAATAGAAAATCTGCAGGCAGCATTATCAGATAAGGTAATTTTAGGCTTCTTTATTGTCCTTTTCCCTAGCTTTCTATGTCCTTACTTGTTGGGCTTTTCAGACAGCGAGTCTACAATACTTGCTGAGAAAGAATCCAAATATATTATTCCCCCAGCAGAATATAGTAAGTACAGTAATGACAGCCTTCATTTTAAAGTAAATTTTACTGTTTTATCCAAAAGTAAATTTTACTCTACATTACATAAGACGGGTATGTAAGATAGTAATTAAATCAAGACCTCATGACAAAGCATAATAATTTTAGGATTGGTTTTGCTATTCCTTGTCACACTACCAGGGGACTTAAAAATTTGTGGAAAATATAATTAAAGCGTAACTTTATTTTGGTATCCAAACTTTTGACACTCACCCATACTTAATACATATTTTCTGTGAACTTTTTGAAAATCCCTCACAAAGCATTTAGAGGCCACTCCCCATGGCTGTCTCACCTGCTCGGAAATTTGCTTAACCGTTCCCTACTTCCATTTTTTTACAACAGATTGTGAGCTGATGGTGAACATCGAGAAGCCTCCATGTAGCACAAAGATGGTTCTTTTTTTATTTTTTCCCCTCTAATGCCTGAGAATGAGTACATTCACTGGAGAGAGAGAGAGAGAAAGAGAAAAGGAGAGAAACTGACTCACAATCCCCTTTCTTCCATTCCTCCTTCCCATCAGGATGCCAGGCACTAGCACACATGCACCCCGCATGCTTTTCAAGCCATCAGGGCTAGGACGTGAGCCTCATTCAGTCATGTGGGATCTAGCTCCCTCCATATAGCACCTCACTGCTGTGCTCCAGGGCTGGCCCACAAATATAGTTCTTTAATTCTTACTATATTCCAGTTGGAATTTAGGATCGCCAGACCAACAGTGCAGTCATTACAAATGGTTACTATCTAGGAGCTGTATTTTTGTAATTATTGTTATTATATTGTTATGTAAAATCCTTTGCCTTTTGAAATAATTGCAGATATTCAAATATGTCAATAAAGAGTGTTCTTCAAAGACACAGTATAGCTTTGGTTCGTCATGTTTAGCCTTGGTAACCACTTTAGATGGTTATTAGTCCAATGAAGTACTTTGTATTATGTTTGAAATTTGGTCCTTTTGGTTTTTTGTCTTTGTGAAGGGGCACTGCTGAGTAACAGCTGTCCCAGTGCTTTCCTCCACTGGGTCTTGTGAGTCAGGAACTTACCAGGTGGGACCAGCAAGGTGGTGTGGTGGTTAGAGTGCAGGACTCCCACATGGTCAAGTGCAGTTCGAGTCCCAGACCTGGCAGCTCATTTTACCTCTCTATCTCTGTCTCTCTATAGTGAGCGCACATGTCCTACAGCAAATGAAAAATAAAACAATTTAAAAAATACATAAAATTAATTCTTAAAAAAGTTCACTAGACAGTAAGTCATATGGTAGAAAGTATGTAAAGACATCAAGATATGGGGGGAAATGAAGTAACATTAGGTGGTTATAATTTTTCAATTTGTAGAAAAGTAAATGGGGCAGAATAGGCTCAAAGTATTGTATGAGATAAAATACCTCCATTATTTAGTTATAACAATTTTTTTTCAAAAATACGTTTGGAAGGATTTGGGGAATGATGGCTTTTATGAGCGTGTCCCTGGTTACCCTGTAAGTGGTGGGCTTCTTGGTACCTCTGGGCTGTCTTAGGCATCATGTGAAGCTAAAATTCACTAGCTGTTGGCCTTAGGGCACAGAACCGATATTTAGAATTTCCTGAACCTTTCACGCACTGTAGGTCTTGCTTTCTGCCCACTCATGTTTTTCTCATCTTTCCTTTTTACTTTTCAGAATAGTGAACATAATAGATACAGGAACAACTTTGAGAAACGAAAGAGACTTTAACATATGCAAATCTACACAGTATTTCATGTCTACTTTAGAACACTCTAGTAAGTCAAAAGGCCTTTAAATTTTATTGACCTCAGG
>NW_006210031.1:409873-424797 GCF_000334495.1 Tupaia belangeri chinensis | reverse complement strand
TGGTTCCCTGACCTCAGTTTTGGGACTAGAGAGCCTCATCTTTTTTTTTTTTTTTTTTTTTAAATAGTGTTTTGTAAATAAAGATTTATGTGGGAACCAGCAGTTAGCGTAATGGCTATGTCGCTGGACTCCTACGTAGTCGACCGCGGTTCGTGTCCCAGACCCGGTGGCTTAAAACTCACGCCAGGCGCGTGTGCGTGCGTGCCCAAGATCCCGAGAGGAGAATGGAGGAGAAGGGATTGCGGCGTGACCATCCCCCCTGGGGGGTGATTTCTCGCTTTCTGTCTCTATGTCTCTCTCTGTCTGTCTGGCGAGCTCACGCGCCCTACAGTGAAAATCTCTCAAAAAAAAAAAAAAGATTTATGTGAGGTTTTATTTTGAATGCAGTGTGGTCAGTATTATTATTTTTTTTTAATCAACAAAGTACTGTAAACGTTAACGCAAAAAACTACCTTCAAAAAACTTTTAGAGAACTGATGTTCTATGTAAACTTTGGGAGCTAGTTATCATGGTTTAGTTTGGAGAAAATAGGATATTTGTCAGATTGGTGAATGAATTTCACCACCTGTATGTCACTGGATAGTTTAAACAGTACTTTCTATATGCTTAATTTCATTACTTTAAAATATACGGTGAAATTTATACATACATACACAAGCACTTCAAAAACTTAATGAATAATATGTATTATGAACACAACTATGCATAAATTTCAAATTTTTTTGCACCAAAATAAACCATACTTTGATTCCATTTTCCATGAACTTTTAAAAGTATCATTTTGGGGACCAGCAATTGGCGTCGTGGCTGTCACTGGACTCCCATGTAGTCAACTGCTGTTCGAGTCCTGGACCCGGTGGCTTAAACTCATGCTGGGCACGTGTGTGCGTGTTTGTGCCCAAGATCTCGAGAGGAGAGAGGAGGAGAAGGAATTGCGGCGTGGCCATCCCTCCAGGAGGTGATTTCTCACTTTCTGTCTCTCTGTCTCTCTCTGTCTTTTTGGTGAGTGCACACGTGCTACAGAAAAAAACCTCTTAAGAAAAAAAAAGTATAATTTTGCATGTATTGTATATATTTAAATATATATGGAAAAGCTATTACATTTATAATCAAGCATTAGCTATAAGCATTTTTTAAAACTCATATTGCAATAGCATAGCACTCAATTTGGGGTGAGTGCTATTTATATCTTTGTCAATATATTACATCAGTATTAAAATGGTAGCGTTGGGCCAGCAGGTGGTGTGATGGTTAAGGTGTTGGACACTCCTACCACGGTTTGAGTCCTGGACCTGGTGACTTGCTTTCTCACTTTCCTTCTTGCTTTCTCTCTCTGGTCACATTAAAATGAATGATTTCATAAAATTAAATAAAGAATTCTTTTAAAAAGGGCAGTGGTAAGTAGTCTTTTCTAATTTGTTCAATGATTGCATTGGAATTTGTGTAACACATTAGTGAAAATTGAATTTTTCTCCCCATCCTTTCTTTTAAGGGTGAATTATATTCACCTGAGTGCAAGAGTCTCATGGGAATACTTTTTAGTAGCTTTAAACTGTTCACCATAGATTTTAATGTGGGACACCTACAGAATCCACTCTTGGCATGGGAAAGGTTGCAGTAGTATTGCATTACCCTGTCAGCAGGCGCTGCCATCGACGCTGGTGTAAAGTAAGAAGGAGAGGATAGGGATGCAGAACCGTAATTGGAAAGAGAGAAATAAATCCTTCCCTTTCAGTTGCTTCACTGATTCCCAATGTTCCAGGTAACGCACACCTGCTGAGTGGCTGAGAAGAACAGGTACATGCCAGCATTCCATTAATTTCAGAGGAATGGCAGTGGACTGAGTCTACCCAGCAGGTGTGCCGAGCTGAAGGAAGAAGACGGACGGCAGACAGAGTGCGGAGCAGAAAAGAGGTTCAGATAGCATGTGTCTCAAAATGAGAGATGGTAAAAGTAGGATTTCTTTTCATAAGCTTGCATTTCTTCTAACCCTCCGTTAATTCCTAGTGGCAGACAAATGTTGGTAATATTGGAAGCTATATTAGAATTATGGCAGCGTATGTGAAGATGGTGCAACGGGTTCAGTATTATAAGCTAACGTTTCCTGAAATGATTTTAAAATCTAGCAGACTGTGAAGTTCTCCTGATAAGGAACTTGGTTTTGATTACAATAATGAGATATACGGCATGGTGTCAAAAACTGTCTTCCAGTTGACGCAACAATCCATAATTTATAGATTGCCTTAAAAATTAAAAGACAAAGTCAATTATAACTAATTATGATGCTACATTTGCTTGAGAAGTTATTATATCCTTTGGGATAAAGGAAGTAATATTCATGTCAGTCAGGAATCTTTAGCTACCGTTTCCTGGTTCTATCTTAAGAAAATTTTCTAGTTTCATTTCATGAGAATCCTGAGCCACTGAAACCCTGCTATTTTTAGAAATCACCGTAGTAGCTTCTGTACATCATTGCACATTTGTTCCTATTCTGAACTTCTTGTCTGTGCCAAATCTTCCGAGAGGTTACTGGAAGTTTTGCTCGATGACTGCTGAATCAGTCAGAAATGAATTTTAAATTATGCTGGAGAAAATAATCACACGCTGCGTTCCAGCCTCAAGATAGTATTGCTATTCCCATTGATATTGTTTTCAAATACTCCATAATAAGTGAAAATCCAAAGTATTGCATATTTAATAAATTTTTATTTCATTCTGGTCAGCATTTTTTTTTTAACAGTGAAAAGCTAAACTAAATGCTATACCATAAGGCTAGCTATTTTAGAAGTGATAAGGAGTGTTTTATATTTTCCCGTAATTTTATGGGAAAGGACAAGAAATATAACATTTTTCCTTCTTAAGGACAGTTATTAAAAGGGAAGAAAAATTTATTTTTGTATGAAGTTCCTAGAAATTTTACTAACTTTAAGAATTAATAACTGTATAGCTGCGTATCAACTTATTCCTGGGGCCATCTTTTGTGTGTGCTTGGATCCCGAAGCAGTTTATACATGTATTTAAAGTACATAGGTTTTATGTTGTGGAATTGGCCATGATACATACATATAGGCTGGACTTCTTTCCTTATCTAGGAAAAAAACAAAAAGAGCCTCCTGAGAGAGACATTAAGGAAATATGTATTTGAAGAAGACAAGCTACAGTAAACTGATTGGTTGAGTAATATTATAATTTGTTATTTTTTAAAATATATTTGGGATTTCATTTTGTTGGAAAGCTTTCAAAGGATGACCTAGTACATGTGCCAATGACAAAAGCTCCTTGTAACAATTCAGGGCATGCTTTATGCTTTATGAAATGGGATTGTAAAAATCCTCTCAAAAATGACATCCGAAATAGCATTAAAACACAATTTCCTTTGATAAGGCTTTAAGGCACTCATATGAAATGTGATACCACTTTGAGTGAGACTGTGTCAGCATTATGTGATGTTGTGTTGCTCATAACTGACATTAATCCATTAAGGGTGCGAGGGTCATTTATTTCCGTCATGAAGTCATTAAATACCATTATTGATTTCTGTTCAGTCAGATTGTGCCTTCCTTTTATGATCATTATAGACATTAACGCCAAGTTCTGATTTTATGCACTTTAACAATAGGTATTATCATATTTAAAGTTTAAAATACAATTAACAGTTAACGTAAAGGAAATTCTATAGTTGGTTCACGAACTCAAGATCATGTTTCCCTGGAATTATAAAAATGGTATGTTTAAAAATGTATAACCACCCATCCTCAGTGTATTGTTTTAATATAGCAAACAACTTCAAAAATTTTTAAATTAGTAAAGTAGAAATAATAGAACTAGACTGTGGGCCTATATATTTCTCTTTTGCTGCTACTTTTTAAAATAACCACTACTTTCTGCCGATTTGCAGATGGATCTATTACTCTTCCATTTCTAATTTCCTGGGTTTTGCCATGTAAATTAAAATGAAGATTTCCTGGTGCAAATCAGATTCCTGGGTTTTTTGTTGTTGTTTTTTTTTTTTTTTTTTTTGCACACGTTAAAAGCAGGAACCTAGAGGAAAATGAAAAGATTTTTTTAAAATAACCACTACTTTCTGCCGATTTGCAGATGGATCTATTACTCTTCCATTTCTAATTTCCTGGGTTTTGCCATGTAAATTAAAATGAAGATTTCCTGGTGCAAATCAGATTCCTGGGTTTTTTGTTGTTGTTTTTTTTTTTTTTTTTTTTGCACACGTTAAAAGCAGGAACCTAGAGGAAAATGAAAAGATGGTATTGCATTGTGGCCATAACAATGACTATTACTAGTGACTAACTTTTGGGGGTCATATAATCCATTTTATGTTAAATTTATCATTTAATCGAAATCATGTAAATTGATATTTTTGTACACACTCTTGAAATAATTTTGTTAAATGAAACGGCGATGTAGAGAATTTTATTATTTTTTCAAGTCATCTTTTATTTGACGATAAAGCCTTACTAGGACTAGGGACTTTGTAACTTTCCTACTTTGGCAGTATGCTCAATTATTTGTTCCACCTTGCTTTTTTTTTTTTTTTTTTGAATTTAATACCGATAGCATAGGTTTATACAGGAGGGACTCGGTGATTATTAGATCGCCTTTCTCCCAGGAAGTACCGTTGAAGGTCTTCAGCCCCTGGTGCTGGAGGTGCAAGTGGTACGGGTTTACCACAGCAGCATCTTTGGAGAAGTTGTGTGCTCAGCACTTTTTCATAGGCTCTTGCCGGGCTCATTGAAGGAAACCTGAGCAAAGCTGTGATATTAATGAATTATGACAAGCCTTTTGCCTGTCAGGCAGAGGTTCCCGCCTTCCTCCTTTAAGACAAAAACTTAATGGAAGATGCTCAGATGGGCGAGCTCTCTGATGATACCCCTTAAGTGCTCATCCTTTTCTGATGCGAATATTCAGAGAGCCGTGAAGCTGCAAGTGGCAGCATTTAATATCGTCTTTCTCATAATGCCTGAATAATTTTCCAGAGACTGATCGCTGCAGCTGCTGTGAACATGGTTATTTGTTTATTTTTCACCTTGGTCCTGGTGGAATGCTGACCTAGCTAATCTTCAGAACTCACAGGGAAAATGGTTTCATATTCATAGCTCGCCTCTGTTCTTTCAAATAAACACAAAACTGCAGCTTGTGACCAGCTACTTGAATAATAGAGAAATAAGAGGAACTAGTTCTTTAGTTTCCTGTAAAAGTGAAAAAAAAAAAGATTTTTAATGAAGATTTTATTTGGTGAAAAATGAAGATTATCTTGCATATTTTTAATGGATGTTTGTGAGAGGGAAGGAGAAGGCATAGACTGTCATGGTGAGTTATAGAATGTTCTCGAGATTTCCCTCTGGTAGTGCTGCTCATTACGTTAAACAGCCGAGCTTTTAAGCTACTGTAGTTTTCGTTTTATGTGTATTGGCCTTCATTTGCTGAAATGCTTCAAGTTCACAGTACTAAAGTCATTTTGAAAACGGGATGTAATTACAAAGGTATCTTATGCTTACCAACAGCTTTTTTGGATCAATTTAATTATCATTACTTGTGGATACTGTAAATTGAATATCCCTTCCCTAATTACATTAAACTCAGGGGTTAGCTGCTTAAACATCTAAATGAGAAAAGTTCATCCTTTGCTATAAATAGGAGAATTGTTCTCTTATTTAGACTGACCTTCGAAGCTAAGCATTTTACATGATATTGTCAGGTGAGCATTATAAAGACAGTCTGTAATGAGATCTGTAATGAGGAACTAAGGTATAATGGCCCTTTGAAAAAGTTAATTTATTCAGCATTTTTGTATTGCATGACGGAATTAAAGTTTGTGTATATGTCCAGACCCTTTTTTTAAAGGAGCCAGTCACACTGTTCTTGGTTTACTCATATTCTGCCAGTAGTTTGAAGTGGTTTAATATTACTACTCCAGCTTAATGGAAGCCACCATTAAAGCAGTGAATTAGTCTTGCCCTTTTAAACAGAGCTAATTTATTTAGGGACTAGGAATGTTATTTTGCCTGCCTCCTCCACCCTCCCTTTTACATAAATGATACACAGGAATTTATTCAAGCCACTTAAAGAGTACATTTTTCTGAGAGGGAAAAAAAAAATGCCTTTAGACCCCTATAAACAGGAACTGTTTTTTTTTCCCCCCCTTCCTTTTTTCCCCTGTTGTGGAAAATCAGCCTTTAATTAGTTGATGTGAGTGTCTTGGGTTCATATTTGTTGTCTGTTCAGCTCAAGTGATTTTGCAGCTTTGTAAGAAAACAGAGATGGTTCTAGTGAAAGATTTGATTGATTTCTGCTTGTTACAGTCATTGTAAATTTTAGTGCCATGCATAGCTACTTGCTTTTATTTACTTCATTTTCCTTCTCGATTGTAGCTTCATTAAAAATCTGTCTGTCTCTTCACAGTTGAAACTCTTAAAAATGTAAGCACGAGTACTTACTTTCACAGAACAGTCCTGCTGAGTGCGCTTTATGATTTATAAATCATAAATTTATAAATCATGTGTCTCTGTAAGAGGGGACACATGGCGGCCGGATGTGTCAGGGGAGAAAGCTGTTCCAGGGATCCCTAGAAGAGGATTTTATTATGCAAAACAAGAACCTAACATCATTACTAGACCAATTGTGAAACTCAGATCAAAACACACTCTGAACATTTTCTCAACGTAGTGTAGAACACACCAAGTAACAAGAAAAGAAGTAGACTTTCGTGACTTTAAATAATTAACGAGTTATTTTTCGGGCTCTCGGTTTTCCAAAAATATACTAAAGTATACAGAGAAACAGTGCATTAATAACTATTTTAAAATATTTTCAACCATAGAAATTTTAGAAATTTATTTCTAATGTGGTATACTTAATAACACTTCTAGAAAATACGAATTTATGTCTTTTTAATACCTTTTAAAATTAGTTTCTTAAAAACGTGGAGCTTCATTTTTAGTCATTAAAGGTATGAAATTGAATGCTGGCACAAGTGGCAATTTTCCTAATCAATTCAAACAGGTACTGAACTCTAGAATTACATTTCTAATATTAGAGGACTAACCACAGGGAACCTACCTTTAAAAAACAGGCAGCAATTTTATGCTGCTGATACAATTAGACACAGCTACCAGTTGTATCAGGCCATTAGCAGTCAAGTTTTATTCTTCATATAAGGCAACCAGAAGCAGGCATTTAAACATAGATGTGTATAGGTTAGAGCACTGCACATACAGCTGCTCTAGAAAAGGGATCTTGGTCAGGGCATATATAGCAATATTAACTAATGAGAACGAAGGATCTTGAGAAGTGAAGGGAATGGGTTGAAGTTGATATGGGTATCCGTGCCCATGGTGCTCTTAAGAGGGTTTGTGGGGGTGGTGGTATTTTAATGAGTCCACCAGGCCTCATAGCCAGAAGAGTTGACATTTTCAGTTCAGAGACCAAAATCTATCTTAGACATAGGCTTCTTGAGGGGCTTGCAGGCGTGTGGTGATGAAGTCGCTGGACACCCACATTGGTGAATGCGGTTCAAGTTTCACCCCTAGGGGCTTCCTCCCCCCAAAAAAATTGAAGAATAATGAATAAATGAATCTTTTTTTTTTTTTTTTTAAAGACATACGCTTCTTGGCAGAAAGATGCTGACTCAAGTAAGGTCTTTCTGACCTTTTCCTCCAATGAAGCACCCAGGATATAAGTGTTTTTTATGTTAATGATGGTAATTGACACATTAAATTTCACTCAGAAATTAAGGCCCATTAGGAAAACGGCTCCTCCTCACTTATCTTCAGTTCCTGAGACTTTTTTAAAACATTGAGGGATATTTCTGCTGTTCTCCATGCTCAGTTAATAGTGTCGTGAACCCTTCTGATCACTCTAATTATGTTTTGCTGAAATGGTAGCAAATTGGGCAAAATCCTGCTAAAACTTTTCTCTCATTAGCTTTTTCAGTGGCTTCCTATGAACCCTCAAATTCTATTAGAAATTATTTTCCTCAAGACCTTACTAAAAGACACTTTTTTTAAAAAATTGTAGATTTCCATGTACAGGATGGTCTATAAAACAGCATCTATATAAGCCTAGCCATTAGGTAATTTTTCCCAAAGAGTTACTAGTTTCGCCTTAGGTTATATTAAGCATTTTCCAGAACCTTCAGGTGCTTGTTGGCGTAATTCTAACAGAGACTTGAAATTGAAGGTAGGGTTCTTTGCACTGCCTGTGATCACCTGATGTACCTGAACAGTGATAGGACCATGAAATGATTTGATCTGGTAATGAAACCATGTCTTCACTGATAAGGAGGTAAATGGAGGTTGGAGGTTATTTAAACCAGAGTGATCTGGACAGTATCATAAAAATTGGAAATTTAAAAAATTGAGTATTAATGTGTAGGAACATAAAGGGCATATAAATTAGAGTCTAGGTTGCAAAGAAATTAATTTCTCAGTGTCTCCAAACTACCAAGGAGCCTGCCTAGTATTTCAAACCAAGTCTGTATCCCTTCAGAGCCTTTCAAGTGAAAAGCTTTCTACCCTAATGTCCTACGGTAGAAGGTGAATTAGCTATGGACTTGGCTCAGTGTAGAGATAAAGAAGAAATACTAAGAAAGGGAGGGGCCAGCAGATGGCATAGTTGTTACGGCGCTGGACTTCCACATGACTGACTGTGGTTCAAATCCTGGACCTGGAAGCTTGAAACGCACACTGGGCACGTGCATGTGTCTGCCCAAAATGTGTGCCCAAAGTCCTGAGAAGACAGTGGAGAAGAAAGGATTGTGGCTTGGTCATCACTCCTGGGGGATGACTTCTCACTTTTTCTGTCTCTGTGTCTCCAGTGATCGCACTCACCCTATCACAAATATCTCTTGTTAAAAAAAAAAAGAAAAGGCAAGGGACCAGGATGTTAAGGTGTTGGACTCCAATATGGCCAACCACAGTTTGAGTCCTGGACCTGGTGGCTTGCTTTCTCTCTCTCTCTCTGTCCCTCTCTAGTCAAATTTAAATAAATAAAGTTAAATAAAATAATTATTTTTAAAGAAATAAAAAAGAAAATGAGCCTTCATGGGTAAATTTTTGAAGTCGAATTATTTCGAGAAGGAACATAATAGGACCATGGTACGATGACTGTCTTTAAAATATATGTTACCAATTATATTAACATTTAAAGGAGATTCTGTAGTGATTATAACTTGCTTTGGTCTCATTTATGTTGCAAACTAGGCATGCATGGCGTTGACCCTTTCTTTTCCATAGTTCATCCAGCCTTCTTCCCCTATCTCCAATCACATCCTTGTCTTTTCTAACTGGAGGCCAAAGAGTAAATTAGTACGGCCTTACATAATTCTTGTTGTCCTAGCAGCTTTTACTGCTATTATCATTTAGGTTTTTGTCATAGGGCTCGCACACTCACCAGAAAGAGAGAGTGAGAGGGAAAATGAGAAATCGTCCCCTAGGGGAGTGACCACTCCACAATCCCTTCGCCTCTTAGGATTTTGGGCATGCACGCACACATGCCCAGTATGATTTTCAAGTTGCTCACCAGATCTGGGACTCAAACTGTGGTTGGCCAAGTGGGAGTCCAGCATCATAATCACCACGCCTCTAGCAATTATTTTTAACTTTTACTGTCGAAGCTAGGTTTAGAATCTTCTTTTTTCCTTTCTGGTTCCTGAGTTATGGTTTATGCTAGAAATCTTGTGCCCAATAGATGTGTAGATTAGGAAAAATGGACATCAGTGGCTAAGGCGTGGTCTCACTGATGCTCTCTTTCTCTTACCTTAGTCCAGACCTAATTTTTCTATGCAGAAATGCATCATGACTTTTCTGACGACCCAATCGTATAGCAGCCATGCTCAGGCAAAGTTTTACTTGCTAATAATCAAAGGCACAAGTCAGTGATACCTGAATTTCTACTATTCAAAGTAGTTTTGTTTACGGAAAGGAAATTTCACAGACTCTATCCAGGGGCCACATGTGAAAAAGTTGAGGCGGAGGCAAATAAATACGTTAATTATTTGTAAGTATCACAGAAAATGAATATTCTTTATATACAAAGAGCTCTTACAAGTCAAGAAATTTCGAAAGACATTGGGAAATGAAACATTTGTAAAAGAGATCGATAGCTAAGACCCATGAAAAAGAAATGCGTGGCATTATTAACGATCAATTAAATTGAAATAAAGTGATGAGGTATATTAAATTTCTCACATTGGCAAAGATTTTTAAAGATTGCTATTTTCACTGTCATGCACTTCTGGTGGGAGTGTTAACTGGTGAACACTGTAAGAAGCACAATTTAGCAATATGTTTGAAATTTTTGAACATATGTCATTTGAGTTAAGAGTTTATATTTGGAATTCTAGACTTTTATTTTAAGTAAATAATTGGGAAAGTGTGTGCATGTGTGTGTATGTATGAAGGAGTTTTCAAAAACTTCAGGGAAAATGTGTATTATAAAAAAACTATGCATAGACTTAAATTTTATGGCATGTATACATATATTTATTTACATAGACACACACAGAAATACTAACAAACATTGAAGAATATTAATCAGCATTATTGGTAATTAGGAAAAAAAAACTCTACAGTGACCAATATAGTGGGGGATTAGGTAAAATATACAGTTTAACATAACATAAAATATACAGCTTAACATATAGTTTGAAAATACTGATTAAGATCTTTATGACTTGGGACCAGCAGTTGGCATAATGGCTGTCTCTGGACTCCCATGTAGTTGACCATGGTTCGGGTCTCAGACCCGGTGACTTAAACTCACGCCGGGTGTGTGTGTGTGTGCCCAAGATCCTGAGAGGAGAATGGAGGAGAAGGGATTGAGGAGTGGCCATCCCCCTGGGGGGTGATTTCTCGCTTTTTGTCTCTCTGTCTTTCTGGCGAGTGCATGCGCCCTATAGCTTAAAAAAAAATCTCTATGACTTAAATGATTAAAATTAAATAGTCATTACTGTTATTAATGATTATTAAAATTATTTAGAATTGGGCCAGCAGGTGGTGTGAAGTTTAAGGTGCTGGACTCCCATGTGGCCGAGCTTGCTGTTCAAGTCTCAGATCAGAGACTCGAAAATCACACCAAGCATATATGTGCATGTGCCCCAAATCCTAAGAAGAAAATGAAGAAGGGATTGTGCTGTGGTCATTCCCCCTGAGGGATTATTTCTCACTTTTCTTCTCTCTCTTCCTGGGGAGCACATGTGCCTTATAACAAACAAACAAACAAACAAAAAGTATAAAATAGAAAAATACGTTATAGGAAACTACATATGGTATATTCTTATATAATATATGTACAGTACATGTTTGAATAGGAAAAGTCCAAAAGCAAACCCTAGATGATAAGTACATGTATTTCTTGGCAGATAGAATTGAGAGATTTGATTGATTGGTTAGTTGATTGACTTAGCCTTTTGATTTTTTTGGACTGTTCTAACATTTCCAGCTTGATGAGCGTGCCTCGTTTACGTTTGTAAAGAGGGTAGAGAGTGCCAACCAGTGGTGTACTGGTTAGGGTGGCTGGATCCCACCTGTGCAATTCAAATCCTGTTTTTGGTGGTTTGAGAAACATGCCATGTACGTATGTGTACATGTCCAAAATCCCGAGAGGAGAATGGAGCAGAAGATAATGCAGTGTAGCCACCCCACTGGAAGTAATTTCTTACTTTCTCTGCCTCTGACGAATGTACATACCCAGCAGTAAATTAAAAGAAAATAAAGTGAAGAAAAAGCTATGTAGCATTGGTCATCAGATGACTTAATCCATTCTTGCCATCTCAGAAAAGTTTTATGAGGGGCCGACAGGTGTTGTAGTTAAGGGCGCCGGACTCCCACATGGCCACTGCAGTTTGAGTCCCAGATCTGGCAGCTTGCTTTTTCACTCTTCCTCTCTCTCTCTCTCACTCTGTCCTTCCCTGATCACATCAAGTGTACATATGTACGTGCATACATACATCAATAAAGTCAAATAAAATAATTCTTTTTAAAAAAAATTATATAAATAAAAAAGAAAAGTTTTATGAAACAAGTACATGTCTTGCAGGCTGACACATGGTATAGTGGTTAAGGCACTGGATTTTCAAGGGGCTGACTGCGATTCTAGTCCCAGACCTGGCAGCTTTCTTTCTTTCTCTCTCTCTGTGTCTCTCTCTGGTCAAATTAAAAATAATAATAAGTAATTTTTAAAAATTTGTATTGCTTCAGTTTGAGAGCCAAATAATAACCATTGTTATTAGTTCACTAGTTAGTACCTGCCATGTTTACTAAAGTGCTTATTTAGCACAGTTGTGTTGATAATGAAATTTAATAAATAACAGTGAAATAAAATGCTCAATGGAGAAAAATGCAGAATTTGGAAGTGCTATTGAGATAAAAATAGATAAAGCTTTGTCTAAAAGTAGAGGATTTTGTTGAATGCTGTTATCACCTATAATTAATTGTTGCAATTAATCTTATTATTATATGACATCTTAAGTACACTAACGGGGTGTCTTACCTAGACTTTATAAATATCCAACAGGTAATATAATTAGTAGGCTTTTGCAAAAGTGAGTTGGGTCATTTTATAGAGTACTATATTTATTCTTTCATAAATTAAATTTTAAGTAATTTAGATACAAGTAGTACAGAAGAGCCTATCATGAAGAATGGTAGTCCTTCACCCCACCCAATCTCCAGTTCCAGAAGCAACTACCCTGAACACTTTTAGCTGTTTATTTGATAGTCATTTCCATATTAGTAGATAATACGGCATTATTTTGAAAGAATTATTTGCTCATTTAACTTTCTTATTATTATTTTAAAAATTTGACCAGAGAGAGAGAGAGAGAGAGAGAAAGGGAAAGTGAGAAGCAAGCCACCAGACCTGGGACTTGAACTCTAGTGACTTCACCACCACGCCACCTACCGTCCTCTGCATTATTTCTGAATTGATCCATTTTAGTTATTTTCTTTTGACATCTTATAGCGTGAGGATCCCTCTGTCTTATATTAGGTCGTCGGGAAAGTCATGGCATGTTTTTTCGGTTTTTCTATGCAGAAATGAGTCATGACTTTCCTGATGACCCGATAGTTTTCCTACATATGTTTCTCCATTCTTCCAGTGTCAGTGTGTGACAGTTTTCACTTCAGTATCTGTTGATAACTTTAGAACCATGGGTTGTACTCTGTTTCCTTTATTCTCTTAAAGAGCCCTTTGTTTTTTCTTCTTTTGCAAGAGCACGTTTTCAGCATCGTAAGATATAGTACAAGGGAAGTAAATTTTCTGGGTCTTTTTTTTTTTTTAATTTTTAAAGAATTATTTATTTATTTAATTCCATTTGTCATGATTATTTTTAATTTGCCCAGACAGAGACAGAGAGAGAGAGAAAGGGAAAGTGAGGAAGTAAGCCACCAGGTCCGGGACTCCAACCACTGTCAGCTGTGTAGGAATCCAGTGCCTTTAACCACCGCGCCACCTGCCAGCCACAGTTTTCTGGTTCTTTACATGTGTCTGCTCTCACATCTGTTTGTGTAACCTGTGTAGCGTTCTCAGTTGAAACTGAAATCCCTGAGAATTGTGAAGGCGTTGCTCCTTTGTCTTCTGCTATGCACTGTCGTTGAGATGTCCCGTGTCCTTCTCATTCTTTAATGAATTCTGCTCAGACCCTACCCTGTGCCCCGAGACAGCAGTCAGGGTGCTAACTCTGTCCTGGGAGTTGTGGCACTTCTCAGAGTGTTTCTGGGGGAGCGTGTTGGGATGGGGTACTTCATTCAGTGTGCTGGATACTCGACCTTTCCTTTAAATTTGGAGACATTCCTGTTGTGTGTTTTCTTGGAGTATTTTTATAATCATTTTCAACCTTCCATTTTGCATTTTTTTTTCTTTCTGGGCCTCCCTCTCATTGTATAGCAGACCCCTTCTGTCGAGTCTCCACTTTGCATCTCGTGTTTTCTCCCTTTTCATTTTTTGTTCCTCATCCTCAAAGACTTTTCAGTTTTTGCTTTTAGTCCTCCTGTTGGATTTTCTTTTATTTTGTGTTCTTATTTTCCAAGACATTTTCATATTTTTATTGTTTATCATAACCCTTATTTTGTCTTTGAATGCAGTAGTTCCTATTAACTCTGAAAATATAACTTTTGGCTGTTCAGTTAAAGTATTTCTATTCCCTGTAATATTTATTTATTTGGTCTTTTATGCTCAGATTTTCTTTCTTCATATGTCAGGTGATCCTTGGCTATTCATATTTATTCAGTTGTGAGGTATAAAGGTTAATTAGAAGCTCTCTGGGCAGGAGTTGGTAGGCTTTGTGTTTGGGTAAAAGTCAGCTTTTTGTTTGTTTTTGTTTTGCTTACCCACAAAGGTCTGTATGTGAATGTGTCTTATCCTACGTTGTTTCATTTCTCTTTAAACGAATCTTCTGCTCTTTTGTTCTTAGGGTGCCAATTCAGCCACTAATGTTTTTTTTTTGTTTGTTTGTTTTTTTTGAGAGATTTTCACTGTAGGGCGCGTGCGCTCGCCAGACAGAGAGAGACATAGAGACAGAAAGCGAGAAATCACCCCCCAGGGGGGATGGTCACGCCGCAATCCCTTCTCCTCCATTCTCCTCTCGGGATCTTGGGCACGCACGCACACGCGCCCAGCGTGAGTTTTAAGCCACCGGGTCCGGGACACGAACCACGGTTGACTACGTGGGAGTCCAGCGACATAACCATTACGCTAACTGCTGGTTCCCTCAGCCACTAATGTTTGCGTGTGGAGATTGAGGAAGGGGATTATTGATTCACCTACTCCATATGTAGAGGTCCAATTCTTTTTTGTTTTACTCTCCATCTCACCTCTGCATCTCACCATGTCCCGTGCCCTTATGCCCTGCAATCTTCTCCATTCTTTTTTCTAGAGAATTTATCACGAATTTCCTGCTTACAGTAGGATTT
>NW_006210031.1:405453-409842 GCF_000334495.1 Tupaia belangeri chinensis | reverse complement strand
GGAAAGAGTATACCGTGGTTCCTGGGATTCTTTACACTGAATGGGGTGGTCCTGTGTGTAGACAGTCACTTCCCCTACTTTTGGTCCTAAAATTCTCCCGTGTGGTTCGTCTTGCCCGGCAGGATGCTAAGGACCGAGTCACCTCTCTTTATATCGTTTCAGTTGGCAGATGCGCCCCTCGTTTATTCCTCTCCAATTTCGTTGTTTGTGATGTAGATTAGGCATGTTTCTGCACCAGCGTCTCTATGTGTTTTATTCCTTTTGCCTAAAATGAACTCACTACATGTACTCCCTCCCTTTTCCCCCAATAAATGGTCGACGGATCTCAAGAACCGATCCTGGACCAGCTGATGGCGAGGTGGTTAAGGCGGCTGAATCCTACATGTCCATAAGCAAGATTAGAGTTCTGGACCGAATAGCTTGAAAAACATGCTAGACACACATGCATTGTGTGTGTGCATATGTGTACATCCAAAATCCCAAGAGGAAGAATAAAAGTGAAGGAATATTGGTGTGACTCTTGCCCGTGGGAGGTGCTTTCTCACTTTCTGTCTTTCCCGCTCTCTTTCCCTCTCTCCCTGGCAAGCACATGCACCCTCTAGCAAACTGAAAAGAACAACAGCAGAAAATGAACTTACATTAAGAGTTGCAGGTTGTCAATGACACTCTTAGGATGTGCTGGATTCAACCCAACACATCTCATTTCAAGAGCCAGGTCATCTGTGTGGAGTTTGTGGTTTTCATGGTAGAGGGAGACTCTCAAGTGGAGGGGGAGCCAAGCCTATCCAGTGCATTTGCTTAGAAAGGACACCCCCCTCCTAAGCTCATACTCCATAGTCACAGTAAGTGTGATGCCTTCCCTAACTCTGTCCTATTTCAAGTTTTATTACTCTCTTACTTCCTGTTCCCCTTGCCTGATTTGTATTTTTCCCATAGAACTTCATACCCCCTGACCCGTTATTTAATTTGCATATTTAGTTTTTCAGTTGACTGTCTTCCCCCTCTAAGATGTTCGTGAATGCTGGGAGGGCAGGAAGTTTCAGCTCTGCTCATTGCCTCTTACCCAGTGCCTGAAATAGTGCTGACTCATGGAGCGTACTGAAGCATCTCTCAGGTCCCTTCTTTATCTTGGAACTTCCGCCATCCTTTTTTCAATACATCTTTGACTCCACCTCTGGCCGTTTCCATTGCTGAAATCACACATCTACTGGTCTATCTGCTTCCGTTCACTTGGCCTTTGTGATTTTTAATTTCACTGTTACTTCAAAGGGTATGGGAGAGAGAGGAGATACATTTTTTAAAAAATCAAATTGACTGTGGTTAACTAGAAATCTTCTTAAATGTTTATTAAATAAACACTCTTGATTTAATGTGCTGGCTTTCATGCAAAATAACTACCAAGTACTTAGCTCTCTTTTTTTTTTTTTTCCCCTTCCTTTCTTTCATAAGTGAGCAAGAGAGAGAGAATGAGGGAGCAAGACAGCAGCCCCAGTAGGAGGTCTGATGCCATGATCATCCCCAACCTCCAGCCAGCCCCGACAAGGGGCAGGCTCCTACCCAGTGTCTTCAGGGAGGTCTCCAGACTTGGAACCAGGAACCCTCCTTACAGAACATCCCATTTGACTGCTGTGCCACCCCCTGGCCCCAGATTTTTTAACGACCAGCCCTGACTATATGGTAACTCTCCTGCCTCAGCCTCCCAGCAGGGACTCTGTGTGCTCCTCCATGCTGGACCTTGAAGATAGGCTGGGAATCAAATCCAGGCCTCCCATATGGTCCTAGTCTGCAGAGTACAGTATCTTAGCAGCCTGCACCACCACAGCTCTGCCCCAGTATAGATTTGGTGGGGCATTTTCAAAGTTTATTTATTTCTTCTGTGACTATGAGAGATACACAGACAGACAGTGCCCAGTAGAGTCTTGCGATCACAGTACCCCCCAACCTCAGCCAGCCCTGGTTCATGGGCATGTGCGCGCCAGATGTACCTGGATCCTTCCTATTGGCTCAGCCTCACACCATCGCCTTTTGCCACTGCCCCATCATCCAGGTCATGACTGGGAGTTTTCGTTTTTCTCAGGCTTGTGGGTCTGGGACTGCAGCCCTGTGGTCAGCCATGTGGGATCCAGCCACCCAAGTCACTGCGACACCAACTGGCCTGGGATTAATTGATTGATTGATTTTAAAGAATTATTTAATTTAATTTATTCATTCATTTATTTTAATTTGACCAAAGAGACACAGAGAGAGAGAGGGAAAGTGAGAAAGCAAGTCACCAGGTCCAGGACTTGAACCGTGGTCTGCCATGTGGGAGTGTCCCCACCTTAATCACCATGCCATCTGCTGGTTCCTGCCTGGAATTTTTTTTTTTTTTTTTAAGTAAAGCATTGAGTTAGTTTCTCAGTAAATACCGTTGTAGCTCAATTGCTTAGCTTAGTATCAATTGTAAGATACATTATGGATTATGGTTGGTGATGTCACCACCCTCTGTGAATCGTTGATTCTTGTTTGTCCTTCATTTTTCAAAGTGACATAAGAGTCAAATCTACTCGAAAGGGAACTCATGCTTGAGCAGGTGGGAATGAAGTGGCCTGTGTGGGATCAAAAGCACTTTCTGTTCTGAATACGCATGGCATTTGTAATTTGTATTCAGAGGACCTGTTTGCTATTTTTGGCATGACTTCTAACCTTATAAATGCAAAAGCAGCTCTGCTTGTCGCTGTCTGCCAGCCTGGTCTGTCAGCTGCAATTACTTCCCATCAGTTATTCATCCTTGCCGGAGACGTGTGTCAGTGGGCTGTCCCTGCATGGTTCCCTGGCCCTCCGTCCTGTGACCGCAGCCTTGTCACTACACAGCACTCACCGGGGTGCCCTGACGTTGTATGCTCCTTCCCACCTCAGGACGGTGGTGGTACGATGATGACCTCACTCCCGTGACTCAGAAGTGAGACCCATGAAACGCGTTACCACTTTTTATAGCCTCTCGTACTTGTTTGTTGACAAACACGTGGGGCCCCTCCAGGAGCCATAAACTTACATCAGGATCGTTAACATTGATCACAAAGCGTTTTGAAACGCCGTCTGTAGAATGACCTGTATCTTAGATGTACCAGACTCTCTATTTCTGATGAGGCAGTGTTGACTCCGTAGAACTTCTACATACACTAGCATTTTTTTACTCCAAATAATGTATACTTATTTCTAAAAATAAGTTATGTACTGCACTCACGAAAATCTGTATCACACCTAAAATTTTTGTGGTATAAAGATTTCAAAGCTGTCAAATGCTTACTTTGAAAAAAAGATACTTATTTAAATGTCTACCTTACTACACATTTTAAACAAAATGTTTTTATTACTACCTCCAATTGCCTCTCTGCTTTTATTTTTCTATCCCTGATCTCACGTTCAGTTTTAATAAGACACCACTGACTCTCCATAAATCACCCCTTGGTTGACGCTGTCCTCATGCGCTTACCTAAACTTGCCTCACATAACGAGACTTCAGGCTGCTTCTTACTAACCGAAAAGCATTACTTTTCTTTCAGGCAGGTAGATGTTGAATACACATGAACTGAAAAGATGATATCTTGCATCGTAAAATCCCAGGATATTGTTAGTGGGAAAGGCCTCAGATAATTGCTAATAAAGATTTTTTTTCTTACTTTTTTTTATTTTAAGATTTTTCCCCCAGAGGATGTTTGCACTCGCTAGAGACAGGAGACAGAGAGGGAAAGTGAGAAATCACTCCCCAGGAGGATGGCCACATTGCAATCCCTTCTCCTCCATTTACCTCTTGGGATTTAGGCATGCCCAGTGTGATTTTCTTTTTCTTTTCTTTTCTTTTTTTTTTTTTTGAGACAATTTTGCTATAGTGCGCATACACTTGCCAGAAAGACAGAAAGTGAGGAATCTCTCCCCACGGGAAATGGCCATGCCGCAGTCCCTTCTCCTCCATTTTCGTCTCGGGATCTTGGGCACGCACGCACACGCGCCTGGCGTGAGTTTAAGCCACCAGGTCTGGGACTCGCACCACTGTCGACCACATGAGAGTCCAGTGACATAGCCATTATGCCAACTGCTGGTCCCAACCTGGTGTGAATTTCAAGCCACCAGGTCCAGGACTTGAACTGCATTGGCCATGTGAGAGTCCAGCACCTTAACGTCTACATTTAAAGATAAATGCAACTTTCTGATCTAGAAAGGATCAGAAATTAAGGCCTCAAAAAGACAGAGTGAAGAAAAATGTCTGACTGAGCATCATTGGTGTATTGCTCAACAGTCACCATATAACCCTGAAAATGTGATAACCTGTAGGACTCTTTGGTTGTTTTTGTTGGTTTGTTTTTTTAAAAGATGCTTGCTATTTTTGAAAGGTTTTCAGTATTTATA
>NW_006210031.1:405077-405427 GCF_000334495.1 Tupaia belangeri chinensis | reverse complement strand
TGTTTGAGAATCAAAAATACTTTAAGTTTGATTTTGTTCTCACCTTAAGCTAAATTTCTTCATCTGCAAAATGGGTATAGTAACATCAAAATAGCAGAGTTAAATACTAAGTAGATAAACTGTATGGCACATAATGGGTGCTTTAAAAATGTTATGCTGGGACCAGCAGTTAGCATAATGGCTATGTCGCTGAACTCCCACGTAGTCGACCACGGTTCGAGTCCCAGACCCGGTGGCTTAAACTCACACTGGGCGCGTGTGTGTGCGTGCCCAAGATCCCGAGAGGAGAATGGAGGAGAAGGGATTGCGGCGTGGCCACCCACCCTGGCGGGTGAATTCCCGCTTTTCGT
>NW_006210031.1:370499-405063 GCF_000334495.1 Tupaia belangeri chinensis | reverse complement strand
TCTCTGTCTCTCTCTGTCTGTCTGGCGAGTGCACATGCCCTATAGCAAAAACCTCTCAAAAATAAATAAATAAAAAAAAATGTTATGCTAATTAAGGCTTTACTATTTCATGAGAATTCTCTGGTATAAATGCATGTGTGTGTGTATGTTAGGATTTACACACCTCTATTTTTATATACTGTGTTAAAATAAAGGACAATCAAAGCTGAATGCTTGGTTTCAACTAGTTTAAATTCTGGTTGAGTTATAATGTAAGTACATATAGTACAGGTATATTTACAATGTAGGTTTTTTAAAAAGGTATATATATAAAAGATTAATGTAGAAGAACCATCAGATTTTTTGAATTATTTACTTATTATTATTTATTATTTTTAATTTGACCAGAGAGAGAGAGAAAGAGAGAGAGAGAAAGGGAGAGTGAGAAAGCAAGCTATCAGGTCCAGGACTTGAACTATAGTCAGCCATGTGGGAGTCCAGCCCCGAAAGATCAGATTTTAAGACGTGGAAGAGTTGCAGTTGGAGATTGATACCTAAGGAAGATTGATACCTTCAAGGAAGAGCTCTAAGATACCTATTTGAACTTCCTGAACTGTATTTGGCATTACTTGATAAGTTGTTGATTGGTTCTTCCTACCTAAGATCACTGGCCTTTGTTGGCTTGTTGAGGTTATCGTTGTTTAATCTTCATAGGCAAATGCTGTGGAATGTCTTTATCTGCCATATTCCTGATCCATAAAGCCTCTTTTGAAGTCAGGTTGCATATCACAAAAAGTAGAGCTCTAAAGTAGGTCACAGTCCTAAGAGAGACACTGGAATCAACATCTGAAATTGAAAAGCTATTCTCCATTCGTATTAAGTTTTTAGGTTATCACTAGGAAAAAAAAAAGCACACTAAAATTAGATGAAATAAAAGAAGGCTGAGTTCTTCAAAATATAAAGACTATAGAATGAATGCTAAAAATTTTCTTTTGGTTCATTTTCTTCCATCATCTGTCTAAAAAATTAAAATTAGTTATTAGATTTCTTGATCTGTTAAAATCATCAACATTATTGTTTTCTTTATCTTTTCAGTCCAAGGACTTGTACCCTTTTTCCTTCTTTGTGTTGCCTAGCGTCTTTAAAAACCAGTCACTATGGGGGTCTTAAAACTCATGGTGGTTAAGGCGTTGGACTCCCACATGGCTGACTGTATTCTGAGTCCTGGACGTGGCAGCTTGCAACTGATGCTAGGCACATATGCATGCAAAATCCAGAGAGGAGAATGGAGAAAAAGGAATTGCAATGTGACCATTCCCCTTGGGGGATTGATTTCTCACCTTCCTGCTTACACTTTCTCTGGTGAGTGGTGCGTGCACATGTCCCATGGCAAAAACCTTAAAATAAAAAGCTAACAAACAAAAACTAGTCACTGTGAACTTAAATATTTCAAAACAGAAACAACCCCCTCAGTTTGATTTTTTTTACGGGTCACTCTATCATAGGCGATTACATCAGCTCTTTCCATAAGTCATTGTATGTGCCCTAGGTTTTCTTTCTTTTTTCTTTTCAACATAGTGTTTTTTTTTTTTTGAGAGGTTTTTGCTATAGGGCGTGTGCGCTCGCCAGACAGAGAGAGACATAGAGAGAGAAAGCAAGAAATCACCCCCCAGGGGGAATGGGCACACAGGCGCATGCGCCCGGCGTGAGTTTAAGCCACTGGGTCCGGGACGCGAACCGTGGTCAACTATGTGGTAGTACAGCGACATAGCCATTAAGCTAACTGCTGGTCCCTGCCCTAGGTTTTCTTAATTCAGTCTTGTCCAAGAAGCTGCTAAAGCATGAAATTTAAAGAGAATGTTTTTTCTGTCAATGGGAGAAGAACACAGTGACCAATGTATACTCTTTTGTGGGAGAAATTTGGGAAGCAGAAGTCTATAAATTTTCTGTTTTGGAAAAAAGACTCTCTGTAAAAGATTTAATAAACTATCTGGGAAACTTCCACTTTTTTTTTTTTTCTTTTTGTTTTAAACAGAGAGAGACAGAGAGACAGAAAGAGAGAAATCACCCCCCGGGGGGATGGCCATGCCACAATCCCCTCTCCGTACTCCCCTCGGGATCTTGGGCACGCACGCACATGCACCTGGCGTGAGTCTTAAGCCACCAGGTCCGGGACGTGAACCACGGTTGACTACGTGGGAGTCCAGCGACATAGCCATTACGCTAACTGCTGGTCCCAGAAACTTCCACTTTTTAAATACAGACTTTCCAAACTGATTCCTTCAAATGCCCTTCTGTATAGTTACTATATTTTCCTATGGCAAATTATAGCAAGTAGAAATATATCTTGGAAGCATAATGCTTTAATGTTCATATCTTTGTGTTACATTCTGATACAGTATTCACTGATTATTACACACTTGTATGTTGTTTATAATACATTTGTATCTTAAATTCCATTGGGGAGCTGACCCCATAGCCTAGTGATTGAGAGAGCCAGCTCCCACATGGCAGACCGCATGGTGTGAGTCCCAGCCTCAGTGGTGTAGAAACAATGTGGGGAATGTGTGTGTCTGTGCCCGAGATCCCGAATAGATGGAGAAATGGAGGAGAAGGGATTGCAGTACGTCAGCGCCTCCATAGGGGTGTTTTCTCCCTCTCTGTCTCTCACTGGCAAAAGCATGTACCCTTGACAAAATTTTTTTTAAATCCCGGTTTGGCCATAGAGATCTGTGCTTTCACGTGCCTCGGAGCAGATGGTTCCTGTCTATTGAGTTAATTTTCAGGCGCTGCCATCCTATGTCCTGGGTTGGAATTTGGTTCTGTCCCTAGCTGAGAGATCTGGAACAGTAACAGTCTGTTTAACCCCAGTAGGCCTCCGTTTTCTGTGGGTGCAGTGCGGTTTCTGCCAGCCTTGTGCTATTAGGAGGCGTCACATACAATATTGACAATGCCTGATCGCAGTAACTGCTCAGTAAATGTTCGCTGTCATTAGAGATGATGTTACTGATGGATTTTGAAAGGCTAGTTTGGGGCCAGCCAATGGTGTGGTGAAGGTGGCTGGATCCCACATGGCATGCCCAGTTTAGCCTCAGACCTGGTGGCCTGAGAAACAGAAACAAAACCCATGCTGGATGCTCTTGTGTGTGCCCTAAATTTCTAGAAGATAACGGAGCAGTGACTGCTGTGACCATCCTTCTGGGGAGTGCTTTTTCGTTTTCCTTCTCCCTCTCTCTGTCTCTCTGAGGTGAGTGCACACACTCTGTAATGAATTTTAAAAAATAAAAAAAGAGGAAAGGCTAGTTTGTATTTTTTCTATTACAAATATTTTATCAAGTAGGGTCTGTTGACCTTGGTTTTGGCTATATTGAAAAGGATTGGTTTCTTTCAGTAGGGAGAATTTGCAAAGTACAATAGTCTGTAGCTTTCAGGGCTGACAGGTGGCATGGTGGTTGAAGCACTGGACTCCCACAGGACAAACCACAATTCAAGTCCCGGACCTGGTGGCTTACTTTCTCACTTTTCCTTCTCTCTGTCTCTGTCTGCCTCTCTCTGGTGAATACATGTGTACTATAGCAAGCAAAATAATAAAAACAAAAAAATAATTTTTAAAAATACCATATAGCTTTCATTAAAGTAATTATTCTTCTAACAGTTTGGTCCATTGTGATTATGGTGGTATAAATCCCAGGTGACAATTATTGGAGCACCAAGAACGTGATAGTCATAGATTAGGCACAGCTACATAAATTGACCTTACAACAGCTATTGAAAGATCATTTTGTAATAATTACCACTTTCGTGAAATATGTACCATTTTATAGCTTATCAATATAGTTTATTTTCTTTCTTTCTTTAAAGAATTATTTTATTTCATTTTATCTTTTTTATTTATTTATTTTAATTTGACCAGAGGAACAGAGAGAGAGAGTAAAACAGCAAGCCACCAGGTTCAGGATTCGAACCGTGGTCAGCCATGTGGGAGTTCAGCACCCTTAACCACCATGTCACCTGCCGGTCCCAATTTTCATGTATCATATTGATGAATAATAAATGATAGCATGAAATCCTTTTCTTCAGATATATTGTATATTGATATATTTTACCTATTTGTATGATATATGCTAATCAGCATACAATTAACTGTCAGATTTTGTACAGTTGAATAAGAAATGATGAAATGGGATTTTTTTTTTTTCTTTCTGGGAAGCAAAGTGACAACCTAACTTAGACTTTCAATTAAGCTTTCTAGCTTCCTACCTGTGTTCTTGTATTGGTTTCTGAGGCAGGAACATTTTCTCTGCATGGACAGAAACAGTTGATAAACTCGACTCCAGCAGAGAAATAAATTACATGCCAGCTATAATGAGACATCAACGTCCAGTAAATTTTCTTTTGCTTGTAAAAATGTGGCAGTATGAAAATAAGAGTCAATAATTATTTATTGTTAATTTCCTAATGTTGGCTTCTGGTGCACATGTAACTTGTAATGTGGCTAAATTGAACAGAATTATCAGTTATTTAACATATTCACTGTAATGCGCATGGATGGGGATGACTGTGATAATCTAGCAGAGATCCTTTGTGTTTTGGTGAAGGAGATAGGTACCCACCCCACAGGCTGGTACAAATACATCTCTCACTGAGTTTAATAAAAATGACCTTT
The DNA here is from genome assembly GCF_000334495.1 of Tupaia belangeri chinensis. NCBI lineage: Eukaryota > Metazoa > Chordata > Mammalia > Scandentia > Tupaiidae > Tupaia > Tupaia belangeri. The sequence goes on along the minus strand of NW_006210031.1, from coordinate 400,418 downwards.
ACTGGTAGCCTGAGACTCAGACAATCACTGTATCCTCAGTGTGTTTAACTCCGTTTCAGATATGTCAGGTTTTTCGTTAATAATTTCTAGGTACATTGAATTGTCGGAAAAGCCGTGACACATTCTTGCATAGAAAAACAGAAAAAGTACACCTTTCTTTCTGGGAAGCAAAGTGACAACCTAACTTAGACTTTCAATTAAGCTTTCTAGCTTCCTACCTGTGTTCTTGTATTGGTTTCTGAGGCAGGAACATTTTCTCTGCATGGACAGAAACAGTTGATAAACTCGACTCCAGCAGAGAAATAAATTACATGCCAGCTATAATGAGACATCAACGTCCAGTAAATTTTCTTTTGCTTGTAAAAATGTGGCAGTATGAAAATAAGAGTCAATAATTATTTATTGTTAATTTCCTAATGTTGGCTTCTGGTGCACATGTAACTTGGCTAAATTGAACAGAATTATCAGTTATTTAACATATTCACTGTAATGCGCATGGATGGGGATGACTGTGATAATCTAGCAGAGATCCTTTGTGTTTTGGTGAAGGAGATAGGTACCCACCCCACAGGCTGGTACAAATACATCTCTCACTGAGTTTAATAAAAATGACCTTTACTGGTAGCCTGAGACTCAGACAATCACTGTATCCTCAGTGTGTTTAACTCCGTTTCAGATATGTCAGGTTTTTCGTTAATAATTTCTAGGGACATTGAATTGTCGGAAAAGCCGTGACACATTCTTGCATAGAAAAACAGAAAAAGTACACCATGACTTTGCCAACAACCCAGTAGATTCTTGTGGGCCACCCACAATCTGTTTTGTCTTTCTTAACAAAAATAATGACTAAGCACAGTAAAACACATGCTTTGCTTTATTGATATTTCTCGCTACATTGATCTTTCTTCGCTGTTGACTCTCTTGCACATTTATTTAATGCAAAGATAATATGCAAACTGTACTTGCAAGTACTTATTGAGTCATCAGGAAAGTCATGACACATTTTTGCATAGAAAAACACATCATGAGTTTCCTGACAGCCTAATATTTTCCTGTTTTCTTTTTCTTCTTCTTCTTCTTCTTCTTCTTCTTCTTCTTCTTCTCCTCCTTCTTCTCCTTCTTCTCCTTCTTCTCCTTCTTTTATTAGAGAGTTTTTTGCAATAGGATGCATGCACTCACCAAAAAGACAGAGACAAACAGAAAGCAAGAAATCACCCTCCAGGGGAGATGGTCATGCCACAATCCCTTCTCCATTCTCTCGGGATCTTGGGCATTCATGCACACGTTCCCGGCATGAGTTTTAGCCACCAGGTCCAGGACTCGAACTGCAGTCGACTACATGGGAGTCCTACAACATAGCTATTATGCCATTTGCTGGTCCCATATTTCCCTGTTTTCTAAGGTATCTTGTGGACGTTATTATGTAGGATTTTTTTTTTTTTTTTTTTTGGTTTTGCCATTGGGTGCATGTACTCTCCAGAGACAGAGAGGGGGAAGGTGAGAAATCTCCCCAGGAGGGATAGCCATGCCACAATCCCCCTCTTTCCTTTCCTCTCAGGATTTTGTGCATACATGCACACTCACCCAGCATGATGTTTGAGCCAAGACTCAAACCATAGTCAGTCATATGGGAGTCCAATGATTTGACCACCAGCCTTAACTATTATGCCACCTGCTAGCCCATAGAATTTTATTTTTTTGTGTATAATTTATTCTAGTAGTTGTCTGAACTGAATATCTCATTGAAGAGAACCATGTCTAAAGATAGAAAGGGCAGCTCTACATCAGTGAAGGGATTGAGAATAAGATACTTAACTTAGGGAGATATGGGTGTTTTTTATTCCAGATCTAAGATCATTTCTGAACCCAAACCAAAAGATATAAGCAGTTGAAATAAAAATACAGATCTACCATTTAAGACTTTATTCGTGTTTAAACAAATCTCGTGATATTTCCTTAAAAGTATTCCTCCTAACCATCTTTTAATTTCTAGGCCATTACTGCCACCAAAGTCTAGTCCCTCCAGTTGGATTATTTTAGTCTTTTCTAATTTAAAGGTCAAGGAAATCTGTTTTCTATTACTTTATCAATTTCCATGTTGCTTTACATTTTTTTAATTCTTTTTTTTCTTCTCTTTCAACTCTACATGTTTTTCTGAGAGCACACCATTTTTTTATCTATATACCTCAAGTTCTTCAGTCTGTTTCTCTGAAGACAAACCCCTTTGCTTTTGCTACTCCCTTTTCCAATGTGATTGTCATGGTCCATTTGCCTAAAAAAACTTTTCACGATAATCCTCCATTTTGAAATCGTCTTTATCCTTTACCTTTAAGGACCGACCTCAAGGATTGATAATTTCCTGATTATTGCCATTGTTATTGATGGTCCTATGTTATTCAGTTCTCTTATACACATAGTAGCAACAATTTAGCATTTAATTATATTTCATTTATGGATAATGTGAATCCTGAATTTAGTGATGTTTCTCTGTTTGCTTTTACCACTAGGAAGGGCTGAGATAATGGCCAACCTTTAGTAATTGCGGAGAATCTTAGACATGCATTCCTATGTGATATTTATATGTGTGTGTGTGTATTTTGCAATGTGTATATGTGTATATATGTGTGTATATATATATATATATATATGTAAATAGCTCCTGTAATGTGTGTACACACACACACATGCGCGTATACACATCTCAGGATACACACACACACACACACACACACACACACACGTATGTATAAAACCTGCCTTCTTTAAGCTACTTTAAATCCTTTGTCAAGAGTCATCCTTCTGTCAGCCTGGAAGGTGTCCCTACACACCCTTGCTTGCTTTGCCAAAAATGTAAGGTCTGACTGCTCTTTACTAAGGTCATTTCTCGGGGTCGTTTGTAGCAAGAAATCTTGAAGTTGAAGTTTGAGAGAGTAGTCAAGAGCAGACTTACGCTTTCTACAAAATAGTAGATTCTTAGAGCTCAATGGTCCTCAGATATGGAAAAACCCATTGTGTGCACAGCAGCCATTTGGGCCAAGAGTCTTGGGAGACCAACATACATACTGATGCTTGAGCTGCTTGCAGTGCCGTAAGTGTTTGCCTCTGACCCATGAGTCTCGTGTCTTCTGCCAGCATTTATGACAGCAACAGGCTAACTTACTAGGTTGTAATTAGAATATAATAGAACCCTAGATCAAATAATCCTGTATTAATCCATAAGTTAATATAAATAAATGTGTCTTGAGCCTTCTCAAACAACCCACTGTGCATACCACTGTCCTAAACATGCTGAACATATAATTAAGTGTAAGCATATAGTTTTTGTGCTTTGCAGAGCTTTTATATAGTCATGGCAGCAGTGATGATAATTACATGGGTAATTTCTTGGTATTCTGTTGAGAAGACTTAGGATATTAAAATTGGTCAGACTTTTCTGCTTCAACTAAAAAGATAAATAGAGAACATATTTAATTTCAGCTTTTTTCTTGAGAGCTTTCTGAAGAGGGCTTCAGTACAGAATTCAGTCTCATTTATTGACTTCAGCCTATGTTCTCTCTCCTTTTATCTTGTTAATTTTCTTTTGTCTTTTCATTTTTTAATTTTAACATAGTTTTGAGAATTTAACACTTCTATATGTAAAGAAAAAGCAGTGATATGGTTGTAAATTGTTTACTTTACTTTTTGTTTTAGTTTTTGCTGTAGGGTGCATGCATGCACCAGAGAGAGGCAAATATATCGAGACAAAGAGAGGGAAGTTGAGACATTACCATCCAGAGGGGATGGCCATGCCACAGTCCCTCCTCCACTCTCCTCCTGGGGTTTTGGGCATGGATGCATACACGCCCAGTGTGATTTTCAAGCCACCGGGTTTGGACCTTAAACTATGGAGTTGGCCATGTAAAATCCAGTGCCTTAACCTCCACTGGCCTCTTGTTTACCTTTTTAAAAAGTTCTACCCTTAACGATAAAAGGAAATTTTGAGCATAGAAATAAATATGACCTCTGAAACACTGGGTAGAAAAAGTTAATATTTATTGATTGGCTAGCAAACCGCAGGTCCTTTATTTATTTACTTTTTGGAGGAAAGGGTTGAGATTTTTTTCTATAGGGCACATGTGCTTGCGGGAGAGACAGAAAACGAGAAATCACCCCCCTTGGGGGATAGTCATGCCACAATCCCTTCTCCTCCATTCTCCTCTTGGGATTTTGGAAATGCACACACATGCACCCAGCATGAGTTTCAAGCTGCCAGGTCCGAGACTTGAACCAAGATCAGCTATGTGGGAGTCCAGCAACATAAGCATTATGCCATCTGCTGGTCCCAGGTCCTTTTGAAGTGCTTTTCTATTATTAAATCTCTCAACAATCTAACAGTTAAGTATTATTAGAAGAACAAAATAATCTATTAGAAAATGAAACTGAATAGAGTTAGGTCACTGGCCCAAGTTCATGTTATAAAAGGCAAAAAAAGATTCCAACCCACAGGCATCAGCCAGCCCCAAAGTCACTTAGCCATTAACTCTTCCCTCCTGTGAGAGTTGTAAGGTGAGGTGGCAGAGACTGCTTTGTTTTCACCAGGACCCCTTCTTGTATCTTTTGGGACAAGGCTGCATTGCCCAGCCTTCGTCCTCCCCTTGCATCTAGGTACGAGCACATGGCTGGTTTTATACAATGACGTGAGTAGAAGGGGCGTGCTGTCACAGGTGTGCCTACCACGTTGAACGTGTGTATTCCTCATCTCTGTGTCCCTTACTTCCTGAAAGAAAGGTCTTCAAGGATCACAGAGGCTGACAAAGTCTCAAGATGAGAGAAGCCAAAATCTTAGTCATCATAGGGAAGGCCACCCAGCTAAGTGTGTACATCAGACTCTCGTGAGAATAAAACAAAATGATTATGCTACATCAGCGATACCTCCCAGTTTACCGCAGCAGCTCACATCCCCTTACAAATATGAATGGAGATGATCAAATGTGACTCCTAGGAGCACTGGAAAACTTTCAATATTGAGTGAAATCATGGTGACATTAGTTAGTTTTGAGACTGAAACTGGGGGGTGATTTCTCACTTTCTATCTCTCTGTCTCTCTCTGTCTGTCTAGCGAGCGAACGCGCCCTATAGCAAAAACCTCTTAAAAAAAAAAACAAACTATATTGTACATAATAAAAGTTGAGTTTTTGCTGTTGTAAAAGAAGTTATAGATAAGGAAAAAGAAGAATGCTAAAAATAACTTTGCAGTGTTAATTGGGGTCAGTTACCAGTGAAAACCTGTGGTTATACATCTGTATAACTGTATGTGTATAGCCACGGAACTATATACACACATCTTATGTACTTGATACACACACACACACACACATGTATTCTGCAATGTGTATATGTGTATATATGTGTGTATATATATATATATATATATGTAAATAGCTCCTGTAATGTGTGTACACACACACACATGCGTGTATACACATCTCAGGATACACACACACACACACACACACACACACACACGTATGTATAAAACCTGCCTTCTTTAAGCTACTTTAAATCCTTTGTCAAGAGTCATCCTTCTGTCAGCCTGGAAGGTGTCCCTACACACCCTTGCTTGCTTTGCCAAAAATGTAAGGTCTGACTGCTCTTTACTAAGGTCATTTCTCGGGGTCGTTTGTAGCAAGAAATCTTGAAGTTGAAGTTTGAGAGAGTAGTCAAGAGCAGACTTACGCTTTCTACAAAATAGTAGATTCTTAGAGCTCAATGGTCCTCAGATATGGAAAAACCCATTGTGTGCACAGCAGCCATTTGGGCCAAGAGTCTTGGGAGACCAACATACATACTGATGCTTGAGCTGCTTGCAGTGCCGTAAGTGTTTGCCTCTGACCCATGAGTCTCGTGTCTTCTGCCAGCATTTATGACAGCAACAGGCTAACTTACTAGGTTGTAATTAGAATATAATAGAACCCTAGATCAAATAATCCTGTATTAATCCATAAGTTAATATAAATAAATGTGTCTTGAGCCTTCTCAAACAACCCACTGTGCATACCACTGTCCTAAACATGCTGAACATATAATTAAGTGTAAGCATATAGTTTTTGTGCTTTGCAGAGCTTTTATATAGTCATGGCAGCAGTGATGATAATTACATGGGTAATTTCTTGGTATTCTGTTGAGAAGACTTAGGATATTAAAATTGGTCAGACTTTTCTGCTTCAACTAAAAAGATAAATAGAGAACATATTTAATTTCAGCTTTTTTCTTGAGAGCTTTCTGAAGAGGGCTTCAGTACAGAATTCAGTCTCATTTATTGACTTCAGCCTATGTTCTCTCTCCTTTTATCTTGTTAATTTTCTTTTGTCTTTTCATTTTTTAATTTTAACATAGTTTTGAGAATTTAACACTTCTATATGTAAAGAAAAAGCAGTGATATGGTTGTAAATTGTTTACTTTTTGTTTTAGTTTTTGCTGTAGGGTGCATGCATGCACCAGAGAGAAGCAGATATATCGAGACAAAGAGAGGGAAGTTGAGACATTACCATCCAGAGGGGATGGCCATGCCACAGTCCCTCCTCCACTCTCCTCCTGGGGTTTTGGGCATGGATGCATACACGCCCAGTGTGATTTTCAAGCCACTGGGTTTGGACCTTAAACTATGGAGTTGGCCATGTAAAATCCAGTGCCTTAACCTCCACTGGCCTCTTGTTTACCTTTTTAAAAAGTTCTACCCTTAACGATAAAAGGAAATTTTGAGCATAGAAATAAATATGACCTCTGAAACACTGGGTAGAAAAAGTTAATATTTATTGATTGGCTAGCAAACCGCAGGTCCTTTATTTATTTACTTTTTGGAGGAAAGGGTTGAGATTTTTTTCTATAGGGCACATGTGCTTGCGGGAGAGACAGAAAACGAGAAATCCCCCCCCGTGGGGGATAGTCATGCCACAATCCCTTCTCCTCCATTCTCCTCTTGGGATTTTGGAAATGCACACACATGCACCCAGCATGAGTTTCAAGCTGCCAGGTCCGAGACTTGAACCAAGATCAGCTATGTGGGAGTCCAGCAACATAAGCATTATGCCATCTGCTGGTCCCAGGTCCTTTTGAAGTGCTTTTCTATTATTAAATCTCTCAACAATCTAACAGTTAAGTATTATTAGAAGAACAAAATAATCTATTAGAAAATGAAACTGAATAGAGTTAGGTCACTGGCCCAAGTTCATGTTATAAAAGGCAAAAAAAGATTCCAACCCACAGGCATCAGCCAGCCCCAAAGTCACTTAGCCATTAACTCTTCCCTCCTGTGAGAGTTGCAAGGTGAGGTGGCAGAGACTGCTTTGTTTTCACCAGGACCCCTTCTTGTATCTTTTGGGACAAGGCTGCATTGCCCAGCCTTCGTCCTCCCCTTGCATCTAGGTACGAGCACATGGCTGGTTTTATACAATGACGTGAGTAGAAGGGGCGTGCTGTCACAGGTGTGCCTACCACGTTGAACGTGTGTATTCCTCATCTCTGTGTCCCTTACTTCCTGAAAGAAAGGTCTTCAAGGATCACAGAGGCTGACAAAGTCTCAAGATGAGAGAAGCCAAAATCTTAGTCATCATAGGGAAGGCCACCCAGCTAAGTGTGTACATCAGACTCTCGTGAGAATAAAACAAAATGATTATGCTACATCAGCGATACCTCCCAGTTTACCGCAGCAGCTCACATCCCCTTACAAATATGAATGGAGATGATCAAATGTGACTCCTAGGAGCACTGGAAAACTTTCAATATTGAGTGAAATCATGGTGACATTAGTTAGTTTTGAGACTGAAAAGATTCGATTATTGGCTCTGGGGGAGAGGTCTCCGCCTGTTCTTCATCTGGCCCTGGGGCCCCGCCGTTGCTCTTGGGTGAGGAGGTCTTCTCTCCAGCTAGGGGCACGGAACCATGTACGTAAAGCAGCTTCAATGAAATGATTGGTTTTATGACCAAAAAAAAAAAAAAAAGAAAAAGAAAAGACTCTATTGTCTTGAATATGTGAAAGGGTAGCATATTCATTGTTGCTGCTTTTATTAAAAGAAAACAAAAGTTCTGAAAATGCGAACACGTTGAGAGTGGGGTCAAGATAGGTGTAACCTGGGCCTTGAACTGCCCCTGTTTTAGTCTTGGACAAGTGATTTAATCCCTGGAAACCTCAGTTTCCCATTATGTCACATGAAAACAGTCTAACCTCTTCAGGGTTACTCGTTTTTTTTTGTTTTTGTTTTTTTTTTTTCCTTTTTTTGAGAGGCTTTTGCTATAGGGAGTGTGTGCTCACCAGAAAGACAGAGAAACAGAAAGTGAGAAATCACGCCCCGGGGGGATGGCCACGCCGCAATCCCTTCTCCTCTATTCTCTTGGGATCTTGGGCATGCATGCACACGCGCCCGGCGTGAGTTTAAGCCACCGGGTCCGGGACGCAAACCGCTGTCGACTACATGGGAGTCCAGCAACATAGCCATTACACTAACTGCTGGTCCCTTCAGGGTTACTCTAAAGTTGCTAAACTACAGCATACAGAAGCACAGTGGTTTGTCTACTTCCCTCGGTCAGAAAAAAGAGAGTAACCAGTTTATGTCATCTCCGTCTGAACTGTGTTAGCACTTACACGTTGGTAAATGAGTGAGTTTGTGGTGGGAGAGAACGTGATACTCATACAGAAAACATTTTGAGGCTCCTGGTGCTGCTGTGTGCTTGTTCGGTGAGGACCTGGTACCTCTTTTGTGAAACGGCAGCTGAGGAGACTCTGGCGCTCGCCATGGGGGACCAAAAGCCCAAGGAAGGAGTCAAGAGTGAGAACAGCGGTCATGTTAATTTGAAGGTGGCAAGGCAGGCTTGGTTCTGTGGTGCAGTTTAAGATGAAGAAGCATTCACTTAGTAAACTAATGAAAGCCTATTGTGAACGACAGGGCTTGTCAGTGAGGCAGATCAGATTCCAATTTGATGGGCAGCCAATCAACCAAACAGACACCTGCAGAGTTGGAAATGGGGCTGAAGATACAATGGATGTGTTCCAACAGCAGACAGGAGGTGTCTACTAAAAAGGAAACCTGCTACTTTACTCCAGAACTCTGTTCTTACAGACCAAGAATTCATTCTCAATTAGAAAACCACAATTTGGTTTCAGCACATCCTGACTGCTACAGTAAAGTTGTCTCTATGCTTTCATTTCCCTTCCCCGTTCCTTTATAGTACATAAAGTGGTGTATGTGCACAAGCATATTGCATTTTTTTTAACTAAATGGCCAGTGGTATGTTTTGATTGACATCAAATGGGGATGGGATGGGGAAAAATACTGGTTCTGTGAAAATATCCCCTTTCTCCATTAGTGGCATGCTCATCCAGCTCTTACCTGTATATTCCAGTAAGTTATTTTGCTCTCACCGTTTTAACAAAAAGAAAAAGAAAAAAAAAAAACCATAAAAATCCTTGCATACCTTGTTTGATTGGAGAATTTTAATGTTTTTCATTTATCATTGTAAAACCAAGGACAATTTTATAACTTATTTGTACGTAGCTGTTACATGTAGGGCAATCTGTCTTTAAGTAGGGGTAAATTAAGAAAAAAAAGGAATCCTAGATAGTTTTCTCTTTAAGTCAAGCGTCTTGTTGTTTAAATAAACTCCTTGTTTTAAAAAAAAGAAAACATTTGATATTTTGGGTCAAAAGTTATAAATACATTTATTCTAGTTGGTCCAGTATTAACATTTGGGATGATGAATAATCCAAGCAAAAGAAGCAGTAAGATAAGCTAGGGTAGCAGAAGCTTTAAATCAAACTTGGGGACAGTCTCAGTAACTGTAAAGAACTGAGTATAAAGTATGGTAGACTCACTTGCTGTGATGATTTCCTGCTATTGAAAGGTAAATAGCAAAAACTATATTCACTGGGACCAGCAGTTGGCATAATGGTTACATCACTGGACTCCGGCGTAGTCAACTGTGGTTCCAGTCCCGGACCTGGCAGCTTAAAACACACTGGATGCATGTGCGTGGGTGCCCAAGATCCTGAGAGGAAAATGGAGGAAAAGAGATTGTGGCATGGCCATTCCTCCTGGGGAGTGATTTCTCACTTTCTGTCTCTCTGTCTCTCCAGTGAGCGCATGCGCCCTATAGCAAAAAGAAAGAAAGAAAGAAAGAAATAACCATATTCACATCATGAAGATTTAGGAAACTAACATATGAAATACAAAACGTAGCTCTATCTTTATTAGAAGTATGGAAAAATTAAATGTACATTTAGTAAAGAATTAGAAGGGAACATGCATAGAAAATTAAAAACAGTTTGATATGTTAGCAACAGAATTATAGAATTATAACTTTAGTCCTTTCAATTTGATTTGCAAAGCAAGAAATGGAAAAAAGACTAGAGAAGAACAAAGGCTGTTTAAGGATCTTGTATTAAAAAACCTTTGGATTTTGTTCTTTAGTTATTAAGGAGGGGTCATTCAAGATTTTCATATAGATGAGTGATTAGGTCTGAGTTTTAGGAAGATAATTCGTTGTAAGAGAGTTTAGTCATAGGACATGGATTGGACTATCACTGCAGTAATGCATGTTAACTATGTCTTTTATTTTCTGTATTCTGAAGCAGTGACATCTGGTGACTTGCTTACTCTGGAGGGGAGTTCCCTCCCAGTGTTAGTCAATTCCTAGAAATAATAACTTCCCCCACAGAGTGCTTTTCAAACACAAACTAACCAATCTGGAGTCCACACACCTCAGCTGTCTTCTTTATTTGGCGTTCACACTGTGGTATGTGATCCTGCTACCCTAATCACCCCAGGGCCAGGTGCTGGCCTGTGAGTATACCCAAGAGCCTGCTGAAATGATTCAGAATGGCCAGTCCTAACCCCATTTATTCTGCCTCTCCTGTTGCTTCCTGTGGAAACCATAGTGAAAATTCCCCTTTATCACAGCTGGCCTTTTCTCCTTCTGCCTCTTAACCATCCTGTTGCTTCTCAGGGTGGCTCTGTGGAGTGTGCTATGCCCCCTTCTCTGGGACTGTGCGAAGGAACTCTATTGTCAGTTCGAATCGTCTTCTCAGCTGTTGGCCTGATGTACCTCAGTTTTCTGTTGTTAGTACACTATGTTCCACAAGAAAATGTGAGTTTGAATGAAGGCAAGGTGGGGGTTGATCCTACATTATTTTCTGCTTTAAAAGCACTCTTGGTTATGCTGGAACAAAAAGTTTCTTGTTGATTGAAAAAGTTTTAAAAAAAAGAAAACATTTGATATTTTGGGTCAAAAGTTATAAATACATTTATTCTAGTTGGTCCAGTATTAACATTTGGGATGATGAATAATCCAAGCAAAAGAAGCAGTAAGATAAGCTAGGGTAGCAGAAGCTTTAAATCAAACTTGGGGACAGTCTCAGTAACTGTAAAGAACTGAGTATAAAGTATGGTAGACTCACTTGCTGTGATGATTTCCTGCTATTGAAAGGTAAATAGCAAAAACTATATTCACTGGGACCAGCAGTTGGCATAATGGTTACATCACTGGACTCCGGCGTAGTCAACTGTGGTTCCAGTCCCGGACCTGGCAGCTTAAAACACACTGGATGCATGTGCGTGGGTGCCCAAGATCCTGAGAGGAAAATGGAGGAAAAGAGATTGTGGCATGGCCATTCCTCCTGGGGAGTGATTTCTCACTTTCTGTCTCTCTGTCTCTCCAGTGAGCGCATGCGCCCTATAGCAAAAAGAAAGAAAGAAAGAAAGAAAGAACCATATTCACATCATGAAGATTTAGAAAACTAACATATGAAATACAAAACGTAGCTCTATCTTTATTAGAAGTATGGAAAAATTAAATGTACATTTAGTAAAGAATTAGAAGGGAACATGCATAGAAAATTAAAAACAGTTTGATATGTTAGCAACAGAATTATAGAATTATAACTTTAGTCCTTTCAATTTGATTTGCAAAGCAAGAAATGGAAAAAAGACTAGAGAAGAACAAAGGCTGTTTAAGGATCTTGTATTAAAAAACCTTTGGATTTTGTTCTTTAGTTATTAAGGAGGGGTCATTCAAGATTTTCATATAGATGAGTGATTAGGTCTGAGTTTTAGGAAGATAATTCGTTGTAAGAGAGTTTAGTCATAGGACATGGATTGGACTATCACTGCAGTAATGCATGTTAACTATGTCTTTTATTTTCTGTATTCTGAAGCAGTGACATCTGGTGACTTGCTTACTCTGGAGGGGAGTTCCCTCCCAGTGTTAGTCAATTCCTAGAAATAATAACTTCCCCCACAGAGTGCTTTTCAAACACAAACTAACCAATCTGGAGTCCACACACCTCAGCTGTCTTCTTTATTTGGCGTTCACACTGTGGTATGTGATCCTGCTACCCTAATCACCCCAGGGCCAGGTGCTGGCCTGTGAGTATACCCAAGAGCCTGCTGAAATGATTCAGAATGGCCAGTCCTAACCCCATTTATTCTGCCTCTCCTGTTGCTTCCTGTGGAAACCATAGTGAAAATTCCCCTTTATCACAGCTGGCCTTTTCTCCTTCTGCCTCTTAACCATCCTGTTGCTTCTCAGGGTGGCTCTGTGGAGTGTGCTATGCCCCCTTCTCTGGGACTGTGCGAAGGAACTCTATTGTCAGTTCGAATCGTCTTCTCAGCTGTTGGCCTGATGTACCTCAGTTTTCTGTTGTTAGTACACTATGTTCCACAAGAAAATGTGAGTTTGAATGAAGGCAAAGTGGGGGTTGATCCTACATTATTTTCTGCTTTAAAAGCACTCTTGGTTATGCTGGAACAAAAAGTTTCTTGTTGATTGAAAAAGATAATATGTCAATGTAGAAGTCTAACCTGATGTTACTCATTTTACCACCAGTCGAAACACACCATTGGGCATCTGTGATCCTAGCCATAGAGTAAGACTAAAAATCCCCATCTGGTTTGTTGTGGGAGAACGGAATAGTGAAGTAGGTTGAGCAGATAGAAAGAGCACTAGATTGTGAGTCAGGGACTACTGATTTTGTAAAACCTCAAACAAGTCGATTTCATCTTTAAAATGGACGGAAAATAACTGCTTGTCTCACTGTCTTGTGATCATTATTCAGTGAGATAATTTGTATGAAAATACCTTAATAAGTAAAATTTACAAGTCAGTAGTGTTGGGATCGTCATGATCTGATTTTTTCAAAGCACTAGTGTCGGATTTGCTTAAAACAATAAATGCCTGTGTGTTAGTCTGATGGGAGATTATCTTGGGTGGCCCTGATCTAATGAGAACTCTCAAAGAAAGTAAGGAATAGCCGCAGATACTTTCTCGTTAGTCTCAAGGAAGAACACAGACTGCCTTACTGAACTGTCAATGGAGAGAGGCAGCCTCCAGGGCCGGAGGCCCTCAGTCCTATAGCTGCAAGGAACTGAATTCAGCCTAGGGAACCCAAACCTCCAGCTCAACTGACACCCATTTTAACCTGGGGAGATCCCGAACAGAGGACCTGGACAATACTCATCTGGACCACCTTAATCCCTGGAAAACTAGAAGACAGTACATTCACTGCTTTAAACAGTTTAGATTAGGTAGTTATTTTTTGCTTAGCAATAGCAAACTTTTGGGTTGTCAGGAAAGTCACGACACATTTTTGCATAGAAAAGCAGAGAAAAATACGTCATGACTTTCCCAATAACCTAATCATATAGTGACACAAGAAATCAAAGACTCCCATGAGAAAAAAAAAAAAAAAAAGACTCCCATGGGAATCCCTCACTTATTCAGAATAAGAACATTAACAATAACTATAATTGATTTAATACCTGTCTCCTGGGAACTACACTGGCTGTTTTCTCTAATTCTCATTGCAAATTTTAGGATAAAACAAAAACTCAGTGTACGTTCTGGAACTTACTGAGGTTCTTTGCCAGCCCATCCACTGTGCTGTCCAGTGTGGCAGCACGAGCCACGTGACACTCAAGCACCTGAATTATTGAGGGGCTATAATGAGATGAACTGTAAGTGTGAAATAAACACCGAATTTTGAGACTTCACTGCCAAAAAGTGAATATATAAAATGCAGCAGTTGTTTTGCGTATTGATTCCATGCTCAAATGATTTAGTTATGTTAGATTAAATATTCAGATTATTCAAATTAATTTCACCTGCTCTTTACTTTGTTCGTGTGGTTATTTAAAAATTAAAATTATGAACATTTAATTAAAATCACACACATTTTCATTGGTCAGAGAAGAATTTGAAAAACGAGAAAGATAACAACCCCTGTTCCTCTACTCAGAAGTAATCACCATTGATATTTCCCTATACTTCTATTCTGTTGTTTTTAAGTGTAGATTTTTCCTCCCACAATTTATATTTCAAGAAAAATTGGTAGAGGCAAGATAAAAACCATAGAAGGGCTCACAGTGCTTTCCTGAGATGTTACATTTGTTAAGTGAAGATGCTGAAATCCAGTTCTATGTCTTTCTAGCTCCAAATCTGCTTGCTTCCAAAACCTATGTTCTTTCTGCTACACTGTAAAAAATTCTTACAAGAAAAATTGAAAGATAAGGTATGATATTACATTATAGAAAATACTAAACTAGAAAACTCGTGAGTTTTACATTGGAAGAGTAGTTTTATATGGAAAAAGTCCATGTTTCTGAATTTCTAAGTCACCAATGTGTATAGGACCAATAAACATTTTTTATTCAGAATCTATTCAAGAGGTGGAGATGGAGCGGGGACCCTCAACATCCCACTGAGTATACATTGGGTATACACAACGTTTGATGTTAATGCTAACCATTATTACTAGGCATATATAGAAGTGAGAAAATAACTGCTTTAGAGATAATGTATTTAAAATGAATTTGACAGGAAAAAGAAATTAGAAAAAGAACGAAAAGAAAGAGCTAAAACTATCTTTGGCTGACTGCACAGTCTTATGTATAGGAGATTCTTAGGAATCATTAAAATAAAAGTCTAGAACTAACAGGTCTTGAGCAAGGGCATAGGATACAAGACAAATATGCAAAAATTAATTGTATTGGGACCAGCAAGTGGCATAGTGGTTAAGGCGCTGGCTGACAGTGGTTGGAGTCCTGGACCTGGTGGCTTGCTTTCTCACTCCCTCCCCACCACCCCAGTCAAATTAAACTAAATGAATGAATAAATAAAATTAAATACATAATTATTTTAAACAATTAATTGTATTTCTGTATTCTAGCAGCAAACAGTGAAAACAATCCGTAGTGAATCCAATCTGGTTGATTTTTACCATGAGCAAATAAAATGCTTCAGTGCATATACAATCTTGTAGATGCATATATAGAGCATTTTACCCTCAAGTGAAAATATTTTGTATAGATTTAGTTTCATAATGTAAGTATTCAGTTTTTAATTTAGTTGAGAGCAGCTTTTTCAAAAAGCAAATACAAGCATTTATGTACTAAGTTGTTCCTGCTATGCGTGTGAGATGGCGTGACAGTTTGCTGCTGCTGCTCATTGTACAACAGATGTTAGCCTTTCAAAATAAACATAAACTTTTTCCTCCTCCAAGTGAATTTTCTTCTTTTTGAATCAGTTTTGGAGCAGGTAGTATAGGCTTGTATCTTCTAGAGAGTATGTGATTTATTATTTTTATAACAAATGGCTTAAAAGGAAAATAATTATAGTGCCATCAAATTCACACATCAGCTCTTTCCTTCTCTCATGGGCCATAGTTCTAATTATTTTTTCTAATGGTAATTGATAACCAGGTGAATTCCCTTGCTGGTGCAGCTTTATAGAATTTTTTTTCTTCTTAGCTTTCTTGGGAATAATAGAAAATCTCCAAGTTCAAATGTATGTCAGAGAGATGGGCTCCTTCTGTACATAAATAATAACTTTGTGTAGAGCCTGTTAAAGATGGCTTTCATTTTTTATGGCAGATTTGCATCAGCAACATAATGACAGTTCATTAGCACTTGAAGTATCTAAAACTTGGAAAATATATTTCCCAATTCAAGGTTAAATGGTTCATCAACAGGTAGGAAAGGAAGGCGCGTGCCCTCTAGAATGTCTGCCATCTCTCAAGTGTTACGTCTTAGCAGGGAGATGCAGCTCACCATGCTTCTTCAGAGAAGAGACATGACGATAGGAAGACCTATATGGCCTTGTCCTTTAATGTAAGTATAAGGAATCAACTATCCAGATTTTTTTCGGAAGCAGAGTTTAACACTGAGTCTAGTAGTTATCTTTGGTATTGAAACATGAGATGAAAAGGATTGTACAGTTATAAATTACCATGCTTTGTATGTGCTTTTACAACAATACTTTGTCATACTGCTCTATTTGCATGTAGAGTTTTAATTAAGAGATAACTGTCACCACAGGTTGGCTGCAGAAGGCCACAGTCTCCAGCAGAGAGATAAATGCCAGTGCCAAGTCCTACAGGTTGGATAGCAAATGGGGGGTCGGTAATAGAAAATGGGCTTGAAATTAAAAGCATTAATAGTCACTTCTCTTTAATTTAAGGAATCATATAAAATATTTAAATGTATTCACTTATTTTTTTTTAATAATTTCCTGTGCATTTTAAAGCCTTTAGAAAGTATTCTAGATGCTGCTGCCTCAGTAGGATTGTTGAAAAAAACTCAGCCCGTGGTTTTGTTTCTCTAAGCTGTATAACAGTTTTTAACTAGGAAAGTTATAGACCCTGACAATTTAATTTTTTTTCCTTGTTTTTCTCTGATTCATTAGAGTCAGAATTGTTCTTCCATGTTCTCAACAGAATTTTTCTTACAAAGTGACTTGGATCAAAGAGAAAATAGCCTTAGTTTACTCTCTAGCAGAATCACTCAGAAAATAGGCTTGCATGAAGTTATAACTCAGATTAGCTATGAAGGAATAGTGGCTACGAATTTTTTATACAGAGGAAGAAAAAAGTTTAAATGATTCTGTATTGTTTATTCATTAAGTCTACTATCTTTTTTAATAAAAAAAAAAAGATTTTTGCCATAGGGCACATAGTCTTACCAGGGAGAGACAAAGAGGGAAAGTGAGAAATCACCCCCTGGAGGGGGAGGAGGGTGACCACATTACAATCCCTTGTTCTTCATTCTCCTCTGGGATTTGGGCATGCACGCACGCATGCCTGGCGTGATTTTTCAAGCTGCCAGGCTTGAACCATAATCAGCCATGTGGAAGTTCAGTCACCTTAACCACTATCCCACTTCCTAGCCCCTTATCTTATTTTAAATAAGACTTAATTGCGACCTCTGGTATCAGCAGAAACCCAATCCATAAACCAAAGGGTGAAAGATAACACCACCATAAGGCTCTGAGGTGGATCAAGACGTTTACCTTGTTAACCAAGGAAATGTTAATGCTTGGCCCTCAATGAGCTCAGCCAGTCAGAACCTATCTGAACAGGTAGGATTCCTTTATGCACAATGCTATGGGGAAGGCAAACTTCCCATTCCCTATTCCTAAAGTAAATTAGTGGGTGTTGAGAAGAGAAAATGGCTGTCATTCTATAATATAACGTAGCACAACATAACATAGCGTAATGCAGCCTAAGGTAACAACAACACAATATAGTCTGTGGTCTCCTCATTGAACTATTAAAAATTCTGGCGAAGTTTATTCCCCAAGAAGAAATCTTGGGCAAGTTGAAACTTTTTGTGTTAGCAACAGCCTAGATTCTGCTGTCTTTTATGATGGTCTTTGTTTTTTGGTTGAAACTTTCTATATAAATCACTTACAGCATACCTGGAGTAGATGGGACAAGATTTGAGCCAACCATTCTTACTTTGTTACACAAAATTAATTCTTACAGTGAGGGACAAATTGTATAGAAACAAGGCATTATTACCTCATTACTTACTTTTATTAGGTCATGTATGCAGTCTACATGGTATTTACTTTATATGCATCATAACATACTACAGAGGAATATAACCAATTCAGAAGGAAGAATTTGCCACAGGAAAAAACAAGCTAGAAAACTGAAAAATCTAACTTCACAGGGAGTCCCATTTTTAAAAATTATTTTTTATATATATCCTTCCTTTCCATTATATGTCATCCATTTTGTCCAGTTTCATGACATTCCCCCTTGTCTATACTTTTCTCTTTGCCCAAATCAAACAAATACTTCTTCAGTAAGAGTAATGTATACTTTTCATAGTTATGAGTATGTTCAAAGTTAGGAGAAATGAAATAGATCAGGGAAAGACTGTTGCTCAGTGACTGTAACCCTCACTACAACACAGTGATCTCTGTGAAGGTATAGCTCTGACTGTTTTCCTCTGTCTCTCCCCAGAGCCTCTAACAGTGAACACATTCACAGAATGAATGAATGACTGAATAAATGAATTGCATTAATAAAGCCTCAACAGCTGCTCATTCCCCTGACTGCTTTCTAATGGATTTGACATGGCCACACACCTTCCTTCATATAACAATACAGGCACTTGCTGCCGTTGTGCTCTTTGCTTGAACTGAGTGAGGATAGTCTTGAATCTACCTGACGACCATCCTGAGTTTGTGAGCGCTGCTATGTGTAATGTTGTTGACGTGGTCACTTGCCCTTTATGTTCTTGAAACTAGCCCTTTCCTTCCTTTCTGAGTTCTTTGGCTTTTTCTGAGATCCCAGTGATGTATAAATCTAGCCTAGCTGCAGTGGTACAGGTGGTAGGGTGGTGCTGCATGGTACTGGGCCCGTATTGGAGGGCCTGGGGTTTGGATCCCTGGTTAACCTGAACACACCAGGCATGCCTATAGGTGCGCCTGTGATTCTGGCTGGCTGGAAGGCTGGGGGAAGGATAGCGATATGGTTAAGACTCCGTTGGGTCAATGTGTGTCTCTCTCTCAAGAATAAAGAGTGTGTTCATGTATGTGTGTGTGTAGAAAATGAAATCTGCTTGTGTGTATATCATGTTCTGACAAACAAAATCTGGATAATTGTTTTTCTGTGGAGATAAAACGTGTTGTCTGTAAGTATTAGAGTTGAGAGTAAATATTTTAATTAAGGAAGTCAGAAGTAGTTAGTTGACGGAGGTAATAGAGTAGAATAGAGTTAGGAAACAGGTTCATGTCATAGCTCTGCTCTTCATTATCTACCATATTTCCTCCAATTTTGAAACATACATTTGTTTTGTTTTGTTTTAACTTTCTGAAATTGAAATGAATTTTTTTTAATTGATGTCAAAGAAAACTTGCTTGCTGCCGGGTAAGAGGAATAAATTATGACATGGTTGTCACTATGGTACTATGCCTAATTACAGATGATCAAAAGTGATTCAGAAGAATAATTAGATTTCAAATGAAGGGAAGGCTTGTGATTGTGTTACTAAAGCAAAAAAGTGGTACTTAGTTATATGGATTAAAGAGAACCTTTTGGTTAAAAAAACAACTATATACATTTAATGGAGCTTTTTAATCCATAGAAGAAGTAATTAAGTGGATGATGGATGTTAGAATCATGATGGTACATGTAGAAGAAATTCAGTGCTTGGGCAAATTTTGACTAGTTATTTAGCCTCCTTAAATACTGATTTCTTCACTGATACGTAAAGAGGTAGACCAAGGAGTTTTCAAGATACATTAAAACCCTAATATGCTTCTAATTCTTATATTGAAAATGAGTCTTCAAAATTTAGATTAAGAACTTTTACTTAACTTGTAAAACTACATTCTCTGCGGCCTAAGGTTTTCTCCAGTGACTGCTATTAGAACCATGTCAGTAAAGGAAATTATAGAAATATTATAATACATTTAATGAAACCACAGCATTCTGAAGAAAAAAGGTTTTTTTCCCCTCTGATCCATATATGTGTTGAGGGTGGGGAATGATTATTTATCAGCAAAGACCTTAGCACATAAGGTAAGGACAAATGGGGGTCCCATTTATTTTCTGAATACTTATTTTATTATCACAGTGTGTTGTGGTAAATTATGCATTAGACAAATCAGTGCTGTAGCAATGTGAATCCCTCAATATTGTGAATTTAGATCACTTAAAGGGTGGTATTTTAATTATAGAAGTCCAACATGGAGAGTTTCTCTGTACCATACGTACTGAGTCTATGATTGTGCACTAGGGTTATCGGAAAAGTCATGATGCACTTTTTGTACAGAAAAAATATGTCATTGTGCTGGCCAGTGGCGTGGTAGTTAAGAATGCTGGACTCCCACGTTGCTGACGACAGTTCAAGTCCCGGGCCTGGAGTCTTACTTTCTCACTTTCTCCCTCTCTCTCCTTTGCTCTTGCTCTCACTCTGTTCCTCTCTGGTCAAATTAAAATAAATAAACAAGTAAATAAATATAGTTAAATAAAATAATTTTAAAATTTTGAAAAAAGAAAAAAATATGTCATGACTTTTCCCACAACCCAATATTTAACTGTTTCAGTATTTTGGGTCCCATTTATTTTCTGAATACTTATTTTATTATCACAGTGTGTTGTGGTAAATTATGCATTAGACAAATCAGTGCTGTAGCAATGTGAATCCCTCAATATTGTGAATTTAGATCACTTAAAGGGTGGTATTTTAATTATAGAAGTCCAACATGGAGAGTTTCTCTGTACCATACGTACTGAGTCTATGATTGTGCACTAGGGTTATCGGAAAAGTCATGATGCACTTTTTGTACAGAAAAAATATGTCATTGTGCTGGCCAGTGGCGTGGTAGTTAAGAATGCTGGACTCCCACGTTGCTGACGACAGTTCAAGTCCCGGGCCTGGAGTCTTACTTTCTCACTTTCTCCCTCTCTCTCCTTTGCTCTTGCTCTCACTCTGTTCCTCTCTGGTCAAATTAAAATAAATAAACAAGTAAATAAATATAGTTAAATAAAATAATTTTAAAATTTTGAAAAAAGAAAAAAATATGTCATGACTTTTCCCACAACCCAATATTTAACTGTTTCAGTATTTTGCTTTAATACCAATTTTTGTGATTTCGTGCTTGCAACTAAAACTTACCATGGCTCCTGAGCTTGCCAATTTCTTTCCGTATAATTTTCAAGAGTTTTCAGGGTAGATTCTCATTTCAGTATTTTCATATAAAAAAGAAAAATACCTGGCCTACTGGGGTCAGTGCAATAATTGGTTTTGGAAGGGGTTGGGAAGGGTGCCATTAACATGAAGAAGGGGTGGTACTCTTAAAAAGGAACCCAAGAGTGAGTCAAAATTTAACTGTCACTTGACCTTCCAAAGATAGTCTTTATGGCTTATTTTGTGCTTTATAGACGGATGGTGGTAGACTCCAAATTACATAAAAATTGCCCAGCATCGATATTTCATTAAGTATTAACTTTCTTCTCACTTAGGAGTTTATGAGGGCATAATAGGGACAATCATTTTGAAAAGACAGGCCTCTTTTCTTCTCTGCTATGCTCCACTAATTTCTTTTTAGGTTTTTGCCATAAGACATGGGCTCTGTGGAGACAGAGAAATAGTCAGAGAGAAAGCGAAAAATCAACCCCCCTCCAGGGTGGGGTTGGCCATGCCACAGTCCCTTCTCCTCCATTCTCCCCTCGTGATTTTGGGCATGCACGCACGCCCTGGCCTGATTTTTAAGCCACTAGGTGGAAGACTAGAATTACGGTTCGTCATGTGGGAGTCCAGCACTTGAACCACCAGGCCACCTTCTGGTCTCGCTGTACTAACTCTTAATGTTTATCTAGGGTGTGACTCTAGGATGAGTTTTTAGGTGCCATTTTTTTCTTCCTTTTGCTGCAGTCGTATACGTTTCCCCTTCTCCTTCCAACAAGCTTTGGGAACCTATCTATTAATTGTACCAAAGGCATTCCAGAACTTTCTCCCTGCAATTACCAGTGAGTGAGCAGTCCCTTTTCCTACCCATTTGTTTATTCATTCATTAATCCATTTATTTATTGCTTATGTATTCTTTAATAAATATTGAGTACCAACTTTTGGGCCAAAATATTCCAGATACAAATCCCAATTAATCATCATCCCACGTTCACGGTGTATAGTGTAATTGGAGAGAAAAGCAAGTCGACAGCACACAGAAGGAGACTTGTGTACAGGTGCCAAATGATTTCAGTTAGACTACAGTGAATAGAGAGAAACATTGTTTTATTTTTAAAATATTTATTTTACTTGTTATTATTATTTTAATTTTGACCAGAGGGAGAGAGAAAAGGAAAGTGAGAAAACAAGCCACCAGGTCCAGGACTCAAACCATGGTCAGCCATGGGGCAGTGTAGCACCTTAACCACTGCACCACCCACAGGCCCCAACAAATGTTCTTTTAAATCTTTGTTCTATCTTATGTGCCAGTAGTTTGTATATGTTTAGTTGGCTTGAATATACGTGTGTGTATGTGTGTGTGTATTTATGACAACATGTGAATATACGTGTGTGTATGTGTGTGTGTATTTATGACAACATGTATGAAATGCTTTCTGCCACAGAAACCCTGTAGAGACTCAGTGACCAGGGCTTTATGGGAAGCTGGCCATGTAGGCACCCTTTCCCTGACACAGACTCACAGAGAGAAAGCAGGTCAGCAAAATCCTTGCTGTTTGCATATCAGTTTAAACATGGTGAACCATTCTTAGTAATCTGAGAATGATGAAAAGCCTCCCGAAATCTGGGTTCCTAGTTGCCAGCAAAGGGTCCACCTTGCAAGCAGGACTTTCTCAGTCGTTTAAGGCCTGCTAGGTTGATGTGGTTTTGTACATAGGGCAATGCCCAGCAAAATACAAACATTGTTGGCACTAAGACAGAATCAAAATTTCTCTGGACTTGACATTTGATTAATAAACTGTTTCCAACATATTCCAGATTATTTGGTTAGCTAGTAAGCTAAAAATCTTTGTCTCCATGTATTAGAAAGCAGTCTAGCATATAATAAAATAATCACAGACTGTGGTATGTGACAAATCTGGTTTCTAATTTTGGCTCCATTACTTATCAAATCTCCATACCTCCATTTCTGGTAATAAACCTGCAATTTTGAAGATTCAGTCTCTCTCTCTCTCTCACACACACACACACACACACCCCCCTAAGATAGTGACTCGCACATAATAGACATTCAGAAATAAGAGTGGGGTTGGTTTTGGTGTTAATTGCAGTGATAGTGGTTGGCTTATTGTATTCAGTTAGACATGCCATTACTTTTCTTGGATTAATCGATTGTAATATCCACCCTACCATATTTTCAGCTAAATGGTTTTCAGTTTTTCAATTAAAATTTCAGTTGAACAGTATCAGAGGCATTTTAATAAAAATTTTTACTGAGCTTGATTAGTTGATGAGAAGTAAATTGCACATTTTTGATTACCACATTAACTCTTTCTGGCCATTAGGGTGCCATTTAGTAAATTACCTCTTTTAGTACAGTACTCAAAATGGTACCCAAGTGACCAGAAAGAGTTAATAATGCACCAACAGGCTGAGCAGTTTACTACCTTCTTTCTATCAGATCGGTCTCATTATATTAAATGTTTCCCTCCCTGTAGTTGTCATTTTCTTTTAAAAAATGAAATATTAGATAGTTATTTATTTTTAATAGACCTTATAAGCTCAATGAAAAGTATGCTGAATTCACTTACAAGCCTTCTAAGGGGATTTGAGGTATTGGTGTTCCCTACATAATAGAGAAAAATAAATCTGATGGGGATACTAAATGCATCATATGCAGTGCAAAAGAAGGGGATTATTTTCCGAGGGCACAAGTGATTCCCTGATTATGATCTGAGTACTAGGGAGTCATATTAATATGCCTCCCTAAGTGCTTGAGCACTAAAGAGAATTTCATCTCACGGTGATACAGCAGGTGGACTTTCATGTGGGCAGGAGTCCTGCCTTTGTACAACATAGACGTTGTCAGTCTTCCTCTGGGTGCATTTTGACTGCTAATGCTAATACACTTTTTAATTATTTGGGAGTGACCCTTACTTTATGAATAGGAGCTTGCAATGAAATAAAGAACTCCAGTGACCAAGTGTGAATTGTCTCCATTGTGTATATTCATTACTTTTCTTTCCTTTTTTTTTTTTAAGGTTTTTGTTAGGGGGTACATGCACCCCCTGACAAAAATGACATGTCTAATTGAAATGCTTTTCCTGGTAGCCTGGGAAAATCGTTGCCACTCATGGTGGAAAGAATACTTGACTCCTGAAGTACCCACTTTTGGCAACATAAAATGTCTTTTTATTAGGTTATAATCTGATAACCTTCGAGCCGCTAAGTGTTTACTGAGTTGTCCCTGGGTGTGCAGGTGAAGTGCGTGGAGGGGCTCAGAGCTCACGTGTGCCTGGCTCACTCTGTGGCTTATTCAGTAGAGACTTACCGAGAGAGCTGTGTGCTGTGTGCTCTGAGAAGACGGAGATGAATAAAAGCAGTGAAGAACTTGAAGTCTGGGTGGGGAAGCGACTGATGATGACATCGCAGTATACCATTGCATCTGTAAAAGTGCAGTCACAGGGTACGTCCAGCTGCTTAGGAAAGTGAGACCTGCCCAACGAGTAGGCTGTCAGGAAAATTGACCCCCAGAAGGTAAAGCTCGGCTGAACCTTACAGGATAATTAGGAGTATTCAAAGGTAGTTGCTGCTACCAGAGAGGACAGTGTAAAGGTACAGAGCAGAGAAGGGTGCAGGGCAGAGGGCTGGTGGCACAGTGGTGGTTTGTCGTTGCCGATGTGACATGCAAAGCCAAAAGCAAGACCAAATAAGTAGGGAGGTAGTTCATGGAGACACCACAGCTTAAATGGACTGAGTGTAATCTAATTAGAAAAAGAGAAATAGGGGCCAGCAAGTGGCATGGAGGTTAAGGTACTGGATCCCCACGTGGCCAACTGCAGGGTTTGAGTCACGGACCAGGCGACTTGAAAATCACACAGGGCGCCTGTGCGTATGTGCCCCAAATCTCAGGAGAATGGAGGAGAAGGCATTGCCATGTGGCCATCCCCCGAGGGGGTGACTTCTCATTTTTCTTCTCTCTCTCTCTCTCTCTCTCTCTGTCTCTCTGTCTCTCTGTGGTGAGTGCATGCACCTTATAGCAAAAACCTTAAGAGAAGAAAAAAGAAAGTAATGAATATACACATGGAAACAGTTAATATTTGGTCACTGGAGTTCTTTATTTCATGTATTCTTCTCTGAAACTCATGGGAGAGGTAAGATTATTTTCCCTATATTATAGATGAAGAAACTATTATTGACAAATACAAGGGAAGTTTAAAAAGTTTGTGGAAAGTGCTTATTATTAAAAAGGTGCATGTATTTCAAAAAAGCTTTTACACCAAAATAAACTCATGTTTGAATTCCATTTTTCCATGAGTTTTTAAGTCTTCTCATATTAAGTAAATTACTCAAGAAAACAGAGAAAATATGATGGAGATAGTAGTCAGTTCTAGAGAATTCCAGAATACAAACTTGCAGAAGTATTAAACAACTTGACCAGGTACATGGCTGAGAAGATGTTCAGTTCAGGGACCAGCAGTTAGCGTAATGGCTATGTCACTGGACTGTCATGTAGTCAACCGTGGTTCGAGTCCTGCACCCGGTGGCTTAAACTCATGCCGGGCACGTGTGCGAGCATGTCCAAGATCCTGAGAGGAGAATGGAGAAGGGGTTGTGGCATGGCCATCCCCCCTGGGGTGTGATTTCTCGCTTTCTGTCTCTCTGTCTCTCCGTCTTTCTGGTGAGCACAAGCGCCCTATAGCAAAAACCTCTCCAAAAAAAGAAAAAAAAAAGATGTTCAGTGCAAATGTTACACCCTTGCACGAGGGCGGTATTGTAAAGGGGTTCGATTTAAGTGGAAGGTAAAGAGAACAGAGTAAAAGTTCAGTGTAAACTTGGAATGATAGAGGAAGACAGTGGGGTGTAAGCATCTTGAGGACCGAGAGAATAGGCAAAGGTGTTTTTTTCTGGATGGTGCCCATTGACCCCACGTAATGCCCACCGAATTTCTCATAGCACCATCTTTCACTCACAGAAGATTTCCATCCTGGGCCGTCAATGGCATGGTCTCCCTAGGTGTCGCGGATTACACATCAGTACCAGCGGCAGCAGAGCACGCAATGCTTCGGTATGGGGACGTACTCAGAAATGTTGATTTAGAAAATGAAACCAGATTTTGTTCTCTAATTGTAATCAAATTAATTAATGGAAACAATCACTGACTTCACAGTGATACAACCTTAGTGATGTGCCATATCACAAAACGCAGCTTTTTCCTCATGTGATGTTAGCCCGAGAGATAAGTATGCGACTCATTTGTCTAAGAAGCTGAAATTCTTTTTCTCTCTCTTTTTTTTTTTTTTTTTTGGAGAGGTTTTCACTATAGGGCACGTGCGCTTGCCAGACAGACAGAGACATAGAGACAGAAAGCAAGAAATCACCCCCCAGGGGGGATGGTCATGCCACAGTCTCTTCTCCTCCATTCTCCTCTCGGGATCTTGGGCACGCACACACACGTGCCCGGCATGTTTTAAGCCACCGGGTCCGGGACGCGAACCGCGGTGGACTACGTGGGAGTCGAGCGACATAGCCATTACACTAACTGCTGGTTCTCTCTAAGAAGCTGAAATGTGATGGGTTCTTTTTTTGTTTGCTTTTTTTTTAAGACAAATTTTTTTGCTAGAGGCGTGGGTGCTCACCAGAGAGACAGAAAGCGAGAAATCACCCCTCTCCCCAGGGGGATGGCCATGCCACAGTCCCTTCTCCTCCATTCTCCTTTTGGAATTTTGAGCACACACGCAGATGTGGCCGTTATGAGTCTTTCTTAAGTCACTGGGTCTGGGACTTGAACCACAGTCAACCACGTAGAAAGTCCAGTGATGTAACCATTATGCCATCTGCTGGTCCCTGCTTTTTGTTTATGGCACAAACAGGTTGGAGTCAGAATGACACTAGCAGTGGTAACTTGCTCCCTCCCCCTCAAAGTCACCATGCAGAAAGTTGGCCTTTTGATAAATATCTGGGAAAGATAGCATGGACTTAATAGGAACACAGCGACAAGCTGCATATTTCCTTAGACTGTTAGCTCCGTCTCAGAACATCCTGTAGAGAGTTTCAAATTGAAAAGCTTTCACCGGGGCTAGCAGGTGGCGTGGTGGTTAAGGGTGCTGGACTCCCACATGGCTGACCACGGTTTGAGTCCTGGACCTGGTGGCTTGCTTTCTTATTTTCTCCCTCTCTGGTCAAATTAAAATTAATAAATAAAGTTAAATAAAATAATTCTTTAAAAAATAAAAAGAAAAGCTTTCACCTTTCCTATGGAAAGTAAATTTTCAGTGGGACTAGGTACTCAGTTTCAAACTCTGTCCTTCGTGAAGTTTGATGTTTGTCCTGAAATTCTTGCTGGTATTCCTTTTTTTATTTTGGAGAGGTTTTTGCTATAGGGCACGTGTGCTTGCCAGACAATGAGAGACAGAAAGCTAGAAATCACCCCCAAGGGGGATGGCCACGCCGCAATCCCTTCTCCTCCATTCTCCTCTCGGGATCTTGGGCACGTACACACACACGCCTGGTGTGAGTTTTAAGTCACCGAGTCCGGGACGTGAACCGCCATCGACTACATGGGAGTCCAGCGACATAGCCATTACGCTAACCGTTGGTCCCACTGGTATCCCTCTTTTAGAAGAACTGTTGCAATTACTGTACTCTTCTCACAGAGTCTACAGCAAAGGCAGAGGACTATGTAGGTAAGGATTTGAGCAGAGAAGCGTCTTATTTCAACAGCCTCCCAAGTGACTGTACTTACTATTGTTGCTGTTTTATTTCCTTTCAGCAAGTATTTCTTTGTTTATATAGGCCAAAGATGTATGCTTATAAATCGTAATATAGTAGGTCATCAGGAAAATCATGACGCGTTTTCTACCTCTCGGAAATAATATGAGCAAAGATAGGTTAACATGAGGGTACTACCCAAAGTTCGTGGAAAAAGGGAATTAATGTATGCGTTTATTTTGGTGCAGAAAACTTTTAAACTCCATGCATTTTCCCCCAGACTACTGATTTCCCATGAACTTTATGAAGAGCCCCCTCCTTTGTATGTGAATTACTTGAAGCATTAACCAGCTCACAATATCCACCCTCCCTATGTTTGTTATTATTATCTATTTTTCTAAAATAGCCTGTGTTCCTCACAACAGTGAAGAACTCTAATATGTAGAGACCCCAAAAAGAGAGCGCAGATAAACGTCCCAAATAGAGTGTGTTTCATTTTCCGTTAGGTTTGCACACGTCAGCTATACTGTGTCTGCTATTATTACTTCCGCATTTATTTTCTGTTTACACAAGATGATCTGGGTAGAGCCAGTCTGTAACTTGTAATTATGTTGGTCCAGTCCGTGTCAGCTGGCACTGTCCAAGGCAAATCTGTTCAGGTTTGTAAGCCATTCTTATGGCATTAACATCCAAATAGCTTCTGCAGCCTCTCTTCCATCAGTGTGGCCTTGTTCTAACCGTAGGGCTGCAAGAATACTGAATAGCAATGTCACAGGCGGCGCCTCCACCGGGCAGCCGAGAGAAATAGCTGCCAATCCACATGCCATGGTTTTTAGCCGCGGTGAAATTCCTGTGAGAAATCCGGGAGGCTTCTTAGTGGCTGATGTCAGTTCACAAGCGGGTCAGAGGAGCAGCTCTGGCTGCCAGGGGAGGACACACTTTCTTTCTTCCCTTCCGCCCAGGGAAACAGCGCTGGCTTGTTGGGAGAAGTAAGCAGAAGTGACCGCTGCTCGTTTCAGGCTGGGCTCCCTGGGTTCCCGCTCTGCTGACCTGAAAGGACTCGGGGCACCCACATGGCTCAGGCTCTCGTAGACACCTGTCCTCAGCAAAGACGCCTGTTTCTGTGACGTCACTGATTCTCCCAGATCCTTGTGCATTTCATCTGTGACCCTTCCTGGCATCAGAAAGCCTACATTTTACTCAGGTCGTTATAATTAGGTGTGTGTGTGTGTGTGTGTGTGTGTGCGTGAGTGTGTGTGAGAGTGAAGTTAGGTGGAATAGTTACTTCTTCAGTGTATGTCAGGGAACCTGTTACCCCCCCCCTTACTTGTGGGCTTCTTACGCACTCAGTGATTATTCACTAAAAACCTGCAAGTGACAAGATACTGACAGGCGAGGTACTTTGAAGGACTGTCCAGAAACATGAAAGATAGAAATAGAATTAACACTTGTGTTTCAGTTAGGAAATAAACGGATTCCGAGAGAGCAGTGTGGATAAAGGCTGAGGAAGATTTGGTACCTGTCGGCCTTTTCTTTGCTCTGAGCCTGTCTTGTCTGGTGTCTTGGCCTAGGCCTTCTCTCGTTTCATCCTTTCCTGTGATCTCTCAGATCTGGTGGAACTTGTACGTAAATCAGAGAGCGTCAGCGGTGGCTTCTAGTCTGTTTTCAGAAAGACAAGCTCATACCGTCAGTTCATCATGAACCAACTCTGTAATTATAGGATATAAATTCTCACGTTATAAATGTTCTTGGTATCTTTCTCTTCTACATAACATCTCTTTCTTGTCTCGTTCAATCTTCTAATTATATACTTGGAGTTCTTTTACCAATTGTTTATAGCGACTACTTTATCTTGCCGTTTCATGGTTCATTACTCCCTAAACCAAATTCCCAACTTCAGTCAAGTAAATGATTTACCATTCCCAGCTCAGGAAATCTGCTTTCTCCTATTTCTTGGCCTCTGCACTTGCAAACCTTTTCCACGTGCGTGCAGAATGCCCTCCTTTCTTCTCACCGTGAAAGCATTTTTATCTTTGTTCAAAACTTTTCTTCTCTATGACACTGCCCCTGCATAATCTCATTGCATCATTTCATTGCATCTAGTAAATTCTGTATTTCTAAAAGAATTATTTTTTTAAACTTTATCTATTTATTTATTTAAATTTGACTAGCGAGGGACAGAGTGGGACGGAGGGAGTGAGAAAGCCAGCCACCAGATCCAGGAATCAAACCATGGTCAGCCATGTGGGAGTCTAGCTTCCTT
>NW_006210031.1:368560-370461 GCF_000334495.1 Tupaia belangeri chinensis | reverse complement strand
GTTTTTTCCAAAGCCAGGGGCATGGTGATTAAGGCAGCAGGATCCCACATGGCCACTGTGCTGTTCGAGTTCCAGATTTAGTAGCTTGAAAAAGATGCCAGGCACATGTACACACTTGCCCAAAATCCTGAGAGGAGAATGGGGGAGAAAGAATTGTGCCGTGGCCATCTCCTACGGGGAGGGCGTTTTGACTTTCTCTCCCTCTAGCAACTGCACACACCTCATAGCAAATTAAAATAATAATAATAATATAGCTAGAACTGGGTACTTAATTTTGTTTTGGGTGTCTGTTGATACATTAGTGAACAATCTGTTAAATTGTATGAGTTTCCCAGTGTCCAGCATGATGTATCGTATGATGTATCTTGAGTTTCCCAGTGTCCAGCGCTGTTCCGTGAATGTGCACAGATGGAAACTGAAATGTATCTATTAGTGGAAGACACTTGACTCATTTTGGTGCTCACCAATCACTATTTTCGTATATGTATGGATTCCAGTCTTCCCAATGACTTAACTACTTTTCACTGAGGCTTCTTAAGCAATTTCCATTTGCTTTCAGATGGTTGTTTTTGTTAGGTTTTTGCTCACTGGAGAGAGAGGGAAAGTGAGAAATCACTCCCTAGGGGGAAAGGCCACATTGCAGTCCCTTCTCCATTCTCCTGTCATGATTTTAGGCACACATGCATATATGCCCTGCATGATTTTCAAGCTGCTGGGTCCAGGACTCAAACCATGGTTAGCTGTTTGGGAATCTAGCACCTTAGTTACTTACCATGCTACCTCCTAGACCCTTGGCTGTTATTTTTGAACAGAAGTACAAAATGCTGGTTGTATCTCCCATGTTGATGTGGAAATATAGAAATTCATTGGTACAGTATAAACTTTTGATACTATTTTTTAAAATTCACATTTCAGGCAAGTAAATTCACATCCCTTATTTAGCAGATGAGAACCCCAGACTGCAGTGTGCAGAACTATGTCTTTTTGCCAAAGCTCTACCCAGGAAGAATCTGATGAAACGGTTTCATTAACAGCTACTTATAGAGTGCCTAGAGGCACAAAGCATTTTGCTAAATGCCGAGAATACAAAAGTTAGAAATTCAGACAAGGGTTCCATACTTTAGGGAGCTTATCATTTAACAAGGCACATTAATGACATGATCACACAAATAAATGTGAAGTCACCATGGTGATGGGACTTACTCAAGAAACTGTCATTTAAGCTGAGGTTTGTGGGACACGACTGGGGACAGATGAGAGAGAAAGGAGGGGCATGGAAGGGCTGGGCCGTATGCAGAGGTAGCTGGAGGGAGGAGGGCCTGTTGAGGAACCCAGAGAAGATCATTGTGGAACACAGGAAATGGAGGAGCATGGTACAGAGACAAGCTATGTGTAAGGATTCAGCCAAGAAGTAGTAAAAAATGCTCGGGATTAGATGAATGTGATTAGATCTTTTGAATTACTACTTTCATTACAATAAAAATCAAATTAGGTACTGGAAGGAAGTGGTCATGGAGTTGAGAAGTAGGTGGCGATTGGAAGATCAAAGTATGAGGCTTGAACAAGGCTGGGGAAGATCCTGAGTTCTGTTTTGAACATATCGAATTTGAGATATTTTGCCACATTTTGGAGATGACATGTAGTAGTAAGAAACATGGCTGAGGAAGTCACTCAGGGGAAAGTAGTCAGGGCTGTAAACATAATTTTTTTTTTTTTTCTTCAAGCATTTTTGTTACAGGGCACTTGAGTTTACCAGAGAAAAATGTAGTCTGGGGAGTGAGAAATCACCCCATTGGGGAGATGGCCATGCTTTAATCCCTTCTTCCCCATTCTCCTCTTGGAATTTTGAGCCGCCCCCCTCATCCCCACCCCACCCCCCACATGCCTGGAGTGTTTTTTTC
>NW_006210031.1:349968-365383 GCF_000334495.1 Tupaia belangeri chinensis | reverse complement strand
CCTACATTTATCTCAGGTCGTTATAATTAGGTGTGTGTTTGTGTGTGTGTGTGTGTGAGTGTGTGTGAGAGTGAAGTTAGGTGGAATAGTTACTTCTTCAGTGTATGTCAGGGAACCTGTTACCCCCCCCCCCTTACTTGTGGGCTTCTTACGCACTCAGTGATTATTCACTAAAAACCTGCAAGTGACAAGATACTGACAGGCGAGGTACTTTGAAGGACTGTCCAGAAACATGAAAGATAGAAATAGAATTAACACTTGTGTTTCAGTTAGGAAATAAACGGATTCCGAGAGAGCAGTGTGGATAAAGGCTGAGGAAGATTTGGTACCTGTCGGCCTTTTCTTTGCTCTGAGCCTGTCTTGTCTGGTGTCTTGGCCTAGGCCTTCTCTCGTTTCATCCTTTCCTGTGATCTCTCAGATCTGGTGGAACTTGTACGTAAATCAGAGAGCGTCAGCGGTGGCTTCTAGTCTGTTTTCAGAAAGACAAGCTCATACCGTCAGTTCATCATGAACCAACTCTGTAATTATAGGATATAAATTCTCACGTTATAAATGTTCTTGGTATCTTTCTCTTCTACATAACATCTCTTTCTTGTCTCGTTCAATCTTCTAATTATATACTTGGAGTTCTTTTACCAATTGTTTATAGCGACTACTTTATCTTGCCGTTTCACGGTTCATTACTCCCTAAACCAAATTCCCAACTTCAGTCAAGTAAATGATTTACCATTCCCAGCTCAGGAAATCTGCTTTCTCCTATTTCTTGGCCTCTGCACTTGCAAACCTTTTCCACGTGCGTGCAGAATGCCCTCCTTTCTTCTCACCGTGAAAGCATTTTTATCTTTGTTCAAAACTTTTCTTCTCTATGACACTGCCCCTGCATAATCTCATTGCATCATTTCATTGCATCTAGTAAATTCTGTATTTCTAAAAGAATTATTTTTTTAAACTTTATCTATTTATTTATTTAAATTTGACTAGCGAGGGACAGAGTGGGACGGAGGGAGTGAGAAAGCCAGCCACCAGATCCAGGAATCAAACCATGGTCAGCCATGTGGGAGTCTAGCTTCCTTATCCACCATGCCACCTGCCAGCCCCTAAATTCTGTATTTTTCCAAGCCAGTGGCATGGTGATTAAGGCAGCAGGATCCCACATGGCCACTGTGCTGTTCGAGTTCCAGATTTAGTAGCTTGAAAAAGATGCCAGGCACATGTACACACTTGCCCAAAATCCTGAGAGGAGAATGGGGGAGAAAGAATTGTGCCGTGGCCATCTCCTACGGGGAGGGCGTTTTGACTTTCTCTCCCTCTAGCAACTGCACACACCTCATAGCAAATTAAAATAATAATAATAATATAGCTAGAACTGGGTACTTAATTTTGTTTTGGGTGTCTGTTGATACATTAGTGAACAATCTGTTAAATTGTATGAGTTTCCCAGTGTCCAGCATGATGTATCGTATGATGTATCTTGAGTTTCCCAGTGTCCAGCGCTGTTCCGTGAATGTGCACAGATGGAAACTGAAATGTATCTATTAGTGGAAGACACTTGACTCATTTTGGTGCTCACCAATCACTATTTTCGTATATGTATGGATTCCAGTCTTCCCAATGACTTAACTACTTTTCACTGAGGCTTCTTAAGCAATTTCCATTTGCTTTCAGATGGTTGTTTTTGTTAGGTTTTTGCTCACTGGAGAGAGAGGGAAAGTGAGAAATCACTCCCTAGGGGGAAAGGCCACATTGCAGTCCCTTCTCCATTCTCCTGTCATGATTTTAGGCACACATGCATATATGCCCTGCATGATTTTCAAGCTGCTGGGTCCAGGACTCAAACCATGGTTAGCTGTTTGGGAATCTAGCACCTTAGTTACTTACCATGCTACCTCCTAGACCCTTGGCTGTTATTTTTGAACAGAAGTACAAAATGCTGGTTGTATCTCCCATGTGGATGTGGAAATATAGAAATTCATTGGTACAGTATAAACTTTTGATACTATTTTTTAAAATTCACATTTCAGGCAAGTAAATTCACATCCCTTATTTAGCAGATGAGAACCCCAGACTGCAGTGTGCAGAACTATGTCTTTTTGCCAAAGCTCTACCCAGGAAGAATCTGATGAAACGGTTTCATTAACAGCTACTTATAGAGTGCCTAGAGGCACAAAGCATTTTGCTAAATGCCGAGAATACAAAAGTTAGAAATTCAGACAAGGGTTCCATACTTTAGGGAGCTTATCATTTAACAAGGCACATTAATGACATGATCACACAAATAAATGTGAAGTCACCATGGTGATGGGACTTACTCAAGAAACTGTCATTTAAGCTGAGGTTTGTGGGACACGACTGGGGACAGATGAGAGAGAAAGGAGGGGCATGGAAGGGCTGGGCCGTATGCAGAGGTAGCTGGAGGGAGGAGGGCCTGTTGAGGAACCCAGAGAAGATCATTGTGGAACACAGGAAATGGAGGAGCATGGTACAGAGACAAGCTATGTGTAAGGATTCAGCCAAGAAGTAGTAAAAAATGCTCGGGATTAGATGAATGTGATTAGATCTTTTGAATTACTACTTTCATTACAATAAAAATCAAATTAGGTACTGGAAGGAAGTGGTCATGGAGTTGAGAAGTAGGTGGCGATTGGAAGATCAAAGTATGAGGCTTGAACAAGGCTGGGGAAGATCCTGAGTTCTGTTTTGAACATATCGAATTTGAGATATTTTGCCACATTTTGGAGATGACATGTAGTAGTAAGAAACATGGCTGAGGAAGTCACTCAGGGGAAAGTACTCAGGGCTGTAAACATAATTTTTTTTTTTTTTCTTCAAGCATTTTTGTTACAGGGCACTTGAGTTTACCAGAGAAAAATGTAGTCTGGGGAGTGAGAAATCACCCCATTGGGGAGATGGCCATGCTTTAATCCCTTCTTCCCCATTCTCCTCTTGGAATTTTGAGCCGCCCCCCTCATCCCCACCCCACCCCCCACATGCCTGGAGTGTTTTTTTCAAGCCACCGGGTCCAGAATTCGGGCCGCAGAGTCAGCCATGTGGGATCCAACTGCCTTAACCTCCATACCACTTGCTGGCCCTGTGGATATAAATTTTAAATGACCATCATATAAATAATAACTGAAGCTGTGGTTATAGATGAGATTGCTTAAGAAAAAAAGCACACAGCATGAAAAGACAAGAATACCTGAGTAATTATATATATATATTATATATTGTATATACACACACATTTAGTATATATATACATATATAGTATATACATATATACATTATGTATGTATATATAGTAACATATATAGTACTATATATATAGTAACAT
The DNA here is from genome assembly GCF_000334495.1 of Tupaia belangeri chinensis. Classification (NCBI taxonomy): domain Eukaryota; kingdom Metazoa; phylum Chordata; class Mammalia; order Scandentia; family Tupaiidae; genus Tupaia; species Tupaia belangeri. The sequence goes on along the minus strand of NW_006210031.1, from coordinate 362,052 downwards.
AAAAATAAAGTAGAAAAAATATATATATATATGTGTGTGTGTATATATATATATATATATATACACACACACATATTAGTTTGCTATAGTGTGCATATGCTTTCCAGAAAGAGAGAGGAGGAGAGAGAGAGGAAGTGAGAAATTGACCCCCAAGGATGTGACCACACTGTGGTCCCTTCTTTTCCACTCTCTACTTGTGATTCGGGGCATGCACATACCAGTTCCTGGTGTGTCTTTTAAGCTGTTGGGTCCAGGATTCAAACCGCACAGTTGGTTATATGAGATCCAGCTGCCTTAACCACCACATCACTTGGCTGGCCCAAGTAATTACTTGTTTTAGTGGTTCAATAAAGTGGTGGTAACCTACAGAATAGACTGAGACAATATAACCAGAAAGTCAAGGAAGAAATACTGAAATATGAAGAATGTGGTGACACAGAGGCAAGAGAAAAGGGCATTTTAAGAAGGACATCATGGGACCAGAAGATGGCATAATGGTTACGTCACTGGACTTTCATGTAGTCGACCACAGTTTGAATCCTGGACTCTGTGGCCTAAACTCATGGTGGGCACATGTGCTTGCATGTCCAAGATCCTGAGAAGAGAATGGAGGAGAAGAGATTGCAGCATGACTGTCCCCCCGGAGAGTGATTTCTTACTTTCTGTCTCTCTGTCTTTCTCGGTCTCTCTGGCAAGCACATGTGTCCTATAGCAAAAACAAACAAACAAAAGACCTCTCTTTTTTTTTTTTTTGGAGAGATTTTCACTGTAGGGCGCGTGTGCTCGCCAGACAGACAGAGAGAGACATAGAGACAGAAAGCGAGAAATCACCCCCCAGGGGGGATGGTCACGCCGCAATCCCTTCTCCTCCATTCTCCTCTCGGGATCTTGGGCACGCACGCACACGCGCCTGGCGTGAGTTTTAAGCCACCGGGTCCGGGACACGAACCGCGGTCGACTACGTGGGAGTCCAGCGACATAGTCATTACGCTAACTGCTGGTTCCCAAGACCTCTCTTTTTTTTTTTTTAAAAATAAATGACATCAGCAGTGATATAGAAAGCTATCAAGATGTCAGAAAAGGGGCTGGCTCAGTGGCCTGGTGGTTAAAGTAGCTGGATCCCACATAGTTGACCGTACTGTTTGAAACCCAGCCCCAGCAGCTTGAAAGTACTCTAGGCACCTGTATATGCATGCCCCAAATAACAGGGCGTAGAAATGGAGGAAAAGGGATTGTGGCAACTACATGCCATTGGGCGTGCTTTCTCCTTCTCTCACTCTCTCTGTCTCTGTCTCTGACAAATGCATGGATCCTTTTACAAAGAAGAAAAAAGATGTCAAAAAAAGATGAAAAACAACAACTAAAAAATCTACTTGCTTTCTTTACATGGAAGCCATTGATGAACTTAACAGTATTTCTCTAGAAGGATGGGATTGGAAACCAGAGTAGAATGGATTAAGGAGGGGCAGGTGAGGAAATGGAGACAGCAAACATAACAACTTCTCTTTCAGGAAGTTTGACAATGAATGGAGAAGAGGAGAATAATGTGGTAGCATCTTGTGTGGTCCAGAGGGTATTTTAATTTTTTTTGTTAAGGATTACAGAGAATTAAGTTCAGTAAATACTGCTAATGCATGCAATACTGTCAGCATATTTGTCATTGAACACTTTGTGTAAGAAGGCACCAGGAGATGGTGTGGCCTTTAAAGTGCTAAATACCACTCAGACTCCACTGTTTGAGTCCTGGACTGGGTGGCTTAAAAAAAATGCCAGGTTCATGTGCATGTGCATGTGTGCCCAAAATCCCAAGGGGAGAATGGAGGAGAAAGCATGGTCATTCGCCCTCGGGGAGTGATTTCTCACTTTCCCTTTCTCGGTGCTTCTCTCTGTCTCTTTCCAGAGAGTATACACACACCCTATGGCAAAAAAAATCTAGAAAAATGAAGCATGAACACACACACACACAATGGGCTGTGAGTCAGGATGTCCTGCTTAACAAGAGAGACGTACATCCACCAATGCTCTCATGAAACTTCACTGTGCAAAAGGGCCATGAAGAACTGCAGAGTTTATAATAAAAGAAACTAACCTAGTTTAGAGGATTATGGAGGATTTACCTAAGAAGTTACTGTTTTGCTCACATATGAAAGATCTTGCCAGGTGGAAAGAATAGTAATTAGGTTAATATTTACTAAGCACTCACTGTGTGCCTGGCATTTTTTTTAACACTTTAGTTGTATTCATGAGGTGGAGTCTATTAGTAATCCCTTTTTACAGATGAGAAAAATAAAACCAAGAAAGTTTAAATAACTCGTGCAAATTCAAACCTTTGGTCAATAGTACTCAGAATTGTAACCCAGGAAGTGTGACTTCAGAACTTAAATTTTAAAAAGCAAGGTGTTTTTGAAACACAAAAACATCTAGTATGATTTAGCCTCACAAATTACGAGATCCAGCTTCTGTAACCACGATGCCACAGGTCAGCCCAGAATTATCCTATTTATTTTTATTTTTAAAATAATTATTTTCTTTATTTTATTTATCATTATTGTTATTTTTAATTTGGCGAAAGAGAGAGAGAGAAAGCGAGCAAGCAAGCTGTAAGGTCTGGGACTCGAACCATGATCAGCCATGTGGGAGTCCAGCACCTTTTAACCACCATGCTATGTGCCAGCCCTAAATCTATTTTTTTTTTTAAAGAATTACTTTATTTAACTTTATTTATTCATTCATTTATCTTAATTTGACCAGAGAAAGACAGACACACAGAGAGAAGGAAAGTGAGAAAGCAAGCCACTAGGTCTAGGACTTGAACCATGATCAGCCATGTGGGAATATCCAGCACCTTAACCACCACACCACCTGCTGGCCCCCTAAATCTATTTTAAATTATAGGACAGTACAAACATTTTCAGCCATGCAATTGGTCAAGGGAAAGAAGGTTCTATGAACTCATGTTTTGTTCCAGGAATTTTGCTTGGGACTTAGTATATAACGTGCATGAATTTATTTAGTATCTGTCATGAACAATAAGCTGTGTTTTCATACCAGATAGCATATTACCAACAATTCAATATTTAATATGATGAAGAAGATTAGCAAGCAGGTTTCAATTTCTCAAAGCCCTCAAGCTCAGTAGAGGAATGCTTTTTAGCAATATGTGATAAGCCATCACTAATAAAAATAGTTAACAGCCAGCACAAATAGTCCCTGTTATTTGTTGAGCAACTTCTTAGTTTGAAGATATGAGACTAAAACCATAATTAGGTACTTAACAAAGCCTCCTACCTTTTTTTTTTTTTAATCGAGCGCTTATCGTATGCCTCACATTGAGCTAAGGTGTCTTTGTTACTCTTCCTATAAGCTTCTGCTCATTGGACCTTGGTGGAAATTCTTTGAGGCCTGGCTGCTGGTGAACAGCCTGGAATTTCAACAGAGGATTTTCCTTTGTTTCTGCCAGGTACCTCAGGCACATGCTATCTGGGACACACTAATTCCTCAGCTTCAGGTTTTCAGACACAGGTAACGTGAATTTGGTGGGCAGGCCCATTGAAGGGCTACCTCCTGGTTATAAATTCTCAAAGGAGAGGTTTTTCTTTGTCCACTCAGAGCCAAGGTCATGACAGGCAAGCTTCTTTGTGTCCCTTTATGTGGGGTAGTTTTATTATAGTGTCCCTACAAAGAGTGTAGTTCTTGGGGAGCCCCGGTTTATGAAAGAATTTCTTATTAAACTGTCTCTACTTTCCAGGGCACAGACTAGACTTTACTGTCATTCCAAGAATCCTATATGCTCTTTAATGAGGAAGGTAAAGGTCAGGTTCTTGATTCACCCAGTTTTTGGCCTGAAGAGGTTTGTATGACTCCCCTAAGTTCATATAGCCAGTTAGAATCCCAAGTTTTCTAACTTCAGAAATCACACCAGATATCTGTGACATAACGAAAGGGTTCCCAAATGCATCTAGCTCATGATTGGTCTGTTATATTTCTACTAGACAGACACCTTGGTCATGAGTGAATGGATGGAAGGATGGCTGGATGGAAGAGAGCGAGAAGCGTCTCAGTATAGAGCCCAGGAAAAGAACTAGTTAGCAATGGAAACTAGAAACTAACAAAGCATTACTTAATGGAACAAATTGATTTAATTAAAAAAAAAACCATTCTCTTTAATCATCTGTTTAATTTAATTAATTAATTTATTTTTAACTTAACCAGAGAGAGACAGAGAAAGGGAAAGTGAGTGAGCAAGCCACAGGTCTGGAACTCGAATCATCATTGACCATGTGGGAGTCCAGTGCTTCAAACACTGCGTCACCTACCAACCCCTGGAACAAATTTAGTAGGAAGAGCAGGAAAGCTTCTATGTCAGGAGGCACATGGAATTGTTCTGTTGCATCAGGAAAGGTTAATGCTTCTATTTGAGAGTTACATGTATCTTAATAAAGTTCATTTTCTATTACCTTGGTTTTTGCATATGTAAATTTTAAGTGAAGTAATATGCCCAAGGAGGCCTGCATTCTACTTCTAATAACTTCTTTTTTTCTAAATAATTATTTAATTTAATTTAATTTATTCATTCATGTATTTTAATTTGACCACACACACACACACACACACACACACACACACACAGAAGCAAGCCGCCAGGTCTGGGACTAGAATCCTGGTCAGTCATGTGGGAGTGTCTAGTACCTTAACCACCATGCCACCTGCTGGTCCCTTATTTCTAACAACTTCTAACCTTTACATTACTGAAGCCTCTGTTCTCTTGTCTTTAAAAACAAAAAATCTGGGTCTGTCAGGTGGCATGGTTGTTAAGTTCTGGACTCCCACATGGAACTGTATGTAGTTCAAGTCCCAGACCTGGTGGATTGAAAATCACTACGAGCAGGTGTGTGTGCATGCCCAAAATCCCAGGAGGAAAATGGTGGAGAAGCGGGGGCAGATTTTTTCACTTTCTTTATTACTCTTTTTTTTTTTGTCTTTCTCTGGTGAGCACACGTGACTTATGGTAGAGACCTTAAAATAATTAATTAATTAAAGACCATGGGCCAGCCATGCAGTGTGGTGGTTTAAGTGGCTGCTAGATCTTCTATAACCAACTGTGTGGTTAGAATCTGAGGCCCAGAGGCTTGAAACACACACCAGGCGTGTGTGTGTGTGTGTGTGTGTGTGTGTATGTTGTGGCATGGCCATCCACACTGGGAGGGTGTTTTTTCACTCTTGCTCTCTGTCTCTCTCTTTCTCTGGCAAATGCATGTTCCCTATAGCAAAAAAAAAAAGGCCAAAACAAAAGATCTTCAGGATTTTATCCCCCCCCCCAAAAAAAAAACAAAAATTGAGATAGCTAGAACTTATCTGACATATGTCATAACATATGTGACTTTTAACTTACGCAAAGTTGTTGACACAGGATTTTCTGGTGGTACTCTATCTATAGGAAGGATAATATGCAATTAAATACAGTTTATTAATTTTTTTATTTTTTTCATCAGCTACTCTATTTTAAGTGCTTTGAATATTCTTGCTATAGTATAGGAATCTTTAGAAAAGTGTTTCTCTTTATTCGGGTTTATTTTGTTCTTTGAAATGCCAGCTCAGATAGTTTAATACTCAATCCTTCTGGATTAAATGGGGGAAGGAGTAATTTTATCTTTATATTTAAGAACAAAAATATTGTGTAACACTTTTTTGCTTAAGGATGTGAAGATATTTCAAAAAGCTAAAATAAAGGGAAGGGTAAATGCTGCAATTTCTCTTTGAATGTTTCCTGGCACTTCACTTAAGTAAATTAATGAGATATCAGATTTCAATTTATAGTTTAATGAGGAGGCTTACATAGCTAATAAATATTGTATTCAGAAGGTTATATACATGGAAGTTCTTCATTGATAATGCAAAGGGAGACCACACCCTTGCCTCCATTTGGAATTCCGCCCCACCTTATTCTGCTTCTCTTCATCCTTCCAGCTGCTCCTGGCCTCTCCCATTCCAGCTGATCCTCTCCCTGCCACACATCTTCCCAGGCCTTTCCAGTAGCGCACTGTGGATTTGAAAACAGGGCCACTGCTCAGGCTTCTCTCCTTCACCATATCTGGCCCCTTTCCCTCTCTTCCCTTTACTCCACTAGCAAATAAAACTCCCTCACCTTTTCCTTTGCAGGCCATGCAGGGATTCATGAAAACGAGAAGACATGCTTGTAAGGAGAGGACCTGTGGGTTAGTTGGACAAACTATGAGTTTGCGAAAGTCAAGGACTTGGAGTCAAATATAAATCATAAATCCACCCTGCTAAGGATTCTTTCTCATAATACGTAATTAGTTCTTACCTGAGTGACTCTAAATGCTTCTTGGCATCCACTTTTTTTGGTCACCTGAGCCTGAGTTGGAGTAGATCAGGAGCCCTCAAGCAGTACATCTTTAACTAGACTCCTTCACAGTAGCTACCCAAACTTACCCGCGGCATCTCTTTTTGCTAAGTTGCCCTCAGGGGTTTACTTTTAGTCCACATCTCTGCAGAAATAAAATGTATTGAAAAGTGGCTGATCCTTATAAACAAGTCATAGTGTTTAGTCAAGAGGATTTCTAAGATGCCATCGTATTCTGTAGTTACAGAGTTGTGATTCTAGTGTGTAATGAAAATAAAATTGAGGGAAAAAGTTAAGACATCATACAATCCGATTTATTTATTTTGTGGTTTACATAGAAATACTTGTTTTGGGTTTGTCAGGTAATAGGTGTGTTGTTTTGTTTTGGTTTTAATTTTTGCCATAGGGCACATGTGCTCACCCAAGTGTCAGCTGGAGAGGTCAACTAAGAAATCACAGCCCAAGGGGACGGCCACACAGCAGTCTCTTCTCTGTTCTCCTCTTGGGATTTTTGGGTATGCACGCACACACACTCGGTGTGTTTTTGAAGAGGCACCGTCTAGGACTTGAACCACCGGGTTGACCATGTGGGATTTAGTGCCTTGACCACCATGCCATCTGCTGACCCAGTAGGTGTGTATTTTTGCGTAGAAGATTGATATATTAGCAAGCTGTCCTTAGCAACTTAATAATGTATCTTAAGTCTGTTTTCTTCAGCCCCTTTCCAAACACCCGCATCTTAGGCCCTCACTATCATCTCTTGCCCCTCTGGCTTGGTTTCTAGCAGATAGAGTAGTTCTAAAAGCTAAAGCTAATTCTTAGTTCTATCCTGCTCCAAACCTCCCGTGGCCTGTAAGACCCTGCATAGCCAAGCCGTTGTCTCCCTTTCTAGTCTCATCTGCCATCTGGCCTTCTCTTGGTTTTACAGCTTACCGAGGTCTCCCTCCCCAGTGACGTTACGTGCTCCGTTTCCTCTTCCTGGAAGGTTTGCCCCCTTCACTTGGTATAGTAGTTGTTTTCTCTTTCTTTAGCTAAATACCAGCTCCGCTAGAAACCTCTCCCTATCTAAGTATGGTTCGCCATTTTTGCTCTATTTCTTTATCCACTTTGCTTTTTTTCATAGCAGTTATGCTAATTTGTTATGTTTGTTTCCTTTTTATTATTTCTTTTTCTTTCTAGGAAAACTGAAAGTTCCTTGATAGCTGGGGCCATATCAATTTTGTTTACTAGTGTATACTTAGAACCCATAGTAGGTACTCTGTAAGTATTTGTTGAATCCTTTAGTGGATTAAACTTCTGCCTTTTTATTGGTGTTCTGCTTCAGTTAAGCAAAATGAAATTTTCTTCTGTGAGAACCCACACTATTCAAGCAACTGAAATAGTTCAGAAACGTGCAAAGAAAGAGGAATGCCTACCAGAGATTCAATTTGTCCACAAATCATCCTAAAAATAGATGAGTTACTTATTGATAATCAAAAGAATGTCTTAAAGTGACCTGTTTTTTGTAGAAGTTCTGCATCTGCCTCTCCTCTGCTTAGCAGAGATCACTTCAAAGCCGGCCATATTGGAATCTGCATATGTCTGATTCAGAGCCTTTGGTTGAAGGTTCCCAACATCCTGCATTTGTAGAATCTGATCTGTCTGATCACTGCTGAGTCAATCTTATGTGTTAGTTTTCTAATCTTGAATATGCATGTTTCTAGAAAATAAATATCTCCTCTTCCATTTCTTGAGATATTTCCTTTGATTGATTTTTATGAGCAAGCAGAGATCTTGACCTTACATTTGATTATTTGTTTAGTAGAACAGAGAATTATGGTAAAATGGTCAAGTGTGTGTGTTTGCTTTGCAAACACTTACTTCTCAGTCCAGAACACTCTGCAAGCTCTTAATTTTAGATTTTCATGGGTTTGTGGCTAATAAAAAGAAATGGAGCGTAGTGTTTTATAATTTATTTCTAAATCATAGTTACTTTTTTCATTGTGCTTTTTAGCTGTTTGATAAAATTGGCTTATATGCTGCCATGAATACGAATTCATTACTAATCAATGTTAATAAGTAACATTTTTTAAAAATAAAATGATCTGTATACTTTTCCTTGTATAAAATCCCAATCTATATTTTAATTTTTTAGTGCCCCCCCCCAGCTGCTTCTAAGTCATTTCCTTCACCCAGTCCATGAGATATGGAAGGGGATATGTATATTCCCTTCCACCCCATTCGGTCTCCATGACAACCAGATGTGGTTGCTAAGTGCGGTTTCATGCAGGCTGTTTTGATGCCAGACACTTGGTACACCACCAACCCCTATCTAATGTGTATTGGTACCGTTTCCATTTGAGTTCCATTCCATGGAAAGAAGATGACAGCGTTCAGCTTTCCTGGTTTGACAAAATTCTCGATTTTTCACATCATGTAAGTAACCACAATTGTCTTCTAAATTTGTTGCTTGATAACTTCTTATTTAAAATTTCCTAGAAGTACTTTGCAATTACAGAAATTAAGGCACTGAGAGGAAATAAATGCTTTGCAGTAGCCACATAAACCATTTTCTTTCTTTTTTTTTTCTTTTTTAATTTTTTTAAAATTTTTATTTTATTTTTTTTTGAGAGGTTTTTGCTATAGGGCGTGTGCGCTCGCCAGACAGACAGAGAGAGACAGAGAGACAGAAAGTGAGAAATCACCCCCCAGGGGGGATGGGCACGCCGCAATCCCTTCTCCTCCATTCTCCTCTCAGGATCATGGGCACGTACGCACACGCGCCCGGCGTGAGTTTTAAGCCACTGGGTCCGGGACGCGAAACGCGGTCGATTACATGGGAGTCCAGCGACATAGCCATTACGCTAACTGCTGGTTCCCTTCTTTCTTTTTTTTATTGCCGGAGGGCATGTGCACTCACCAGAGAAAGCCGAAAAAAGCACCCCCTGTAGGGTCTGTCATCCCACAGTTTTTTTTCTCCATTTTCTTGTCCCATCAGGATTTGGGGTATGCACACATATGTGCCCTGCATATTTTCCAAGCTGCCAGAGCTGGAATTTAAACCGCAATTTATTATGTGGGATCTGGCTCCCTGTCCTCAGTTCTTAACTGCTACACTTTTGGGCTTGCACACTGGTTTTCTTTTTTAAACCTCATCATTTACCATCTCTCTCAAAAAGAATTTTTTTTTTTAATTCACTTCTTATATCTGATTGAAATAGAAAAAGAGAACAACCATGACTCACTAGTGGGAATTTCTTTAATCCAGACCCATATATTTTTCTTGTTTTAGGAAAATATCAGATGCCTTTAAATGCACAGCATTCATAATAGACACAAAAGTAATAGGAACATGAAGAATGTTCATATTTAGAATAAGACTCTGCAACTTCAACACAGATTCCTTACATTTTGGAGTGAAAAACGAGTGCTTGACCACCATGCCCCTGCGTCCCTCTTGGGAAAAGGGCACTTCCATGACCCCAAGGGGAGGTGAGCCCATTAGTTCTGACATTCATTGGTTAGACACCTGGTTTAGATGTTTTACTCAGTCTTGGCAAATGTATGGCATGTATGTTAACACTCCCTGCCACCTCTAACACTTGCCCCAGGTGTCAATAATGGATCATGGCAATGTTTCCTTCTGAGCTCAAAGGCAGCTTTGGAATCTTTCTTAACACAGTAGTCATTGTCAGTTGCCAACCTCATTTTCAAAAGGAAGCACGGGGACCAACAGGTGACATGGTGGTTAAGACGCTGGGCACTCTCACATGGCCAACCACGGTTCAAGTCCTGAATCTGGTGGCTTGCTTTCTTGCTTCCTCTCTCTCGCTCTCTCTTTCTCTGCCTTCCTCTGTTCAAATTAAAATGAATGAATAAATAAAATTAAATAATTCTTTTTTTTTAAAGGCATCAACACTTCTGAAATCCTCCCATTGTTTTTATTCTCTTCTTAAGCGTTCTCTCCCCCCATCCACTCCTCCCCCTACCATGGCAAACTAGACTCATCGTTGTGATTGCCTTCATATATTTTCTAAAAGCCATGTCATTTGCTTTTATAAAGTGAGTAACTGAGATGTTGTGGGGTTTTCTCTCTTACTTTGCAACACAGCAGTAACAAAAGGAGTATGTAAGAGTATGTAAGGGAAGACAGCATTTTAACATGTCCCAGTTACAATTCTAATGTGTCTAGTGACATGACAAAAAATTTTAATTCCTCCAGAGCCATGTATTAGTCTGGTGTGTGAGTGTGTTGAGTGTGTGTGATAAGAATGTATTTGTGTTCACTTGCACACCAATGGATGTTACAATCAAGTCAAAATTCAGCATAGTAGTTATAGACCAACAAAGTTCACTTCAAAGAACCAGTCCTGTCCAACTACAAATTCATGATTTGGAAACTCCTATTTTAAAATAAAGCATTTTCTTTTTATTCCTTTCCAATAAAATATGGGTGGAGTGGTTAGTTCCCATTCTGAGATGACATCTATAATAGCATAGAAAGCCTGTTGGCTAAGACGAAGTGTGTTTTTCAAGTTTTCCAGCTCATCGTGTGGGATTCCAGGACTCTTGAAGTGCTTGCTTCTTGTTTTCGGATTAGGAATGTGTGTTAGGCAAGTTCTCAGAGAGAAGTGGAAGGCAAGTGTTAGGCTTGTCAGCATCTGAGAATCCCAGAAGCAGCCTGCCCATTGTTTGAGTCACGTTTCCAGGGCTCAGCACCTTTCACTGAGGAGCCTGCTTTTGAAGTATTTTCTTTGCTTAATTTTCTTCACTTTTGAGGTCCTTTCAGATGTGTTTTCTTTTAACATATCACGCATTCTTCTGCAGGAGAATTAGTCTTTCAGTTAATACAAAGAAACATAGGATACTCGTAATCTGTTGAATATGGCTAAAAAACGTTAGGGCGTTAAGGACAGAGAGAAGGAGGGGTCTGGAAGAAAAAGCTTTGCACTCTAGTTATAAATCTGTTTTTTTTTTTTTTTTTTGGTCCTCGTAATTTTCCCTGACTCTACAAAAATATAGCAGGAAAAGAAATTTTTATTTAATTTAGGAATTATAATTTTTTCAAGTTTCTTTCTTTCTAAACTTATGCTGGTTATGTGTGCGTACATGCCCAAAAATCCCAAAAGAAGAATGGAGGAGAAGGGATTGCGGCATGGCCATCACCTCTTGGGGGTGATTTCTCACTTTCTGTGTCTCTGGCGAGAGCACATACCCTATAGCAAAAGATTTCTCAAGAAAACAAAACCAGAAGAGATACAGCAGTTTTCAAAATAGCTCATGTGGTCATAGGGAAATGGGTTTATATATTTGAATATGGAATTTAAGAATTCGAGTATACTTTGATTCACAAAAGAAATGAAAGTTAGCTATACTTCCAGATTTATTTGCCAAAATCTAATCCAGAGAATAATCTCATATTGGTAAATTGTAGCTTCTCTTCTCAGAGATGACTAAATCCTATGGTAAATTTCATTGCCTTAGTCTTTTTCCTGCTCTGATAAATTTGTGTTTTTTTTTTTTCTTTTTCTCTCTCATGTGATAGCATCTTTTGTAGATATTCATTCTTGATTTTTATTCTCTGAAATCATATTCTGACTTTAATCATTAGCCTTTGAAGCTTATTTAAAATATGCCTTTCAGATATTCTGGGTTTTCATCACCAGAGACAACTTATTAATGTTGTCTTTTTTGTTTTTTGTGGGGTTTTTTTTTTTTTTTTTTTGGAGGGTTTTGTCTCT
>NW_006210031.1:338356-349901 GCF_000334495.1 Tupaia belangeri chinensis | reverse complement strand
TTTTTTTTTTTTTTTTTTTGGTAGAGGTTTTTGCCTTAGGGTGCATGTGCTCACTGGAAAGAGAGAGACAGAGACAGTGACAGGGAAAGTGAGAAATAACACACACACACACACACACACACACACACACACACACACTCCCTCTGGGGAGGGGAGAAATGGCCACATCGGAATCCCTTCTCCTCCATATTCCTTCTGGGATCTTGGGCACACAAGCACACACGCCTGGCATGAGTTTCAAGCCACTGGGTCCTGGACTCGAATCACGGTAGGCTGTGGACTTTAATCACGGTAGGCCATGTGGGAATCCTTTTCAGTCACAATTCTCTCTCCTTTCATGATGTGATCCATTTTTGTAAGCTCAGTACTTAATATAATGCTTATTAACACAGGCCATTTATTGAAAAGGTATTTATTGAATGAAAACATGCGCTGAGATCTTGAAACTGAGAAGGAAAGATACTTATTTCAACCTTTGGTAGAAGAACTAAGCACTGTTTTAGGGAGTAAGTCAGATGGGAGAGGGTTTAAATACTTTCTGTTTAAAATACCTATATATATAATTTCCCCTACTTTTCCCCCTTCATAAGACAAAAATGATTGTGCTGGCTCCTTTTACACAGAGCTCTCAGCTAACCTTTCTGATTTTTATTTTTAGGGCCATACTGATGTTCAGTTTGTGCTAATAAGCCAGCAGGTGGCAGAGTGGTTAAGGTGCTACACTTCCACATGGCCGACCACGGTTCAAGTCCTTGCTTTCTCTCTTTCCCGCTTTCTCTTTCTTTCTGTTTGTCTCTCTCTGTCTGTCTCTGTTGAGTACATGTGCCCTATATCAAACTTAATAATAATAAATAAATGTAAATTGCATTATTTAAAAGAAAAAGTCACAACAGAGGTGAGAGGGCAGCTATGTAAACTGTATAAATAAACCAGTACATACCCAGGTAAGTGAATTTGCCTGAAGAAATAACTTTCCCAACTGTGATGATTAGAAATGGTCTTCAGAGGGCCAGCCCGTAGTGTGGTGGTTAGGGTGACTGGATCTCACATGGCTGACTGCAAGGTTTGTGTCCCAGACTCTGCAGCTTGAGAAACACACAGGGTGCCTGCCACACAAAGTCCCGAAAAGAGAAACAAATGGAGGAGAAGGGATTGCGGTGTGACCAGTCCCTTTTAGGGAGGCACTTTTTCACTTCCCTTGTCTGACTGTCTTTGTCTCTCTTTGGCAAGTGCATGTGCTCTCTGGCAAATCAGAAGAAGAAAAAAATCCTAATAAAGTACAATGAGTCTATTATAATATGTACAAGAGGAGAGGGGTAATATAAAGATACAATTTTAAATGTACATATAATTTGATAAGGACTCAACCAAAACAGAGTTACTAGTTTGCCTAACTTATTATGATCCCTGTTCATTATGCAGACTAGTAAAATTTGATAAACATGCAGTAGTATTCTCAAGGTTGCATCTTTTAATGTATTTAACATTAAATCATCTGTAACCTTAAGGCAAAGATATGATTCCTTTATGTGCTGAAAAAGGCTTAGAAAGGCAAGGACATGTCAGTGCCTTTGGTTTTGTTTTGTTTTTACATAGGGCACATGTGCTCACGAGAGAGAGAGAGAGAGAGAGAGAGAGAGAGAGAGAGAGAGAAGGAAAGCAGCCCTCCAGGTCCCAATCCCAGACCGTGGTCAGCCCTGTGGGAGTCTCCTGCTTTAACCACCACACCACCTGCTGGCCCCCTATGCAACAATTGCGAGTAACAAGACTGTTTATCAGCTTGGGCTTTGGAAGCAATTTTTCCATTGTTACCGTTTTTTTCCCTTTCCTCCATCACACTTAAAAATAACAGAAAAGTAATTCTGGATTTGCTTTCAGTAGTGGGAGATATTTGGAATCCCAGTGACTGCTGCCACATTAATTCCTCATTTATTGAACACCGACTTAGATTTTAGATACTGTAGAGACGTAGAAGACTTGGTTTCTTACTCTCAAGGTTCTCTTAGTCGAGCTATGTGATATTACAACCATTTTATTTTGCGTTGATCAGACCTTTGTCAGAATTCAGTTTTGCTGCACAGTTCTGAAATTTGGAGTGTTCTGAGAGTTACCAAGCTAATTAAAAGATTAGAAAATGAGACTCAAGAGAAAATCTTAAAGAAGAATTACATTACTTAATAAAGAGGAGAGAGAGCAAAGGGAAGATGTGTTCGTTGGGTTTTTGGAGATGTAATGAGTAGGGACCATCTGGTCCTACTGTGGGCCAAGACAGGAAAGGTGAGAATGGGTTAGATGATAGAATGAGACATGCAGGTTAGACTTGAAGGTTAAAGACCGTGTGAGTTTTCATTGTTTTCTTGTTAAAAATTGCCAGAGTGCTGCCCTTGCTGGAGAGAGACAGAATGAAAATGAGAAAGCACCCACATGGGGGATGGTCATACCACAACCTGTTCTTCTCTGTCTCTCCTTCCTTTCAGGGTTTTGGGTGTACATTCATAGCTGGCGTGTTTCTCGAGCACCAGGTCTGGGACATGAACCTTGCATTCGGCCATTTTGGATCCAGCCACATTGACCACCACACTAGCCCCCTGTGAATTATTTTAATATGGGTTCTATTAATGAATATACTCCCAAGATGTTTAAAGGGTATTTTTAAATTATGTAAAACATCTTTTGTTCCTCCAAGTTAAATCTTGACTGAATAGTTATCAACTAGAAGAGAACATTCAAAGTTGTCTATGTCCTTCAGAAAAATGATAGAACTTGATAGAGAAAATGATAGAGAAAGAGCTAACACTTGGTTCCTGGATATACATGATACTGAATCAGTAAAAAAATAAATGGCTGGGGCCAACAGATGGTATGGTGGTTAAGGTGCTGGACTCCCACATGGCTGACTGTAGTTCAAGTCCTGGACCCGAGGACTTGAAAATCATGCTGGACTTGTATGCATGCATTCCCAAAATCCCAAGAGGAGAGTGGAGGAAAAGGGATTGCAATGTGACCATCCCCCCTGGGGAGGCTATTGCTCACTTTCCCTCTCTGTGTCTCTCTCTGTCTCTCCCCAGCGAGTGCACATACCCTATGGCAAAAAGTAACTGAATGAAGGATTGGACGGTTGGTCATGGCAAGGGTTGCCTTATTATAGGTATATCATAATTTGCTTTGATAATCTTAATAAATAATTTTTTAAAATGAAATTTGTTTACTATGGATAATCTTAAGAGCAAGATTTTGAGTCTTTTCATTGAAGATTAGTTTTAAACAATTTTTGATTTTTTTACATATTGCTAAGGAAGACAGCTACTAAGGATTAATGCCACCTCTCATTTAGATTTAAAAGGCATTCTTGCTGTTAGCTTTTACAGCACTTTTTCAAACCATAACAGCTTGATAACTTGGGTTAGGATCTAAACCTTCAAAGAAAATGGAGAGTTACAGCTGATCTGCTTTGTGATTCAGCTTATTTCAAAGTCTCTGGCTTTTAAGCCCTTTCACTTCTGATGCCAAATTTTCGCAAAGCACAAGACCTCCTAACTCAATCTTTCCTCTTCTCCAAAGGATAATTTTATGTCTACTCCCTTACCCTTGAAATAGAATATTCAGTAATATTCTTAGAAAGGTGTCTTAATTTTTTTCACATAAAAACCCTTCTATATCATATTACTTATGTCCAGTCTTAGACACTAATGTGTGTGTATTCGTGATACCTGACAAGAAATTAGCCTGACAAGGTGACTGCTCCTTAGGTAAAAGCTATTCATTTTTTTCTGCTCATGCTTTGAGAGAGAAGCGAAATATTGTATGTATACTAAAGGTTTTCTGATGACCAGCCTATTTTTATCTCTTCTTCATCTCTGATATGGTTAATCTTTTCCTTCACGATTTTATTCTTTAGTTGCAAAGCCAAAACTCTGCAGTGTTCTTCTAATGTGTAAAAAATATGCCTCTGCTAGTTCAAGAATTCAAACTTACCGAGAGACAATCACTGTCTTCATATCATCTGACCATTTACCTGCTAAAATCAAGCTTTATAATGTGGTTGAACAGCTAAACTACGATATCCTTTCATTCACATTTTCCAAGACTTACAGCTTGCTACCTTTTCCTTAATTATAATGACAAGACTAATTACATCGTGTCTGAATGCAGACTTTTCACCTTTCAGAGGAAAGTTTAGAGCATACCACTCTCATTAATTATGTAAGTTTCTCTAAGAAAGATTTCTCAAAATGTTTACAAACCTACAGGATCCAAATGACAAATGATTTCTTGTGCAGGGAGACCGTCTCCCAGGTAGTCTGATCAGCCTAAGGTGTAGCATGCCGTCGGCCTGAGAGCACAGATACAATTCCATTAACACGTAGTGAGAAATTGTGAGAGCTGGAAAAATCTACACAGGCCCTAATTGATTCCATAGGGGAAGCGATGTCCTGTTAAAGTATTGCAAAGCAACCCTTTAAGCTAAAGGAAAGCATTGTTTCCAAATGTCAACTAGGTTAGAAGCCAGAAATGTGGTCCCAGATATGTCGACTCTGGATCGTTGAAGCTAAACACACAACCATCTGACCCTCGTCACCCATTTATGTTTTATTTGAGCTCCTCCTAAAAATGTGCAGTTAAAAGATAAAATCGAATTCAGACACCACAGTAATTAGAGTGATTAAACAAGGGAGACCAGTTTCTTAATCTAATATTTAAATACTCCAAATGATAATTAATATCAATGTTTTGATTCATTCAAATTAGTTGTTTTTTAAAACATTGATCTGAGAAATCTAAGACCTACTGTTTTATAAGTATATGCTTATATTAGCTTTGGTGATTTTTCTTACATATTAGTAAAGTAAATATATCACAAAAGAAAGAAAATGAAACTAACATTTACGAGGGGCCTCCTCTGAGTCAGACACTATATTAGACAAGTGTGTTTATATATATGTGATATTTAATGCAATGCTGTATCCCTGAGGATTTGGTATTCTTAACCTTGTTTCACAGACTTAAAACTATGTGGCATGGAGAGGTTAAGTAACTTGCTCAGGGTCATAGGATTATTAAGTGGCAGTTCAAAGGCAGATCTTTTTAGAAGCTATAAAGAAAAAGAATAATAAGAAGAATTCTGAAACAGGGACCAGCAGATGACGTGGTGGTTAAGGGTGTTGGACTCCCACGTGGCCAACTGCAGTTTGAGTCCCAGACCTGGCAGCTTGCTTTCTCACTTTCTCTCTCACTTGTTCTCTCACTCTATCCCTTTCTGATCAAATTAAAATAATAAATAAATAAATAGATAACTAAAGTGAAATATATTTTTTAAAAAGTGAGAAGAATGCTGAGACTGAACCCACTTCATTATATCTGGAATACTTAGGAGAAAGGGGATGGCCTCATTTGTCTTTTTGCAGCTTTAATTTTCTATTTCACTTCTCTTCTTTTCCCTTTAAGGTGCTTTCTTTACTTTGCATGATTTATGTTCCTCTTGCTCTTCGGTCTTTTTAAGGCCGCTACAGTGAGTAGCTTGAAAGGGTAGGGAAAAGATGGAGAAGGGAGGCAGAACTCTTGTGGTCTCCATTTTTTATGCTTCATATATACAATGCAGAAGTATCACCAGCCTCTCCCCAAAAAATAGTGAACGTGGTTACTTAGCTCACATTAATGGCCATGTGAGTGTATGAGGGTAAATTACAAGTAAGGGCATAATGAACATAGCAGAGCATTCTTTTCTTTTTTTTTTTTAAGAATTATTTTATTTAACTTCATTCACTTATTTATTTAAATATGACCAGAAAGGGACGGAGTGAGAGAGAGAGAGAAAGTGAGAAAGCAAGCCACCAGATCCAGGACTTGAACCGCGGCTGGCCATGTGGGAGTCCAGTGTCCTTAACCACCATGCCACCTGCTGCCCCTCATAATGAGACATTCTAATAGAATTAATCTATGTCTAAACCAGGCTAGTGATTCTAGATTATTCTGTGTTATTTTGATGTTAGTTATAAATTCAACTGTGTATCATAACCACTGGCAAACGATCATAAAATTTTTTAAAAACCAAGAAATATTCTTTGATTCCCAATTGCCCACTAATCGAAATAGCATTTATTCTTTTTTTTTTTTTTTTTGAGAGGTTTTTCTATAGGGCGCATGCACTTGCCAGAAAGACAGAGAGACAGAAAATGAGAAGTCACTCCCCGGCGGGGAGGATGGCCACGTCACAATCCCTTCTTTTCCATTCTCCTCATGGGATCTTGGGCATGCATGCACACATGCCCGGCATGAGTTTTAAGCCACCAGGTCCAGGACTCAAACCACGGTCAACTACATGGAAGTCCACCAACACAGCCGTTACGCCAACTGCTGGTCCCATGAAACAGTATTTAAATCTTACTTAAAATATACTTATATGGTAGATATTATGTTAGTATCTTCTGAAAAAAAAATTTAACTGCCTTCTAAGAGCATTGATACTTTAAAAAATTACTTTCAGTATACTTAAAGAAAAAAATCTGTATGGCTTGAGGCATAAAATATATTAAAAACTACAACATCGGAAATAACATCTTGTACCTGATTCGTAGGAAGTGCTCAATAAATGACGAGGTGTCTGGACTAGTGAATAAAAATTCATATAAACTAAGCTCCCATACAAGTAAATATCATGTCAAGGAAAACTCAGTATCTCCAGAAGACAAATGCCAGTGTTAACTTTCTGCATTAAATGAGTTTTAAACTGTTGCCCTTCAGTTTTAAAGTGTTGATTTGTAAGTTTTTATAACTTTCTGATCATTAACTTTTAAACTTTAAGCCACTACTCCTTAGAATTTAATTTTGTTTTTATAAACATGTCAGAATTATTCTGAAAGGACACCTTCCCAGAGCCCAGCGTTAATGCAAAAGGTAGTAGAAATACATTGCTGGTTAAAGTCTCTTTCTCTGTCCAGATGCTCCGCCAATTTGAGCCTCATTGTCCCCAGCCCATTAAGAGCAGCAGCAGTTTTGCCCCACTTCCCGCCCTTTTCTTAGGAATGTAGAAATCTGGCTGGGAGGCACAACAACCTCCCTCTATCCTGGTAGACCAAGGATTCCTATTGTCAGATGCAGTGGGCATGAAAGCAGCAATTTTACAGCACAAAAGCTCCAATAACATTTACTTCGGTTGGCTGAGATTGAAATGCACACAGGCGCTGCTCAGTCTTGGTTGCTTAAGCACCAGCTTCCCTTGGCTTTATGCCACTTGGTGCATTTCAAAGAGAGGAGTCCTTTAAGGAGAAAGCATTTTCCTTGTAAGTTGCAGTGGAGGCAACAGTCCATTCAGGCATCGTTTATTGCATTACAAACTCAACTATGCCAACTCTTCCAAAATTGAATACAACAGTGTCATTAGTGCAATTATTTGGTCATTACAGTTCATAAACGTGAATTGTCCTATTTAAAAAACTGAAATTTTAATTTTCCAATGGATCACTCAAATCGTCAGAGCACGGTAACTTCTCTCTTAAAAGTTTTACTTATTCCAGTTTTAGTGCCCCCCTACAAAGGTGTTTCCCTTCCTACTCGCCTGAAACCCACCCTTTGTTGAATTAATTTCGGAAATCTTAATTCAGCACCCCCATCACGTGGCAAGGAAAACATTGACCTATTCCTGTAGGGTGACGTTTTGGCCACACGAGTGCCATCTTGTTATAAAAAGAAGAGGCAGAGAAACTGGTAGTCATATAAAAGCATTTAAATGTCCTAATACACGCTGAGCTAGGCAAAATGTTCGTAACCATTATGCTCCTTCCTTTCATCTGAGAGTCCCCAGAAAACAGGCAAGAGAAGGCAGGAGGGCAGCCGGCTGTTAGTCTAGAAGCAGTATCCATTTCGTCAAAGATGCATCACTTCCTGCAGCCAGCTTTTACATCTGGTGTGTGCTGAGAGTGAGGTGCTAAGTATGGTTACCAGGCATGACCTCCTTTCTACAGGATGGGCCTAGGTTCTGTTATGTTTTTGGTGGGGGGTGTTTTGTTTGTTTTGTTTTGGGGAACTATAAAAATCACAAAATCTCATGTAAAATCAAAATGAAACTGCTCTTCTCATCACTGTGTCTGATGAGCATCTGTTGATAAATCAATCCTGTGTCACATCAAGCTGCAGAGTTCAAAAGGACATTATAAAAACTGGATGAAGTCTTTAGCATATTAACCAGAACCCTAGTTTTTGTTCATACAGCAACTCTTAGTAACTTGTTTGTGTGAGCTGTGCACCTTGAGCATCATTCAGTCATTCTTGTCTGTAAGTAAACGATACTGTATTTGAATTTCTGCCATGGTGTTTATGTTTCACGTTTTGTTAAATAAGCTAGGACTCTGCTCCTAACAGTTTCAAGTATCAATTTCTTTTTAAAAAGGACTAGTGTCTTATTTAAGCTAACAAATGAGCCATCGTTCACAAAGACTCCTGAGCAAGACCTTATTACTCCACGTGTTAATAAATTCTTATAGATGAATGTGGTCCCTGTTCTGTTGTCTCTTGTCGAGTGATGCTCAAAGAGAAGCCACAGGATGCCAAATTATGGGACTTGGAGACCACACTGCGGTGTCCCTGTCTGCACCCCATAGATTGTAATCAACACCCCAAGCAGGCAGGTGCAGAATTTCATTTTTTTTTCCACCACTCCCCTCACCCCCACCCCCCACCTCCACTCCTCATCAACCTCTGGTTTTTACACCGCCACCACCTCAGTTGACAGTCACAGTCACTCCGGAACCGATGGTGGTGTCCTAGCTATGCTTGGGAATCTAAAGGCTCTATGTATATCAGGAACTTTTTTTTTTTTTTTTTACTTTGATGTCTATACATGTTTACACTCACTTACTTCTTTCTGAGCAAATATATACAACTGTCAAAATCTCTAACCTGCCCGTTTCCGAGCTGCAGTCCTGGCCTCCTGACTTGATCTGATTGATTCAGTTTCTCCGGAGCATTAGAAGGAAGGGAAACTTGTAGCGGCTGAGCGGGCTTTGCCTGTTACCTTGTGCTTTCATCAGTGGCTAAGATCTCATTTCCCTCAAATGTATTAAGGAGGGGTTAAAGTGGCATCGGAGGTAATCTTGAGTTTCTGGGTTACTTTTCAGTAGTTTGCCCTCGATGGAGTGTAGGAGAGGAAAGAATGGGAATGACCCTGCCCTGCCAGGACATGCCTGTAGCGAAAACGCTTCAGAAAACAAGCGAAGCGCTCCTAATGAATTGTGCTTTGGGTTCTTGGAATCTGCACAGCATCTCCATCAGGTTTTTACAGCTGGACTCTAGCTGTAATTGCTACTGGGATGAGATGCACAACATGGGGTGTGGAAACTAAGTACTTAGAGTGTTTTAGTGGCCAAAAATATATGGCATCGTAGGAGCATCAGGCTTCATGAAATTCACACTTGTATATCTTCATGTTCCTCACCCATTTCTGACATGCCGCTGATTTGCCAGCAGGCACTGGAGATGAAGGTGATAAAAATGGCACAGCTGAAAGATGCCGTTTCTTCAAAGATACTGTACATCAATTGAGTCAGAGGGAGTAGATTGGGGATGTAAATGCATAAAAAGCCTCCGTAGCCATTCTTCAGGAAAGACAGTTGGTATTAATCTCATCAGTGCAGCAAAATGAAAAAGATAACAGTTTTAATCTTATTATAATATAGTACGAAATGGCACACATTAAAGTCTTTCTCCTAATGTAAACAACAATTTTGTGTTTCTGTAGCGCCAGCTCGCGGACCCCTGGTCCTGATTTGTCATTAGATATAAATCAGTTTTTATGCTTCTTCCAGAGAAGCTTTAAAGCCTTAATGTTTCCTTATTTGAGATGTTATAATTCTAAAGAGGGTGAAATTGATAGTTTCACTAGAAAAGAGTATCATATCCAAAATTATAATGTAAAAGAATAATCCACATGCCCATGCTGATCCGCCCTTATGGTTATTTAAGGCATAATGAATGAGGCTTGGGGTTTAATGCAATTCACTTGGTGTCCTAGTTCTCCAGGGTGTCAGCTGTGACCACTGAGGCTCCATTGCAGTTAGATTTTTCTTTAGCATTACTTTGTATTGCTCTATTTAGTTCTAGTCCTTTCTTTTCTTTTTCCTTTTTTATTCCTTACACTTTTTTAAAATCAGCCTTCCTTATGTCACTTTAGCAAAAAAGATTTTGTAGTGCTTACATTAATTTAATTTTGAAAGCAGCATATATATATATATATATATATATGTATGTATTAATGCTGGGACTAATACAGAGCACAGGAGGAAATTATTTAAATTAAATTTGTCAAAAGTGGAATAATGTAAAGATTTCCCTTAAACCTCTGAAGGGAGTAATTTTCCTTGTTTCCATAGAAATTAAGAATTCCGTGTTCTTTGGTCCTTATTCAGATCATGCTACTTTTGTTTAATTATAATAAAATAGTAACCATGAATCAAAAGGTCCTTTGTTCTATTTAGAATTAAAACATTTGAACATTTGTTCTCCTGCACATATTTATGTGCTTTTTAAAAATTTTCTAATAGCAAAACCAGAACAGGGCAGTTTGATAACCTAAATTGCAAAGAAAAATGTATACTTTTATGCAAGTACCCTATTATAAACTTAAAGATTTTCTACTGATTTTTAAAAATAGAATTATTTTATTTAAGTTTATTTATTAATTTATTTTGATTTGGCCAGAGGGGGACAGAGTGAATGAGTGTGGGGAGGGGGGTGGAAGTGAGAAAGCAAGTTGCCAGGTCTGGGACTCGAACTGTGGTAGGCCATGTAGGAGCTATTACCAGCACCCTTAAGCACCACACCACCTGCTGGCCTCCTCTATTGATTTTTTTAATGCCCAAGATTTGCTGTATTCTTTGTATAAGGTTGTTTTTTTTGTTTTGTTTTTTCACTCCATGGTCACTTAAAGCTTTATTTCATTTAGAATTACTTTAAAGTATGTGCTTTTATTAAAATTTAATTTGAGAAATGGAGAACTGGGCACTCTCACATTGTTTCAAGAGTTACCCTCCTTACAATGCTATATCTTACACTGATACATACAGTCACCCAGCTCAGTCTGGGCAACATCGCAATACATAGGTGTTACTTGAATTCAAATTCTAAAAGTAACGAAATGCAAACCCACATAACTCACATACACTTCTATTCATTAAAAACAAGAAGAGAAAGCTAAAGAACTGAAAAATGTCAAGGACCATTGGAATAATTTTTTTTTAACCATATCCCTTAAGTTTTTTCTCTAACATCATATAGCAAATAGATTCCATTCTGAAGGTGATTCAACCACTTAATATTTCAAAACTTTGGTTGTTTCCTAGAGTTTAGTTCCACCTTTGCTGCTCCTCCTGCAAACAGTGATTTCCCAGTAATGCCAGCAGAAGCAGCAGAGTGAAGCTAATGCAGTCTCTGCTAGGGAAGAGAGATTTTCAAGGGAAGCAAAGGCACAGCTTCACGTGTTCTTTCCTACTGGTTAATGCCATCAGTGGGTGGTCATGCCTGCTCTGTTCTTGAACAAAGGACTTCCTTCTCA
>NW_006210031.1:328781-338325 GCF_000334495.1 Tupaia belangeri chinensis | reverse complement strand
AGGAATAAAACTGACAAGTATCACATCTGTTCATGCTGCTTCTCCAATTCCCATGGGCTAGCACCACGTACGTAGCAGCAGGTCTGATGGTACCACAAGGGAAACGAGGCGTAGGGCCTCCTGAGTGAACAAATCCAGCTTGAGAAAAAGAGAAAGGAAACAAGACAATATTAAACAACAACAATGTACCAAACGGCATTACAGAGGAAAAGAAAGTAGGCAAAGATACAACTAGTCAGAGAAGACTATGTTTTAGGGAGAGTCTCTCTGTTCAGTAACATATCTGAATGTTGATATGTGTACATATTTTAAAACTAGGATAGGATTCCTCCCTATCACTCCATGTGCACAAAGAACTGACTCCATATAAATAGAGCATAGTTGGGACCAGCAGGTGGTGTGGTGGTTAAGGTGCTGGACACTCCCACATGACTGACTATGGTTCAAGTCCCGGACCGGGCAACTTGCTTTCTCACTCTCTCTCCTCTCTCCCTCTCTCTTTCTCTGTGTGTGTGTCTGTGTGTCTGTGTGTGTCTGTGTGTGTGTGTGTGTGTGTGTGTGTGTGTGTGGTCAAATTAAAATAAATGAATGAATGAATAAAATAAGTCTTTAAAGAAAAAGCATGGTTTAATTTGAGAGACACTTTCAACTGGTTGTAACTTCTTGCTTTTTCGGTCACTATCTGCAAATGAGAAAAAAAAAGGGTAGACTTTTTTTTTTCTTTGGAGAGGTTTTTGTTATAGGGCGCACGTACTCACCAGGTAGACAGACAGAGTCAAGAAATCACACCGAGGGGGGATGGCCACGTTGTAATCCCTTCTCCTCCATACTCCTCTCAGGATCTTGGGCACGCATGCACATGCGCCTGGCGTGAGTTTAAGCCACCAGATCCAGGACTTGAACCGTGGTCAACTACGTGGGAGTCCAGTGACATGACATAGCTGTTATGCTAACTGCTGGTCCCATGGGGTAGACAAATTTAAGAGCCAAGAAGAATTAACAATTGTAATTAGTAATTGAAAAATGAAATGTAGGATAATAAACTCAAAACAACATTGGTAGGAAATTCTAAAGCTAGATTGAGTAATGCTTGTACCAATTTGTTGATTTATTAAAACTGTTGAATTTACGAATTCAAATTTCAAAATTACGAATGTACACTATATAAAAATAGTAAATAAAAGTAGTTTTAAGAGTTAACTCATATCTTCATAGCTCTTTATAGTTTAACAATTAATTCCAAATACATAGTGACAGGCAAATGCTCATATGATGATACTGGAAAACAGAAGAATAGAATGAAGTCTGATCTTATTTATGACTATTTGTATAGAAAATACACAAAAGAGGGCCAGCATGTGGCCTGGTGGCCTGTGGTCTGGTGGTTAAGGCAGTTGAATCCCCCTTGGCTGACCATACTGGTTGAGTCCCAGACCTGGTAACTTGAAACACTCCCGGGTGTGTATGGCTGCAGGCTTAAACTCCAGAAAGTAGGGAGAGAGAAGAGAAGGGATTGCTGTGTGAACATTCCCTATGGAGAGTACTTTCCCCTCTGGTGAGTGCGTGCATCTCTGGCAAATTAAAAAGAAAGAAAAGTACAGGAAGGAAACAAGCAAATTGCTTGTGGGCCGTATGGATTATAGATGGTTTTTATTTTCTTCTTATCCCAGTTACCTTTTTCTGTAGTTCTGTAGTTGAGTTTTTATACTGAATTTGTGATATTTATATGACAAAAGCTCCAAAAAAAGTTGAGATAATTATTGTGTGTACCTGTCAAAATTCTTTTTATGGATAAGCTGTATCTCATTTCTCTGGAGATATCGGATATATATCATTACATAAATGATGAATAACTTTAGTATTGCATGGACATTAGAAGTAACCTTTGGGTCTAAGCTATGAGTAGGTGAGCAGAGAAAATGTAGAGATGACCCTGTTTTTCTGGGCTGGATGTTAAAAAAAGGTTAGATTGGTTTTTTTGTTTGTTCATGAAAAGTGTGCACACGTGAGAGACAGAGAAAAGCACTTCTGCAGGGTCCAGTCCTGCCATGAGCCTCCGCCTGTTGCCCTCCCCCGACTCCCACTGCCTTCCCATCAAGCACATCCTCCAGCTTGTTGCATCTTAGACAGTTGTGTATGTTCAGGCTGACCTGGCTGAGGATTTAAATCATGGTTGCCATATGGGATCTGACCTGTCTTGAGCAAAGCATTACGATTGCCATGGAGCCACCCTTTTTTAAAAAATGAATTAAAATACAAATGAATTTGGGAGCCAGCAAGTGGCATAGCGGTTATGCCACTGGACTCCCACATGGCTGACTATAATTTGAGTCCTGAACCCAGTGGCTTGAAACTCACTCTGGGTGTGTGTGCATGCATGCCCAGGATCCCAGGAGAATAAAGGAAAAGGGGTTGCGATGTGGCCATCCCCCATAGGGGTTGATTTTTTACTTTTAGTCTCACTGTTTCTCTCTCTTCTCTCTCTCTCTCTCTCTCCCCCCCTACCCCCAGCAAGCACATGCATCCTAAAGCAAAAAAGCTCTTAAAAAATGAATCTGTATGTCTACAGCCCCTCTCAATAGTCATCCTAAAATTAATGCCAAAGAAGTATATTTTGGGGTGGCATATTTTGGTCTCCCACAGTATGAATTTCTTAACTCCATCCTAGAAATGGAATTACAAAAATGTGAAACTATGGTACATACAATGACTGAATTGTGTCCTCTCAAAACTTGTATGTGCAGCCTTAATCCCCAGTGTAATGTATTTGCAGATGGGGGTCTTTGAGAGATAATTTGGTTTAAATGATGTCATGAGAGTGGGGTCTTCGTGACGCATTTTGTGGTCTTATAAGAAGTAGAAACACCAGAATTATCCACCTTATGAGAACACAGCAAGAAGGGGGCCCCCTGCAAGCCTATGAGGATCCTCTTTAGGAACCAAGTTGACTGTCACTTTGATCTTGGACTTCCACCTTCCAGAACTGTGAGAAATAAATGTCTGCTGTTTGCCACTGTTGTATTTTGTTATAGCAGCATAAGCTGACTAGTACAGTGAGGAACATCTAGTCCTCTGGTCATACTTCATCCATCGAGACCTATGAGTATCTCTTTTCATGAGTCCATGCTGAATTCTGTCCTCTTGATCATTTCCATGCCCCTCTTGATTCACACAGAACGTATGACCTTTTGTTAGGACACTTTGACCCGGGTGGGGGTATAGGAATTCTCTCTGTAATGCTGCTCCTGTTTTTTCTGTCTGAACACTTTACTCTGTTCAGCTATTGTTACCATGCTGGGTAGAGGGTAAAATCTTGCCATTCTTGGGCTATTATTTTTGTTTCTATTATCATATCCAACTTGTTGGGGGGCAAGGGGTAACATAGAGGAGGACTCCAAAACACATCCACACCTTGCCTGATGCTATACTGTAGTCTTCCAATCTCAACCAAGTATTGTGGGGATTACGGGACTGGGTGCCAGAAATACTTGAATACGCAAGCATTTTTCCATAGCCTTTTCATTCCTAGCATAAGTCTAAGCTTTTGAAACGCAGAGATCAAGAATTTATTTATTTATACTCTGCTTCTGCTTTAACAACTTTTTCCTAAGGCACTGTGTACTCCCAGAATACGGAGAAAGGTACAGGGGAAAAGACAGTGGTAGGGCTGGTAGGGAACCTTGTTAATGTTTCAGAATATTCTGGTACAACTGGTTATGTCAGAATTTAGGATTAGAGAGGGCAAGCGGGACTTGCATTGTTTACTTTATATAATTTCATGTATACTATATAATATTCATTGTAAATAAGCATATTTTTTTATATATAGTGTTTTTATTTTAAAATAATAATTTCTTGAGGTAAAAATGTAGCCATTTCATAAGTTTCCTATCAGTGGAAACATAACAACACTATGATATGGCTAGAGCTGTTACTGCCATTTGTATTTCTTTTTTTTTTTTAACTAAAAGAATTGACAATTTTATTATTTTCACATTTCACAAAATAAACGAAAACTACACTTTTTTGTCTCACTTCTCTCCTCCAAAACTACTCTTATTTTTAATTCTTTTTAATAGGAAGGGGGAGAAAGCCTTCCTTGACATGCTGTTAGAAAACACCCCGAGTCATAGCACCATGATCTCCTGGTGAAGTCGAACAAGTTAATATGAAACTGACATAAAGAAGCCTCCCTTTGTCCTTACCTGTCTGGCCGAGTCATCCCTGGCCGAGTGGGCATGACACCATCATTGACCGGGCAAGAGGTCTCACTTATCATGGGGGGCCCAGGCATCATGGGCATGTGGCCTCTCATGGGTGGCCTCCTTCCAGGAGCAGGTCCTACTGGCATCATCCCAGGAGGAGGAGGGCCCATCATTGGCATCATGGGAGGGCCCCCCATATGGGGTGCTGGCATCATGCCAGGGCAAGGAGGACTCGGGAGACTGGGGGGGAGGTGGGATCATGGCCCCTGCAGGAGGAGGAGCAGAGAATGGAGGAGGAGGTCTCTGCCCTTGTTGAAAGGCAGCAGTTGTTTTGTCAATCAGCTTTGAGCCTGCTCTTCCATCCATTTCTGATGGTAGTCTTTGACATTCTCTTTGTGTTTCCTACCACTGCAGTGTGTTTTTCTCACGCATGGAGAATCATGGGTGAGGTGTGTACCACAGGAGTCACAATAAAATTTAGGCATGTCGCTCTGCCGTCGGCCACTCCGTTCTGTGCCGCCTGGAAGTCTGTCATTTGTATTTCCACAGATGAAGGAATAGAGTCACTCACACAAAATGCAAGTCTCTTTTGATATGGGACAAGTCAGAAAAAATGGGAGATAAACATGCGATGAGTACCTTCAGTGTGTAAGGCATGTGCTAAGAAAAAAAAGCTATTAATGTCTTAGTAATGCCTAACGTTTCTCTCAGCCCGTATCGATTAGAAAGCATTTCCAAAGTTATAGTTAGTATTGATTTTTCCTTTGAAATAGTTTGTATCCATCCCTGTATTCCCAGAGGTAGCGCCATCATTCAGGTCTTCGTGGCTTCAGGTTTTAGCTTCTGTCGTGTCCTTTCCCTTGCTGTTCATTCCTGCCCTGGTACAGTCTTCATCCCAATTGATTTTCCTCAAATATTGCTTGGATCATGTAATCATAAGGGACTTAGCATTGAAAGAGCTTCCAATGCAGCCTCTCACGGCTCAGGAATTTTTTTCTAGAGGATCTCTGGATATGATTTTCCAGTCTTTTCTTGAACCATTGGCTAGGGATTAGCTTCTTATGAGACCGTTTATACTATTTTTAGCCAGTGTAAATTGCTGGAAACTTCCTTCTTCATGCTTTCCCAAAGGCCTCTCTTTAACTTCCACCCCAAACAAGCTCAGTCTTTCTTCTAAATGACCACCTTTCAACAATACGAGAATACATGTCTTCACACCTCAGTTCTCCTTTTTACCAGCCCCAGCATCTCCACTTCCGTCCTCGTCTTATGTGTTCTCGTGTCCCTGAGGTTAACACGGATCTTGACACATAGTAAATATTTCATACGTGCTTGTTGCATGAGTTAATGAGTAGTTAAGTGTCCTAGCACCCCAGCATTGCTTTGGCTCCAGTTTTGTAATCTGTAAAGGAAGGCATCAGGTACATGTTCTCCATCTGGTAGGTGATCTGTAGTAACGCCTGCAATGCTATCACATCTGTTTCTTTCTTCTTTTAGCATCCCAGTAATGTCAAATATTTCTATGCCAGAGTAGTTTTTGTATATACAAGTGTGTTCCCTCTCCTTGCTTTTATATCTGTTGTTTCTGCACAGCGTATTCTAACATCACTGTATAAATATCTTCAGTGAATTTGCAGTCTTATTTGTCTCCTGTATTTGAAACGTTTCCCACTTGGCGTACGTTTTTTACCCAGTGTGTGAAAAGTTCCAATTTTCATTAGTACTCATACATAACGAGGCCATCACTAGAATGAAACAATAAGACTTTATTAGTACGATTAGTCATACCATTAGTAAAGATGCTATTTTGTGCCATTGATAAAGTGTACATTCTAATGGAGTAAGACCGATTAATAAGAGAGATTCCTGGTGAAATCACGGTATTGCTTGTCACCTATTTTTGCTCATCGATCCTACTCCTAGACTTCTTTAACCTCCAGGATAATAGAATAAAAGAACTGATAAAGTAATAAATTAGTTAGTTTTTCTTTGATAATCGGTGTGCTGGCTGTGAAAATTGAAGCTACAAATGAAATTGTATGTGAATTTTAGTCATATCCATTCCCAATTACTATAAATAAGAATTTTTATCATTGAATTTCTTATAATTACAATTCAGAAGCAGCTCTTTCAAGTTCTTTCTAAGGACATAATGTAGTGTTACAAGTATGTTGGTTATTCAACAGTAGAATTTTTTTTTTCTTTTTTTTGGAGAGGTTTTTGCTATAGGGCACGTGCGCTTGCCAGACAGACAGAGAGAGAAAGAGAGACAGAAAGCGAGAAATCACCCCCCAGGGGGGATGGCCACACCGCAGTCCCTTCTCCTCCATTCTCCTCTTGGGATTCTGGGCACGTATGCACACGCACCCAGCGTGAGTTTAAGCCACTGGGTCCAGGACTCGAACCGTGGTCGACTACGTGGGAGTCCAGCGATACAGCCATTACGCCAACTGCTGGTCTCAACAGTAGAATTTTCAAAAGAGAAATAATAAAGGCAAATAAATATATCAAGAAGTTATCTTAAACTCTTGTGCATCTTTGAAATTATTATCGCTCCTAATGTTGTCATTTGTCAGTATGTTTTCAAATGTCCCATATTACGTCATGGTGTCTATATTTATAGTGCCCTTTTCAGCCTGTGTATTACTTTCTATTAGGTGAAACATTCAGAAAACACATTTTCTGCTTGCATATAAAAATGCATTAGGCATCTAGAGTATTCTGCTTTAAAGAAAATTCTTCTTGGCATTCTTTGGAGGAAGGAAAGAGAACAGAGGGATTTCCACATCTGTTAAATAATCATTAGCATGTAGGATTGAATTCTGTCTTCTTTTCAACTAAAGACCAGCTGTTAGAGTAAACTTGAAGAGCCCCTCAATTATTGCATATTTTAATGGCTTGCTGAGGATTCAGTTACCTAGTTCCACCTCTCTGATCAAAGGCAACTCATACACCATTGTTATTGAAAGCATTCCTTATTTGATTGTTTTGCTTCTGAATGTTCTATAAAAGGTCAGACAGGGTGTCTTTCTCTGATTTCATAGTGCCTCTGAGAATAACCTCTGCTACCAATTACGCGTTATTTGGATGGGTGCTAAGATACCCCAGGACTTCTTTCCCTTGGCCCTTAGTACATGTTTGCTTTTGCACTTAGAGTGCTGAGTCAAAGGTGCTTCAATGTCCATATGATATTTGGCATCAGTGAAAAGCAAATTCAGAAAAATGAACAGATTTTCTCTGTTTGAAATCTGGTTTGGTAGTGTTGCCAGCAACACATTTGCCATGGGTTGAGCATCCTAATCAAACACTTTAATTTAGTTTGAGTGTTTGTTTTCTCATTGTTGGCTTAATGACTTCTTTTTTCTTTTTAGATTTTTGCCATAGGGCGAGTGCATTTGTAGGAAAGAGACAGAGAGAGAAAATGAGAAATCACCCCTCAAGGAGCTGGCCACTCTACACTCCATTTTACTCTGTTTTCCTCTCAGGATTTTGGACTCACATACACCCAATGTGTTTTTCAAACCAGTTAGTCTGGGACTCGAACCATTGAGTTGGCCATGTGGGATCAAGCATTTTAACCACCACCCCACATGCTGCCCAAGCTTGATGACTGTTTGTTACCATGGAATGAAGTTTTAACCTAGCATAACACAGAGCCTGGGGAATTAGCAGAACTAAACTAATGCATGGGAATTTGATCCTTCCACAGGAAACACTACACGAATGAATACAAAAATAAATTTTCACTACTTCCAAATTGATCATAATACTGAATTATTGTGATACTATTGTGTTTACAGTTTCTTACTGCAGGTCATAATATTCTATGTCAAACTGAGGAGCCATGCAGCCTACTACCTACACGCTCTTGCATTTGGCAAATCGGGTGCCCTTCCTTTCTGCTTAGCCTTCCAATTGGATGTCAGCGTGAGTTTATTTACAAAGGTACATCCCGTTTGGGATATGCTTCCATGTCTGCACAGTTAGCAAGTTTGAGATCTAAGGCTGTTTTGTAGTGGATGTCATCATTTCTTTGAAGTCTCTTCTTAGCACATGTACAAGGCTGTTTACCTGGACACTGTTTTTTTTTTTTTTTTCTGCAGTGTTTCACTACTTTATCGGTAGCCAGATATAGACCCAGCTACCTGGGAAGTTTAGATAGGATAGAGAGTTTGAGGGGCAAGCAGGTGGTGTGAGTTATGCAGCTGGACTCCCACATGGCAGATGGAGAGTTTGAGGCCAGCCTGGACAACGCAGTAGACCCTATCTTAAAAACATAACAAAACATAAAAACACAATTTAGGGGTTGTATATTGTGACATATACACAAATCTATTGGTATATAAAAAAGATCATATTCTTTTCTTTATTATGATGAATTTTTCCCCTGAAGAGATATTAAAGGAATGGAATATATGTTACTCCATGCCAGAAATAGTATGTGAACAGGGAAATGTTAAAAACAAACAAACAAACAAACAAATAAGCAAACAACATAACAGCATCTAAATTAAAAGGTAAATGTAAGAGAAACATCTAGTCTTTGCCCTGAAAAGTCTATAGATAGTAGAGCTCAAATAGAATTCACTTTTTAAGATGACTTGCTGGGCCCAGCAGGTAGCATGGAGATTAAGGCACTGGATCCCACATGGCCAACTGCTCGGCTTGAAACATGGACCAGGCAACTTGAAAACAATGCTGGGAGAGGAATGAAAGAGAAGGGATTGCAATGTGGCAATCCCCCTTAAAAATTTTTGTTTGTTTACTGTTTTGGTGCTGGAATAATTACATTGAAAATTTGAGTATATAGTTTCCATTGTCAAAGTATATTCAGAAGCCAGCTATTTCTATCATCTGTCCTGCTAATTTACCAGATTTAGCACCACCTGGATTTCTGCGCATCACCCCACTAACGCCCTAATTCACTTTGAATAAACAGTGAAGTTTTAATAACGACCTTCAAGATCCTATATGATCTGGCTCCTCTCGTCTTTGACCCTCTTCACTCCTCTCTCTCTGACCATGGGTTCAGATCCTCCACTGATCTGAAACACATGGGACTTGTGCCACCCAAGATCCTCACTAGTCAGAGGGCTCGGAAAGGGGATGTGGCGGGACAAGGCCCTGTCACGAGTGCCTGTCTCTCTTTTGCTCATGTGCACACATGTGTGCACACTTGCACTCATGCAGTCTCTTAGGAAAGAAATAAAACAAACTTAAAAAGCTGTAGAAAAGAGTAATTGATGAATAGGTATCAAAAAAGGATGCTGGATCAACTTATGTTGAAAATTTAAGTAGAAGGAGAAGGAATAAGGCTGCCATTTCTTTGGAACTGTAGG